>NC_088378.1:51841532-52149274 GCF_037993035.2 Macaca fascicularis
GTGAAAAAGGAAATATCCTCAGATGAAAACTGGAAAGAAGCTTTCTGAGAAACTGCTTAGTGTTCTGTTAATTCATCTCACAGAGTTACATCTGTATTTCGTGGATCTCTTTGCTAGCCTTATTTCTGTGGAATCTGAGAACAGATATTTCGGATCCCTATGACGACTATAGGGCCAAAGGAAATATCCTCCGATAACAAAGAGAAAGATGCTTTCTGAGAAACTTCTTTGTATTCTGTGAAATCATCTCACAGAGTTACAGCTTTCCCTCAAGAACCCTTTCGCTAAGACAGTTCTTGTGGAATTGTCAAAGTGATATTTGGAAGCCCATAGAGGGCTATGGTGAAAAAGGAAATATCCTAAGATGAAATCTGGAAAGAAGCTTTCTGAGAAACTGCTTACTGTTCTGTTAATTCATCTCCCAGAGTTACATCTGTATTTCGTGGATCTCTTTGCTAGCCTTATTTCTGTGGAATCTGAGAACAGATATTTCGGATTCCTATGATGACAATTGGGCCAAAGGAAATATCCTCCGAAAACAAAGAGAAAGAAGCTTTCTGAGAAACTTCTTTGTCTTCTGCGAAATCATCTCTCAGAGTTACAACTTTCCCCTCAAGAAGCCTTTTGCTAAGACAGTTCTTGTGGAATTGGCAAAGTGATATTTGGAAGCCCTTAGAGGGCTATGGTGAAAAAGGAAATATCCTCCGATGAAATCTGGAAAGAAGCTTTCTGAGAAATTGCTTAGTGTTCTGTTAATTCATCTCCCAGAGTTACATCTGTATTTCGTGGATCTCTTTGCTAGCCTTATTTTTGTGGAATCTGAGAAAGATATTTCGGATCCCTTTGAAGAGTATAGGGCCAAAGGAAATATCCTCCGAAATCAAAGAGAAAGAAGCTTTCTGAGAAACTTCTTTGTGTTCTGTGAAATCATCTCACAGAGTTACAGCTTTCCCCTCAAGAAGCCTTTCGCTAAGACAGTTCTAGTGGAATTGGCAAAGTGATATTTGGAAGCCCAGAGAGGGCTATGGTGAAAAAGGAAATATCCTCAGATGAAAACTGGAAAGAAGCTTTCTGAGAAACTGCTTAGTGTTCTGTTAATTCATCTCACAGAGTTACATCTGTATTTCGTGGATCTCTTTGCTAGCCTTATTTCTGTGGAATCTGAGAACAGATATTTCGGATCCCTATGATGACAATTGGGCCAAAGGAAATATCCTCCGATAACAAAGAGAAAGAATCTTTCTGAGAAACTTCTTTTTCTTCTGCGAAATCATCTCACAGAGTTACAGCTTTCCCCTCAAGAAGCCTTTCGCTAAGACAGTTCTTGTGGAATTGGCAAAGTGATATTTGGAAGCCCATAGAGGGCTATGGTGAAAAAGGAAATATCCTCAGATGAAATCTGGAAAGAAGCTTTCTGAGAAACTGCTTAGGGTTCTGTTAATTCATCTCCCAGAGTTACATCTCTATTTCGTGGATCTCTTTGCTAGCCTTATTTCTGTGGAATCTGAGTACAGATATTTCGGATCCCTTTGAAGACTATAGGGCCAAAGGAAATATCCTCCGAAAACAAAGAGAAAGAAGCTTTCTGAGAAACTTCTTTGTGTTCTGTGAAATCATCTCACAGAGTTACATCTTTCCCCTCAAGAAGCCTTTCGCTAAGACAGTTCTTGTGGAATTGGCAAAGTGATATTTGGAAGCCCTTAGAGGGCTATGGTGAAAAAGGAAATATCCTCAGATGAAATCTGGAAAGAAGCTTTCTGAGAAACTGCTTAGTGTTCTGTTAATTCATCTCACAGAGTTACATCTGTATTTCGTGGATCTCTTTGCTAGCCTTATTTCTGTGGAATCTGAGAACAGATATTTCGGATCCCTATGATGACAATTGGGCCAAAGGAAATACCCTCCGATAACAAAGAGAAAGAAGCTTTCTGAGAAACTTCTTTGTGTTCTGTGAAATCATCTCACAGAGTTACAGCTTTCCCCTCAAGAAGCCTTTCGCTAAGACAGTTCTTGTGGAATTGGCAAAGTGATATTTGGAAGCCCATGGAGGACTATGGGAAAAGGAAATATCCTAAGATGAAATCTGGAAAGAAGCTTTCTGAGAAACTGCTTAGTGTTCTGTTAATTCATCTCCCAGAGTTACATCTGTATTTCGTGGATCTCTGTGCTAGCCTTTTTTCTGTGGAATGTGAGAACAGATATTTCGGATCCCTTTGAAGACTGTAGGGCCAAAGGATATATCCTCCGAAAACAAACAGAAAGAAGCTTTCTGAGAAATTTTTGTGTTCTGTGAAATCATCTCACAGAGTTACAGCTTTCCCCTCAAGAAGCCTTTCGCTAAGACAGTTCTTATGGAATTGGCAAATTGATATTTGGAAGCCCATAGAGTTCTATGGTGAAAAAGGAAATATCCTCCGATGAAATCTGGAAAGAAGCTTTCTGAGAAACTGCTTAGTGTTCTGTTAATTCATCTCACAGAGTTACATCTGTATTTCGTCGATCTCTTTGCTAGCCTTATTTCTGTGGAATATGAGAACAGATATTTCGGTTCCCTTTGAGGACTATAGGTCTAAAGGAAATATCCTCCGAAAACAAAGAGAAAGAAGCTTTCTGAGAAACTTCTTTGTGTTCTGTGAAATCATCTCACAGAGTTACAGCTTTCCCCTCAAGAAGCCTTTCGCTAAGACAGTTCTTGTGGAATTGGCAAAGTGATATTTGGAAGCCCATAGAGGGCTATGGTGAAAAAGGAAATATCCTAAGATGAAATCTGGAAAGAAGCTTTCTGAGAAACTGCTTAGTGTTCTGTTAATTCATCTCCCAGAGTTACATCTGTATTTCGTGGATCTCTTTGCTAGCCTTATTTCTGTGGAATCTGAGAACAGATATTTCGGATTCCTATGATGACAATTGGGCCAAAGGAAATATCCTCCGAAAACAAAGAGAAAGAAACTTTCTGAGAAACTTCTTTGTCTTCTGCGAAATCATCTCACAGAGTTACAGCTTTCCCCTCAAGAAGCCTTTTGCTAAGACAGTTCTTGTGGAATTGGCAAAGTCATATTTGGAAGCCCTTAGAGGGCTATGGTGAAAAAGGAAATATCCTACGATGAAATCTGGAAAGAAGCTTTCTGAGAAATTGCTTAGTGTTCTGTTAATTCATCTCCCAGAGTTACATCTGTATTTCGTGGATCTCTTTGCTAGCCTTATTTTTGTGGAATCTGAGAAAGATATTTCGGATCCCTTTGAAGAGTATAGGGCCAAAGGAAATATCCTCCGAAATCAAAGAGAAAGAAGCTTTCTGAGAAACTTCTTTGTGTTCTGTGAAATCATCTCACAGAGTTACAGCTTTCCCCTCAAGAAGCCTTTCGCTAAGACAGTTCTTGTGGAATTGGCAAAGTGATATTTGGAAGCCCAGAGAGGGCTATGGTGAAAAAGGAAATATCCTCAGATGAAATCTGGAAAGAAGCTTTCTGAGAAACTGCTTAGTGTTCTGTTAATTCATCTCACAGAGTTACATCTGTATTTCGTGGATCTCTTTGCTAGCCTTATTTCTGTGGAATCTGAGAACAGATATTTCGGATCCCTATGATGACAATTGGGCCTAAGGAAATATCCTCCGATAACAAAGAGAAAGAATCTTTCTGAGAAACTTCTTTTTCTTCTGCGAAATCATCTCACAGAGTTACAGCTTTCCCCTCAATAAGCCTTTCGCTAAGACAGTTCTTGTGGAATTGGCAAAGTGATATTTGGAAGCCCATAGAGGGCTATGTTGAAAAAGGAAATATCCTCAGATGAAATCTGGAAAGAAGCTTTCTGAGAAACTGCTTAGGGTTCTGTTAATTCATCTCCCAGAGTTACATCTCTATTTCGTGGTTCTCTTTGCTAGCCTTATTTCTGTGGAATCTGAGTACAGATATTTCGGATCCCTTTGAAGACTATAGGGCCAAAGGAAATATCCTCCGAAAACAAAGAGAAAGAAGGTTTCTGAGAAACTTCTTTGTGTTCTGTGAAATCATCTCACAGAGTTACATCTTTCCCCTCAAGAGGCCTTTCGCTAAGACAGTTCTTGTGGAATTGGCAAAGTGATATTTGGAAGCCCTTAGAGGGCTATGGTGAAAAAGGAAATATCCTCAGATGAAATCTGGAAAGAAGCTTTCTGAGAAACTGCTTAGTGTTCTGTTAATTCATCTCACAGAGTTACATCTGTATTTCGTGGATCTCTTTGCTAGCCTTATTTCTGTGGAATCTGAGAACAGATATTTCGGATCCCTATGATGACAATTGGGCCAAAGGAAATACCCTCCGATAACAAAGAGAAAGAAGCTTTCTGAGAAACTTCTTTGTGTTCTGTGAAATCATCTCACAGAGTTACAGCTTTCCCCTCAAGAAGCCTTTCGCTAAGACAGTTCTTGTGGAATTGGCAAAGTGATATTTGGAAGCCCATGGAGGACTATGGGAAAAGGAAATATCCTAAGATGAAATCTGGAAAGAAGCTTTCTGAGAAACTGCTTAGTGTTCTGTTAATTCATCTCCCAGAGTTACATCTGTATTTCGTGGATCTCTGTGCTAGCCTTATTTCTGTGGAATGTGAGAACAGATATTTCGGATCCCTTTGAAGACTGTAGGGCCAAAGGATATATCCTCCGAAAACAAACAGAAAGAAGCTTTCTGAGAAACTTTTTGTGTTCTGTGAAATCATCTCACAGAGTTACAGCTTTCCCCTCAAGAAGCCTTTCGCTAAGACAGTTCTTGTGGAATTCGCAAAGTGATATTTGGAAGCCCATAGAGTTCTATGGTGAAAAAGGAAATATCCTCCGATGAAATCTGGAAAGAAGCTTTCTGAGAAACTGCTTAGTGTTCTGTTAATTCATCTCACAGAGTTACATCTGTATTTCGTCGATCTCTTTGCTAGCCTTATTTCTGTGGAATATGAGAACAGATATTTCGGTTCCCTTTGAGGACTATAGGTCTAAAGGAAATATCCTCCGAAAACAAAGAGAAAGAAGCTTTCTGAGAAACTTCTTTGTGTTCTGTCAAATCATCTCACAGAGTTACAGCTTTTCCCTCAAGAAGCCTTTCGCTAAGACAGTTCTTGTGGAATTGGCAAAGTGATATTGGGAAGCCCATAGAGGGCTATGGTGAAAAAGGAAATATTCTCAGATGAAATCTGGAAAGAAGCTTTCTGAGAAACTGCTTAGTGTTCTGTGAATTCATCTCCCAGAGTTATATCTGTATTTCGTGGATATCTTTGCTAGCCTTATTTCTGTGGAATCTGAGAACAGATATTTCGGATCCCTTTGAAGACTATAGGGCCAAAGGAAATATCCTCCGATAACAAAGAGAAAGAAGCTTTCTGAGAAACTTCTTTGTGTTCTGTGAAATCATCTCACAGTGTTACAGCTTTCCCCTCAAGAAGCATTTCGCTAAGACAGTTCTTGCGGAATTGGCAAAGTGATATTTGGAAGCCCATAGAGGGCTATGTTGAAAAAGGAGATATCCTCAGATGAAATCTGGAAAGAAGCTTTCTGAGAAACTGCTTAGTGTTCCGTTAATTGATCTCACAGGGTTACATCAGTATTTCGTGGATCTCTTTGCTAGCCTTATTTCTGTGGAATCTGAGAACAGATATTTCGCATCCCTTTGAAGACTATAGGGCCAAACGAAATATCCTGCGATAGCAAAGAGAAAGAAGCTTTCTGAGAAACTTCTTTGTGTTTTGTGAAATCATCTCACAGAGTTACAGCTTTCCCCTCAAGAAGCCTTTCGCTAAGACAGTTCTTATGGAATTGGCAAAGTGATATTTGGAAGCCCATAGAGGGCTATGGTGAAAAAGGAAATATCCTCAGATGAAAACTGGAAAGAAGCTTTCTGAGAAACTGCTTAGTGTTCTGTTAATTCATCTCACAGAGTTACATCTGTATTTCGTGGATCTCTTTGCTAGCCTTATTTCTGTGGAATCTGAGAACAGATATTTCGGATCCCTATGACGACTATAGGGCCAAAGGAAATATCCTCCGATAACAAAGAGAAAGATGCTTTCTGAGAAACTTCTTTGTATTCTGTGAAATCATCTCACAGAGTTACAGCTTTCCCTCAAGAACCCTTTCGCTAAGACAGTTCTTGTGGAATTGTCAAAGTGATATTTGGAAGCCCATAGAGGGCTATGGTGAAAAAGGAAATATCCTAAGATGAAATCTGGAAAGAAGCTTTCTGAGAAACTGCTTACTGTTCTGTTAATTCATCTCCCAGAGTTACATCTGTATTTCGTGGATCTCTTTGCTAGCCTTATTTCTGTGGAATCTGAGAACAGATATTTCGGATTCCTATGATGACAATTGGGCCAAAGGAAATATCCTCCGAAAACAAAGAGAAAGAAGCTTTCTGAGAAACTTCTTTGTCTTCTGCGAAATCATCTCTCAGAGTTACAACTTTCCCCTCAAGAAGCCTTTTGCTAAGACAGTTCTTGTGGAATTGGCAAAGTGATATTTGGAAGCCCTTAGAGGGCTATGGTGAAAAAGGAAATATCCTCCGATGAAATCTGGAAAGAAGCTTTCTGAGAAATTGCTTAGTGTTCTGTTAATTCATCTCCCAGAGTTACATCTGTATTTCGTGGATCTCTTTGCTAGCCTTATTTTTGTGGAATCTGAGAAAGATATTTCGGATCCCTTTGAAGAGTATAGGGCCAAAGGAAATATCCTCCGAAATCAAAGAGAAAGAAGCTTTCTGAGAAACTTCTTTGTGTTCTGTGAAATCATCTCACAGAGTTACAGCTTTCCCCTCAAGAAGCCTTTCGCTAAGACAGTTCTAGTGGAATTGGCAAAGTGATATTTGGAAGCCCAGAGAGGGCTATGGTGAAAAAGGAAATATCCTCAGATGAAATCTGGAAAGAAGCTTTCTGAGAAACTGCTTAGTGTTCTGTTAATTCATCTCACAGAGTTACATCTGTATTTCGTGGATCTCTTTGCTAGCCTTATTTCTGTGGAATCTGAGAACAGATATTTCGGATCCCTATGATGACAATTGGGCCAAAGGAAATATCCTCCGATAACAAAGAGAAAGAATCTTTCTGAGAAACTTCTTTTTCTTCTGCGAAATCATCTCACAGAGTTACAGCTTTCCCCTCAAGAAGCCTTTCGCTAAGACAGTTCTTGTGGAATTGGCAAAGTGATATTTGGAAGCCCATAGAGGGCTATGGTGAAAAAGGAAATATCCTCAGATGAAATCTGGAAAGAAGCTTTCTGAGAAACTGCTTAGGGTTCTGTTAATTCATCTCCCAGAGTTACATCTCTATTTCGTGGATCTCTTTGCTAGCCTTATTTCTGTGGAATCTGAGTACAGATATTTCGGATCCCTTTGAAGACTATAGGGCCAAAGGAAATATCCTCCGAAAACAAAGAGAAAGAAGCTTTCTGAGAAACTTCTTTGTGTTCTGTGAAATCATCTCACAGAGTTACATCTTTCCCCTCAAGAAGCCTTTCGCTAAGACAGTTCTTGTGGAATTGGCAAAGTGATATTTGGAAGCCCTTAGAGGGCTATGGTGAAAAAGGAAATATCCTCAGATGAAATCTGGAAAGAAGCTTTCTGAGAAACTGCTTAGTGTTCTGTTAATTCATCTCACAGAGTTACATCTGTATTTCGTGGATCTCTTTGCTAGCCTTATTTCTGTGGAATCTGAGAACAGATATTTCGGATCCCTTTGATGACAATTGGGCCAAAGGAAATACCCTCCGATAACAAAGAGAAAGAAGCTTTCTGAGAAACTTCTTTGTGTTCTGTGAAATCATCTCACAGAGTTACAGCTTTCCCCTCAAGAAGCCTTTCGCTAAGACAGTTCTTGTGGAATTGGCAAAGTGATATTTGGAAGCCCATGGAGGACTATGGGAAAAGGAAATATCCTAAGATGAAATCTGGAAAGAAGCTTTCTGAGAAACTGCTTAGTGTTCTGTTAATTCATCTCCCAGAGTTACATCTGTATTTCGTGGATCTCTGTGCTAGCCTTTTTTCTGTGGAATGTGAGAACAGATATTTCGGATCCCTTTGAAGACTATAGGGCCAAAGGAAATATCCTCCGATAACAAAGAGAAAGAAGCTTTCTGAGAAACTTCTTTGTGTTCTGTGAAATCATCTCACAGTGTTACAGCTTTCCCCTCAAGAAGCATTTCGCTAAGACAGTTCTTGCGGAATTGGCAAAGTGATATTTGGAAGCCCATAGAGGGCTATGGTGAAAAAGGAGATATCCTCAGATGAAATCTGGAAAGAAGCTTTCTGAGAAACTGCTTAGTGTTCTGTTAATTCACCTCACAGAGTTACATCTGTATTTCGTGGATATCTTTGCTAGCCTTATTTCTGTGGAATCTGAGAACAGATATTTCGGATCCCTTTGAAGACTGTAGGGCCAAAGGAAATATCCTCCGAAAACAAACAGAAAGAAGCTTTCTGAGAAACTTTTTGTGTTCTGTGAAATCATCTCACAGAGTTACAGCTTTCCCCTCAAGAAGCCTTTCGCTAAGACAGTTCTTGTGGAATTGGCAAAGTGATATTTGGAAGCCCATAGAGGGCTAAGGTGAAAAAGGAAATATCCTAAGATAAAATCTGGAAAGAAGCTTTCTGAGAAACTGCTTAGTGTTCTGTTAATTCATCTCCCAGAGTTACATCTGTATTTCGTGGATCTCTTTGCTAGCCTTATTTCTGTGGAATCTGAGAACAGATATTTCGGATCTCTTTGAAGACTATAGGGACAAAGGATATATCCTCCGAAAACAAAGAGAACGAAGCTTTCTGAGAAACTTCTTTTGTTTTGTGAAATCATCTCACAGTGTTACAGCTTTCCCCTCAAGAAGCCTTTCGCTAAGACAGTTCTTGTGGAATTGGCAAAGGGATATTTGGAAGCCCAGAGAGGGCTATGGTGAAAAAGGAAATATACTCAGATGAAATCTGGAAAGAAGCTTTCTGAGAAACTGCTTAGTGTTCTGTTAATTCATCTCACAGAGTTACATCTGTATTTCGTGGATCTCTTTGCTAGCCTTATTTCTGTGGAATCTGAGAACAGATATTTCGGATCCCTATGATGACAATTGGGCCTAAGGAAATATCCTCCGATAATAAAGAGAAAGAAGCTTTCTGAGAAACTTTTTTGTGTTCTGTGAAATCATCTCACAGAGTTACAGCTTTCCCCTCAAGAAGCCTTTCGCAAAGACAGTTCTTGAGGAATTCGCAAAGTGATATTTGGAAGCCCATAGAGGGCTATGGTGAAAAAGGAAATATACTCAGATGAAATCTGGAAAGAAGCTTTTTGAGAAACTGCTTAGTGTTCTGTTAATTCATCTCACAGAGTTACATCTCTATTTCGTGGATCTCTTTGCTAGCCTTATTTCTGTGGAATCTGAGAACAGATATTTCGGATCCCTTTGATGAATATAGGGCCAAAGGAAATATCCTCCGATAACAAAGAGAAAGAATCTTTCTGAGAAACTTCTTTGTATTCTGTGAAATCATCTCACAGAGTTACAGCTTTCCCCTAAAGAAGCCTTTCGCTAAGACAGTTCTTGTGGAATTGGCAAAGTGATATTTGGAAGCCCATAGAGGGCTATGGTGAAAAAGTAAATATCCTCAGATGAAATCTGGAAAGAAGCTTTCTGAGAAACTGCTTAGTGTTCCGTTAATTGATCTCACAGAGTTACATCAGTATTTCGTGGATCTCTTTGCTAGCCTTATTTCTGTGGAATCTGAGAACAGGTATTTCGGATCCCTTTGAAGACTATAGGGCCATAGGAAATATCATCCGATAACAAAGAGAAAGAAGCTTTCTGAGAAACTTCTTTGTATTCTGAGAAATCATCTGACAGAGTTACAGCTTTACCCTCAAGAAGCCTTTCGCTAAGACAGTTCTTGTGGAATTGGCAAAGTCATATTTGGAAGCCCTTAGAGGGCTATGGTGAAAAAGGAAATATCCTCAGATGAAATCTGGAAAGAAGCTTTCTGAGAAACTGCTTAGTGTTCTGTTAATTCATCTCACAGAGTTACATCTGTATTTCGTCGATCTCTTTGCTAGCCTTATTTCTGTGGAATCTGAGAACAGATATTTCGGATCCCTTTGAAGACTATAGGTCTAAAGGAAATATCCTCCGAAAACAAAGAGACAGAAGCTTTCTGAGAAACTTCTTTGTGTTCTGTGAAATCATCTCACAGAGTTACAGCTTTCCCCTCAAGAAGCCTTTCGCTAAGACAGTTCTTGTGGAATTGGCAAAGTGATATTTGGAAGCCCATAGAGGGCTATGGTGAAAAAGGAAATATCCTAAGATGAAATCTGGAAAGAAGCTTTCTGAGAAACTGCTTAGTGTTCTGTTAATTCATCTCCCAGAGTTACATCTGTATTTCGTGGATCTCTTTGCTAGCCTTATTTCTGTGGAATCTGAGAACAGATATTTCGGATTCCTATGATGACAATTGGGCCAAAGGAAATATCCTCCGAAAACAAAGAGAAAGAAACTTTCTGAGAAACTTCT
Organism: Macaca fascicularis; assembly: GCF_037993035.2. NCBI lineage: Eukaryota > Metazoa > Chordata > Mammalia > Primates > Cercopithecidae > Macaca > Macaca fascicularis. The sequence continues at coordinate 51,852,035 of NC_088378.1, forward strand.
TTGTCTTCTGCGAAATCATCTCACAGAGTTACAGCTTTCCCCTCAAGAAGCCTTTTGCTAAGACAGTTCTTGTGGAATTGGCAAAGTGATATTTGGAAGCCCTTAGAGGGCTATGGTGAAAAAGGAAATATCCTACGATGAAATCTGGAAAGAAGCTTTCTGAGAAATTGCTTAGTGTTCTGTTAATTCATCTCCCAGAGTTACATCTGTATTTCGTGGATCTCTTTGCTAGCCTTATTTTTGTGGAATCTGAGAAAGATATTTCGGATCCCTTTGAAGAGTATAGGGCCAAAGGAAATATCCTCCGAAATCAAAGAGAAAGAAGCTTTCTGAGAAACTTCTTTGTGTTCTGTGAAATCATCTCACAGAGTTACAGCTTTCCCCTCAAGAAGCCTTTCGCTAAGAGACTTCTTGTGGAATTGGCAAAGTGATATTTGGAAGCCCAGAGAGGGCTATGGTGAAAAAGGAAATATCCTCAGATGAAATCTGGAAAGAAGCTTTCTGAGAAACTGCTTAGTGTTCTGTTAATTCATCTCACAGAGTTACATCTGTATTTCGTGGATCTCTTTGCTAGCCTTATTTCTGTGGAATCTGAGAACAGATATTTCGGATCCCTATGATGACAATTGGGCCTAAGGAAATATCCTCCGATAACAAAGAGAAAGAATCTTTCTGAGAAACTTCTTTTTCTTCTGCGAAATCATCTCACAGAGTTACAGCTTTCCCCTCAAGAAGCCTTTCGCTAAGACAGTTCTTGTGGAATTGGCAAAGTGATATTTGGAAGCCCATAGAGGGCTATGTTGAAAAAGGAAATATCCTCAGATGAAATCTGGAAAGAAGCTTTCTGAGAAACTGCTTAGGGTTCTGTTAATTCATCTCCCAGAGTTACATCTCTATTTCGTGGATCTCTTTGCTAGCCTTATTTCTGTGGAATCTGAGTACAGATATTTCGGATCCCTTTGAAGACTATAGGGCCAAAGGAAATATCCTCCGAAAACAAAGAGAAAGAAGGTTTCTGAGAAACTTCTTTGTGTTCTGTGAAATCATCTCACAGAGTTACATCTTTCCCCTCAAGAAGCCTTTCGCTAAGACAGTTCTTGTGGAATTGGCAAAGTGATATTTGGAAGCCCTTAGAGGGCTATGGTGAAAAAGGAAATATCCTCAGATGAAATCTGGAAAGAAGCTTTCTGAGAAACTGCTTAGTGTTCTGTTAATTCATCTCACAGAGTTACATCTGTATTTCGTGGATCTCTTTGCTAGCCTTATTTCTGTGGAATCTGAGAACAGATATTTCGGATCCCTATGATGACAATTGGGCCAAAGGAAATACCCTCCGATAACAAAGAGAAAGAAGCTTTCTGAGAAACTTCTTTGTGTTCTGTGAAATCATCTCACAGAGTTACAGCTTTCCCCTCAAGAAGCCTTTCGCTAAGACAGTTCTTGTGGAATTGGCAAAGTGATATTTGGAAGCCCATGGAGGACTATGGGAAAAGGAAATATCCTAAGATGAAATCTGGAAAGAAGCTTTCTGAGAAACTGCTTAGTGTTCTGTTAATTCATCTCCCAGAGTTACATCTGTATTTCGTGGATCTCTGTGCTAGCCTTATTTCTGTGGAATGTGAGAACAGATATTTCGGATCCCTTTGAAGACTGTAGGGCCAAAGGATATATCCTCCGAAAACAAACAGAAAGAAGCTTTCTGAGAAACTTTTTGTGTTCTGTGAAATCATCTCACAGAGTTACAGCTTTCCCCTCAAGAAGCCTTTCGCTAAGACAGTTCTTGTGGAATTCGCAAAGTGATATTTGGAAGCCCATAGAGTTCTATGGTGAAAAAGGAAATATCCTCCGATGAAATCTGGAAAGAAGCTTTCTGAGAAACTGCTTAGTGTTCTGTTAATTCATCTCACAGAGTTACATCTGTATTTCGTCGATCTCTTTGCTAGCCTTATTTCTGTGGAATATGAGAACAGATATTTCGGTTCCCTTTGAGGACTATAGGTCTAAAGGAAATATCCTCCGAAAACAAAGAGAAAGAAGCTTTCTGAGAAACTTCTTTGTGTTCTGTCAAATCATCTCACAGAGTTACAGCTTTTCCCTCAAGAAGCCTTTCGCTAAGACAGTTCTTGTGGAATTGGCAAAGTGATATTGGGAAGCCCATAGAGGGCTATGGTGAAAAAGGAAATATTCTCAGATGAAATCTGGAAAGAAGCTTTCTGAGAAACTGCTTAGTGTTCTGTGAATTCATCTCCCAGAGTTATATCTGTATTTCGTGGATCTCTTTGCTAGCCTTATTTCTGTGGAATCTGAGAACAGATATTTCGGATCCCTTTGAAGACTATAGGGCCAAAGGAAATATCCTCCGATAACAAAGAGAAAGAAGCTTTCTGAGAAACTTCTTTGTGTTCTGTGAAATCATCTCACAGTGTTACAGCTTTCCCCTCAAGAAGCATTTCGCTAAGACAGTTCTTGCGGAATTGGCAAAGTGATATTTGGAAGCCCATAGAGGGCTATGGTGAAAAAGGAGATATCCTCAGATGAAATCTGGAAAGAAGCTTTCTGAGAAACTGCTTAGTGTTCCGTTAATTGATCTCACAGAGTTACATCAGTATTTCGTGGATCTCTTTGCTAGCCTTATTTCTGTGGAATCTGAGAACAGATATTTCGGATCCCTTTGAAGACTATAGGGCCATAGGAAATATCATCCGATAACAAAGAGAAAGAAGCTTTCTGAGAAACTTCTTTGTATTCTGTGAAATCATCTCACAGAGTTACAGCTTTACCCTCAAGAAGCCTTTCGCTAAGACAGTTCTTGTGGAATTGGCAAAGTCATATTTGGAAGCCCATAGAGGGCTATGGTGAAAAAGGAAATATCCTCAGATGAAATCTGGAAAGAATCTTTCTGAGAAACTGCTTAGTGTTCTGTTAATTCATCTCACAGAGTTACATCTGTATTTCGTCGATCTCTTTGCTAGCCTTATTTCTGTGGAATCTGAGAACAGATATTTCGGATCCCTTTGAAGATTATAGGTCTAAAGGAAATATGCTCCGAAAACAAAGAGACAGAAGCTTTCTGAGAAACTTCTTTGTGTTCTGTGAAATCATCTCACAGAGTTACAGCTTTCCCCTCAAGAAGCCTTTCGCTAAGACAGTTCTTGTGGAATTGGCAAAGTGATATTTGGAAGCCCATAGAGGGCTATGGTGAAAAAGGAAATATCCTCAGATGAAATCTGGAAAGAAGCTTTCTGAGAAACTGCTTAGTGTTCTGTTAATTCATCTCCCAGAGTTACATCTGTATTTCGTGGATCTCTTTGCTAGCCTTATTTCTGTGGAATCTGAGAACAGATATTTCGGATTCCTATGATGACAATTGGGCCAAAGGAAATATCCTCCGAAAACAAAGAGAAAGAAACTTTCTGAGAAACTTCTTTGTCTTCTGCGAAATCATCTCACAGAGTTACAGCTTTCCCCTCAAGAAGCCTTTTGCTAAGACAGTTCTTGTGGAATTGGCAAAGTGATATTTGGAAGCCCTTAGAGGGCTATGGTGAAAAAGGAAATATCCTCCGATGAAATCTGGAAAGAAGCTTTCTGAGAAATTGCTTAGTGTTCTGTTAATTCATCTCCCAGAGTTACATCTGTATTTCGTGGATCTCTTTGCTAGCCTTATTTCTGTGGAATCTGAGAACAGATATTTCGGATCCCTATGATGACAATTGGGCCAAAGGAAATACCCTCCGATAACAAAGAGAAAGAAGCTTTCTGAGAAACTTCTTTGTGTTCTGTGAAATCATCTCACAGAGTTACAGCTTTCCCCTCAAGAAGCCTTTCGCTAAGACAGTTCTTGTGGAATTGGCAAAGTGATATTTGGAAGCCCATGGAGGACTATGGGAAAAGGAAATATCCTAAGATGAAATCTGGAAAGAAGCTTTCTGAGAAACTGCTTAGTGTTCTGTTAATTCATCTCCCAGAGTTACATCTGTATTTCGTGGATCTCTGTGCTAGCCTTATTTCTGTGGAATGTGAGAACAGATATTTCGGATCCCTTTGAAGACTGTAGGGCCAAAGGATATATCCTCCGAAAACAAACAGAAAGAAGCTTTCTGAGAAACTTTTTGTGTTCTGTGAAATCATCTCACAGAGTTACAGCTTTCCCCTCAAGAAGCCTTTCGCTAAGACAGTTCTTATGGAATTGGCAAAGTGATATTTGGAAGCCCATAGAGTTCTATGGTGAAAAAGGAAATATCCTCCGATGAAATCTGGAAAGAAGCTTTCTGAGAAACTGCTTAGTGTTCTGTTAATTCATCTCACAGAGTTACATCAGTATTTCGTGGATCTCTTTGCTAGCCTTATTTCTGTGGAATCTGAGAACAGATATTTCGGATCCCTTTGAAGACTATAAGGCCATAGGAAATATCATCCGATAACAAAGAGAAAGAAGCTTTCTGAGAAACTTCTTTTTATTCTGTGAAATCATCTCACAGAGTTACAGCTTTACCCTCAAGAAGCCTTTCGCTAAGACAGTTCTTGTGGAATTGGCAAAGTGATATTTGGAAGCCCATAGAGGGCTATGGTGAAAAAGGAAATATCCTCAGATGAAATCTGGAAAGAAGCTTTCTGAGAAACTGCTTAGTGTTCTGTTAATTCATCTCACAGAGTTACATCTGCATTTCGTCGATCTCTTTGCTAGCCTTATTTCTGTGGAATCTGAGAACAGATATTTCGGATCCCTTTGAAGACTATAGGGCCAAAGGAAATATCCTCCGAAAACAAAGAGACAGAAGCTTTCTGAGAAACTTCTTTGTGTTCTGTGAAATCATCTCACAGAGTTACACCTTTCCCCTCAAGAAGCCTTTCGCTAAGACAGTTCTTGTGGAATTGGCAAAGTGATATTTGGAAGCCCATAGAGGGCTATGGTGAAAAAGGAAATATCCTCAGATGAAATCTGGAAAGAAGCTTTCTGAGAAACTGCTTAGTGTTCTGTTAATTCATCTCCCAGAGTTACATCTGTATTTCGTGGATCTCTTTGCTAGCCTTATTTCTGTGGAATCTGAGAACAGATATTTCGGATTCCTATGATGACAATTGGGCCAAAGGAAATATCCTCCGAAAACAAAGAGAAAGAAACTTTCTGAGAAACTTCTTTGTCTTCTGCGAAATCATCTCACAGAGTTACAGCTTTCCCCTCAAGAAGCCTTTTGCTAAGACAGTTCTTGTGGAATTGGCAAAGTGATATTTGGAAGCCCTTAGAGGGCTATGGTGAAAAAGGAAATATCCTCCGATGAAATCTGGAAAGAAGCTTTCTGAGAAATTGCTTAGTGTTCTGTAAATTCATCTCCCAGAGTTACAACTGTATTTCGTGGATCTCTTTGCTAGCCTTATTTTTGTGGAATCTGAGAAAGATATTTCGGATCCCTTTGAAGAGTATAGGGCCAAAGGAAATATCCTCCGAAATCAAAGAGAAAGAGGCTTTCTGAGAAACTTCTTTGTGTTCTGTGAAATCATCTCACAGAGTTACAGCTTTCCCCTCAAGAAGCCTTTCGCTAAGACAGTTCTAGTGGAATTGGCAAAGTGATATTTGGAAGCCCAGAGAGGGCTATGGTGAAAAAGGAAATATCCTCAGATGAAATCTGGAAAGAAGCTTTCTGAGAAACTGCTTAGTGTTCTGTTAATTCATCTCCCAGAGTTACATCTGTATTTCGTGGATCTCTTTGCTAGCCTTATTTCTGTGGAATCTGAGAACAGATATTTCGGATCCCTATGATGACAATTGGGCCAAAGGAAATATCCTCCGATAACAAAGAGAAAGAATCTTTCTGAGAAACTTCTTTTTCTTCTGCGAAATCATCTCACAGAGTTACAGCTTTCCCCTCAAGAAGCCTTTCGCTAAGACAGTTCTTGTGGAATTGGCAAAGTGATATTTGGAAGCCCATAGAGGGCTATGGTGAAAAAGGAAATATCCTCAGATGAAATCTGGAAAGAAGCTTTCTGAGAAACTGCTTAGGGTTCTGTTAATTCATCTCCCAGAGTTACATCTCTATTTCGTGGATCTCTTTGCTAGCCTTATTTCTGTGGAATCTGAGTACAGATATTTCGGATCCCTTTGAAGACTATAGGGCCAAAGGAAATATCCTCCGAAAACAAAGAGAAAGAAGCTTTCTGAGAAACTTCTTTGTGTTCTGTGAAATCATCTCACAGAGTTACATCTTTCCCCTCAAGAAGCCTTTCGCTAAGACAGTTCTTGTGGAATTGGCAAAGTGATATTTGGAAGCCCTTAGAGGGCTATGGTGAAAAAGGAAATATCCTCAGATGAAATCTGGAAAGAAGCTTTCTGAGAAACTGCTTAGTGTTCTGTTAATTCATCTCACAGAGTTACATCTGTATTTCGTGGATCTCTTTGCTAGCCTTATTTCTGTGGAATCTGAGAACAGATATTTCGGATCCCTATGATGACAATTGGGCCAAAGGAAATACCCTCCGATAACAAAGAGAAAGAAGCTTTCTGAGAAACTTCTTTGTGTTCTGTGAAATCATCTCACAGAGTTACAGCTTTCCCCTGAAGAAGCCTTTCGCTAAGACAGTTCTTGTGGAATTGGCAAAGTGATATTTGGAAGCCCATGGAGGACTATGGGAAAAGGAAATATCCTAAGATGAAATCTGGAAAGAAGCTTTCTGAGAAACTGCTTAGTGTTCTGTTAATTCATCTCCCAGAGTTACATCTGTATTTCGTGGATCTCTGTGCTAGCCTTATTTCTGTGGAATGTGAGAACAGATATTTCGGATCCCTTTGAAGACTGTAGGGCCAAAGGATATATCCTCCGAAAACAAACAGAAAGAAGCTTTCTGAGAAACTTTTTGTGTTCTGTGAAATCATCTCACAGAGTTACAGCTTTCCCCTCAAGAAGCCTTTCGCTAAGACAGTTCTTGTGGATTTGGCAAAGTGATATTTGGAAGCCCATAGAGTTCTATGGTGAAAAAGGAAATATCCTCCGATGAAATCTGGAAAGAAGCTTTCTGAGAAACTGCTTAGTGTTCTGTTAATTCATCTCACAGAGTTACATCTGTATTTCGTCGATCTCTTTGCTAGCCTTATTTCTGTGGAATATGAGAACAGATATTTCGGTTCCCTTTGAGGACTATAGGTCTAAAGGAAATATCCTCCGAAAAAAAAGAGAAAGAAGCTTTCTGAGAAACTTCTTTGTGTTCTGTCAAATCATCTCACAGAGGTACAGCTTTTCCTTCAAGAAGCCTTTCGCTAAGACAGTTCTTGTGGAATTGGCAAAGTGATATTGGGAAGCCCATAGAGGGCTATGGTGAAAAAGGAAATATCCTCAGATGAAATCTAGAAAGAAGCTTTCTGAGAAACTGCTTAGTGTTCTGTTAATTTATCTCCCAGAGTTACATCTGTATTTCGTGGATCTCTGTGCTAGCCTTATTTCTGTGGAATGTGAGAACAGATATTTCGGATCCCTTTGAAGACTATAGGGCAAAAGGAAATATCCTCCGATAACAAAGAGAAAGAATCTTTCTGAGAAACTTCTTTGTGTTCTGTGAAATCATCTCACAGAGTTACAGCTATCCCCTCAAGAAGCCTTTCGCTAAGACAGTTCTTGTGGAATTGGCAAAGTGATATTTGGAAGCCCATAGAGGTCTATGGTGAAAAAGGAAATATACTCAGATGAAATCTGGAACGAAGCTTTCTGAGAAACTGCTTAGTGTTCTGTTAATTCACCTCACAGAGTTACATCTGTATTTCGTGGATATCTTTGCTAGCCTTATTTCTGTGGAATCTGAGAACAGATATTTCGGATCCCTTTGAAGACTGTAGGGCCAAAGGAAATATCCTCCGAAAACAAACAGAAAGAAGCTTTCTGAGAAACTTTTTGTGTTCTGTGAAATCATCTCACAGAGTTACAGCTTTCCCCTCAAGAAGCCTTTCGCTAAGACAGTTCTTGTGGAATTGGCAAAGTGATATTTGGAAGCCCATAGAGGGCTAAGGTGAAAAAGGAAATATCCTAAGATAAAATCTGGAAAGAAGCTTTCTGAGAAACTGCTTAGTGTTCTGTTAATTCATCTCCCAGAGTTACATCTGTATTTCGTGGATCTCTTTGCTAGCCTTATTTCTGTGGAATCTGAGAACAGATATTTCGGATCCCTTTGAAGACTATAGGGACAAAGGATATATCCTCCGAAAACAAAGAGAACGAAGCTTTCTGAGAAACTTCTTTGTGTTTTGTGAAATCATCTCACAGTGTTACAGCTTTCCCCTCAAGAAGCCTTTCGCTAAGACTGTTCTTGTGGAATTGGCAAAGTGATATTTGGAAGCCCATAGAGGGCTATGGTGAAAAAGGAAATATCCTCAGATGAAATCTGGAAAGAAGCTTTCTGAGAAACTGCTTAGGGTTCTGTTAATTCATCTCCCAGAGTTACATCTCTATTTCGTGGATCCCTTTGCTAGCCTTATTTCTGTGGAATCTGAGTACAGATATTTCGGATCCCTTTGAAGACTATAGGGCCAAAGGAAATATCCTCCGAAAACAAAGAGAAAGAAGCTTTCTGAGAAACTTCTTTGTGTTCTGTGAAATCATCTCACAGAGTTACATCTTTCCCCTCAAGAAGCCTTTCGCTAAGACAGTTCTTGTGGAATTGGCAAAGTGATATTTGGAAGCCCTTAGAGGGCTATGGTGAAAAAGGAAATATCCTCAGATGAAATCTGGAAAGAAGCTTTCTGAGAAACTGCTTAGTGTTCTGTTAATTCATCTCACAGAGTTACATCTGTATTTCGTGGATCTCTTTGCTAGCCTTATTTCTGTGGAATCTGAGAACAGTTATTTCGGATCCCTATGATGACAATTGGGCCAAAGGAAATACCCTCCGATAACAAAGAGAAAGAAGCTTTCTGAGAAACTTCTTTGTGTTCTGTGAAATCATCTCACAGAGTTACAGCTTTCCCCTCAAGAAGCCTTTCGCTAAGACAGTTCTTGTGGAATTGGCAAAGTGATATTTGGAAGCCCATGGAGGACTATGGGAAAAGGAAATATCCTAAGATGAAATCTGGAAAGAAGCTTTCTGAGAAACTGCTTAGTGTTCTGTTAATTCATCTCCCAGAGTTACATCTGTATTTCGTGGATCTCTGTGCTAGCCTTATTTCTGTGGAATGTGAGAACAGATATTTCGGATCCCTTTGAAGACTGTAGGGCCAAAGGATATATCCTCCGAAAACAAACAGAAAGAAGCTTTCTGAGAAACTTTTTGTGTTCTGTGAAATCATCTCACAGAGTTACAGCTTTCCCCTCAAGAAGCCTTTCGCTAAGACAGTTCTTGTGAATTGGCAAAGTGATATTTGGAAGCCCATAGAGTTCAATGGTGAAAAAGGAAATATCCTCCGATGAAATCTGGAAAGAAGCTTTCTGAGAAACTGCTTAGTGTTCTGTTAATTCATCTCACAGAGTTACATCTGTATTTCGTCGATGTCTTTGCTAGCCTTATTTCTGTGGAATATGAGAACAGATATTTCGGTTCCCTTTGAGGACTATAGGTCTAAAGGAAATATCCTCCGAAAACAAAGAGAAAGAAGCTTTCTGAGAAATTTCTTTGTGTTCTGTCAAATCATCTCACAGAGTTACAGCTTTTCCCTCAAGAACCCTTTCGCTAAGACAGTTCTTGTGGAATTGGCAAAGTGATATTGGGAAGCCCATAGAGGGCTATGGTGAAAAAGGAAATATCCTCAGATGAAATCTGGAAAGAAGCTTTCTGAGAAACTGCTTAGTGTTCTGTGAATTCATCTCCCAGAGTTATATCTGTATTTCGTGGATCTCTTTGCTAGCCTTATTTCTGTGGAATCTGAGAACAGATATTTCGGATCCCTTTGAAGACTATAGGGCCAAAGGAAATATCCTCCGATAACAAAGAGAAAGAAGCTTTCTGAGAAACTTCTTTGTGTTTTGTGAAATCATCTCACAGTGTTACAGCTTTCCCCTCAAGAAGCATTTCGCTAAGACAGTTCTTGCGGAATTGGCAAAGTGATATTTGGAAGCCCATAGAGGGCTATGGTGAAAAAGGAGATATCCTCAGATGAAATCTGGAAAGAAGCTTTCTGAGAAACTGCTTAGTGTTCTGTTAATTTATCTCCCAGAGTTACATCTGTATTTCGTGGATCTCTGTGCTAGCCTTATTTCTGTGGAATGTGAGAACAGATATTTCGGATCCCTTTGAAGACTATAGGGCAAAAGGAAATATCCTCCGATAACAAAGAGAAAGAATCTTTCTGAGAAACTTCTTTGTGTTCTGTGAAATCATCTCACAGAGTTACAGCTATCCCCTCAAGAAGCCTTTCGCTAAGACAGTTCTTGTGGAATTGGCAAAGAGATATTTGGAAGCCCATAGAGGTCTATGGTGAAAAAGGAAATATCCTCAGATGAAATCTGGAAAGAAGCTTTCTGAGAAACTGCTTAGTGTTCTGTTAATTCACCTCACAGAGTTACATCTGTATTTCGTGGATATCTTTGCTAGCCTTATTTCTGTGGAATCTGAGAACAGATATTTCGGATCCCTTTGAAGACTGTAGGGCCAAAGGAAATATCCTCCGAAAACAAACAGAAAGAAGCTTTCTGAGAAACTTTTTGTGTTCTGTGAAATCATCTCACAGAGTTACAGCTTTCCCCTCAAGAAGCCTTTCGCTAAGACAGTTCTTGTGGAATTGGCAAAGTGATATTTGGAAGCCCATAGAGGGCTAAGGTGAAAAAGGAAATATCCTAAGATAAAATGTGGAAAGAAGCTTTCTGAGAAACTGCTTAGTGTTCTGTTAATTCATCTCCCAGAGTTACATCTGTATTTCGTGGATCTCTTTGCTAGCCTTATTTCTGTGGAATCTGAGAACAGATATTTCGGATTCCTTTGAAGACTATAGGGACAAAGGATATATCCTCCGAAAACAAAGAGAACGAAGCTTTCTGAGAAACTTCTTTGTGTTTTGTGAAATCATCTCACAGTGTTACAGCTTTCCCCTCAAGAAGCCTTTCGCTAAGACAGTTCTTGTGGAATTGGCAAAGGGATATTTGGAAGCCCAGAGAGGGCTATGGTGAAAAAGGAAATATACTCAGATGAAATCTGGAAAGAAGCTTTCTGAGAAACTGCTTAGTGTTCTGTTAATTCATCTCACAGAGTTACATCTGTATTTCGTGGATCTCTTTGCTAGCCTTATTTCTGTGGAATCTGAGAACAGATATTTCGGATCCCTATGATGACAATTGGGCCTAAGGAAATATCCTCCGATAACAAAGAGAAAGAAGCTTTCTGAGAAACTTCTTTGTGTTCTGTGAAATCATCTCACAGAGTTACAGCTTTCCCCTCAAGAAGCCTTTCGCAAAGACAGTTCTTGTGGAATTGGCAAAGTGATATTTGGAAGCCCATAGAGGGCTATGGTGAAAAAGGAAATATACTCAGATGAAATCTGGAAAGAAGCTTTTTGAGAAACTGCTTAGTGTTCTGTTAATTCATCTCACAGAGTTACATCTCTATTTCGTGGATCTCTTTGCTAGCCTTATTTCTGTGGAATCTGAGAACAGATATTTCGGATCCCTTTGAAGAATATAGGGCCAAAGGAAATATCCTCCGATAACAAAGAGAAAGAATCTTTCTGAGAAACTTCTTTGTATTCTGTGAAATCATCTCACAGAGTTACAGCTTTCCCCTAAAGAAGCCTTTCGCTAAGACAGTTCTTGTGGAATTGGCAAAGTGATATTTGGAAGCCCAAAGAGGGCTATGGTGAAAAAGTAAATATCCTCAGATGAAATCTGGAAAGAAGCTTTCTGAGAAACTGCTTAGTGTTCCGTTAATTGATCTCACAGAGTTACATCAGTATTTCGTGGATCTCTTTGCTAGCCTTATTTCTGTGGAATCTGAGAACAGATATTTCGGATCCCTTTGAAGACTATAGGGCCATAGGAAATATCATCCGATAACAAAGAGAAAGAAGCTTTCTGAGAAACTTCTTTGTATTCTGTAAAATCATCTCACAGAGTTACAGCTTTACCCTCAAGAAGCCTTTCGCTAAGACAGTTCTTGTGGAATTGGCAAAGTCATATTTGGAAGCCCATAGAGGGCTATGGTGAAAAAGGAAATATCCTCAGATGAAATCTGGAAAGAAGCTTTCTGAGAAACTGCTTAGTGTTCTGTTAATTCATCTCACAGAGTTACATCTGTATTTCGTCGATCTCTTTGCTAGCCTTATTTCTGTGGAATCTGAGAACAGATATTTCGGATCCCTTTGAAGACTATAGGTCTAAAGGAAATATCCTCCGAAAACAAAGAGACAGAAGCTTTCTGAGAAACTTCTTTGTGTTCTGTGAAATCATCTCACAGAGTTACAGCTTTCCCCTCAAGAAGCCTTTCGCTAAGACAGTTCTTGTGGAACTGGCAAAGTGATATTTGGAAGCCCATAGAGGGCTATGGTGAAAAAGGAAATATCCTAAGATGAAATCTGGAAAGAAGCTTTCTGAGAAACTGCTTAGTGTTCTGTTAATTCATCTCCCAGAGTTACATCTGTATTTCGTGGATCTCTTTGCCAGCCTTATTTCTGTGGAATCTGAGAACAGATATTTCGGATTCCTATGATGACAATTGGGCCAAAGTTAATATCGTCCGAAAACAAAGAGAAAGAAACTTTCTGAGAAACTTCTTTGTCTTCTGCGAAATCATCTCACAGAGTTACAGCTTTCCCCTCAAGAAGCCTTTTGCTAAGACAGTTCTTGTGGAATTGGCAAAGTGATATTTGGAAGCCCTTAGAGGGCTATGGTGAAAAAGGAAATATCCTCCGATGAAATCTGGAAAGAAGCTTTCTGAGAAACTGCTTAATGTTCTGTTAATTCATCTCACAGAGTTACATCTGTATTTCGTCGATCTCTTTGCTAGCCTTATTTCTGTGGAATATGAGAACAGATATTTCGGTTCCCTTTGAGGACTATAGGTCTAAAGGAAATATCCTCCGAAAACAAAGAGAAAGAAGCTTTCTGAGAAACTTCTTTGTGTTCTGTCAAATCATCTCACAGAGTTACAGCTTTTCCCTCAAGAAGCCTTTCGCTAAGACAGTTCTTGTGGAATTGGCAAAGTGATATTGGGAAGCCCATAGAGGGCTATGGTGAAAAAGGAGATATCCTCAGATGAAATCTGGAAAGAAGCTTTCTGAGAAACTGCTTAGTGTTCTGTTAATTTATCTCCCAGAGTTACATCTGTATTTCGTGGATCTCTGTGCTAGCCTTATTTCTGTGGAATGTGAGAACAGATATTTCGGATCCCTTTGAAGACTATAGGGCAAAAGGAAATATCCTCCGATAACAAAGAGAAAGAATCTTTCTGAGAAACTTCTTTGTGTTCTGTGAAATCATCTCACAGAGTTACAGCTATCCCCTCAAGAAGCCTTTCGCTAAGACAGTTCTTGTGGAATTGGCAAAGTGATATTTGGAAGCCCATAGAGGTCTACGGTGAAAAAGGAAATATCCTCAGATGAAATCTGGAACGAAGCTTTCTGAGAAACTGCTTAGTGTTCTGTTAATTCACCTCACAGAGTTACATCTGTATTTCGTGGATATCTTTGCTAGCCTTATTTCTGTGGAATCTGAGAACAGATATTTCGGATCCCTTTGAAGACTGTAGGGCCAAAGGAAATATCCTCCGAAAACAAACAGAAAGAAGCTTTCTGAGAAACTTTTTGTGTTCTGTGAAATCATCTCACAGAGTTACAGCTTTCCCCTCAAGAAGCCTTTCGCTAAGACAGTTCTTGTGGAATTGGCAAAGTGATATTTGGAAGCCCATAGAGGGCTAAGGTGAAAAAGGAAATATCCTACGATAAAATCTGGAAAGAAGCTTTCTGAGAAACTGCTTAGTGTTCTGGTAATTCATCTCCCAGAGTTACATCTGTATTTCGTGGATCTCTTTGCTAGCCTTATTTCTGTGGAATCTGAGAACAGATATTTCGGATCCCTTTGAAGACTATAGGGACAAAGGATATATCCTCCGAAAACAAAGAGAACGAAGCTTTCTGAGAAACTTCTTTGTGTTTTGTGAAATCATCTCACAGTGTTACAGCTTTCTCCTCAAGAAGCCTTTCGCTAAGACAGTTCTTGTGGAATTGGCAAAGGGATATTTGGAAGCCCAGAGAGGGCTATGGTGAAAAAGGAAATATACTCAGATGAAATCTGGAAAGAAGCTTTCTGAGAAACTGCTTAGTGTTCTGTTAATTCATCTCACAGAGTTACATCTGTATTTCGTGGATCTCTTTGCTAGCCTTATTTCTGTGGAATCTGAGAACAGATATTTCGGATCCCTTTGATGAATATAGGGCCAAAGGAAATATCCTCCGATAACAAAGAGAAAGAAGCTTTCTGAGAAACTTCTTTGTATTCTGTGAAATCATCTCACAGAGTTACAGCTTTCCCCTAAAGAAGCCTTTCGCTAAGACAGTTCTTGTGGAATTGGCAAAGTGATATTTGGAAGCCCAAAGAGGGCTATGGTGAAAAAGGAAATATCCTCAGATGAAATCTGGAAAGAAGCTTTCTGAGAAACTGCTTAGTGTTCCGTTAATTGATCTCACAGAGTTACATCAGTATTTCGTGGATCTCTTTGCTAGCCTTATTTCTGTGGAATCTGAGAACAGATATTTCGGATCCCTTTGAAGACTATAGGGCCATAGGAAATATCATCCGATAACAAAGAGAAAGAAGCTTTCTGAGAAACTTCTTTGTATTCTGTGAAATCAACTCACAGAGTTACAGCTTTACCCTCAAGAAGCCTTTCGCTAAGACAGTTCTTGTGGAATTGGCAAAGTCATATTTTTAAGCCCATAGAGGGCTATGGTGAAAAAGGAAATATCCTCAGATGAAATCTGGAAAGAAGCTTTCTGAGAAACTGCTTAGTGTTCTGTTAATTCATCTCACAGAGTTACATCTGTATTTCGTCGATCTCTTTGCTAGCCTTATTTCTGTGGAATCTGAGAACAGATATTTCGGATCCCTTTGAAGACTATAGGTCTAAAGGAAATATCCTCCGAAAACAAAGAGACAGAAGCTTTCTGAGAAACTTCTTTGTGTTCTGTGAAATCATCTCACAGAGTTACAGCTTTCCCCTCAAGAAGCCTTTCGCTAAGACAGTTCTTGTGGAATTGGCAAAGTGATATTGGGAAGCCCATTGAGGGCTAGGGTGAAAAAGGAAATATCCTCAGATGAAATCTGGAAAGAAGCTTTCGGAGAAACTGCTTAGTGTTCTGTTAATTCATCTCACAGTGTTACATCTGTATTTCGTGGATCTCTTTGCTTGCCTTATTTCTGTGGAATCTGAGAACAGATATTTCGGATCCCTTTGAAGACTATAGGGCCAAAGGAAATATCCTCCGAAAACAAAGAGAAAGAAGCTTTCTGAGAAACTTCTTTGTGTTTTGTGAAATCATCTCACAGAGTTACAGCTTTCCCCTCAAGAAGCCTTTCGCTAAGACAGTTCTTGTGGAATTGGGAAAGTGATATTTGGAAGCCCATAGAGGGCTAAGGTGAAAAAGGAAATATCCTCAGATGAAATCTGGAAAGAAGCTTTCGGAGAAACTGCTTAGTGTTCTGTTAATTCATCTCACAGAGTTACATCTGTATTTCGTGGATCTCTTTGCTAGCCTTATTTCTGTGGAATCTGAGAACAGATATTTCGGATCCCTTTAAAGACTATAGGGCCAAAGGAAATATCCTCTGATAACAAAGAGAAAGAAGCTTTCTGAGAAACTTCTTTGTGTTCTGTGAAATCATCTCACAGAGTTACAGCTTTCCCCTCAAGAAGCCTTTCGCAAAGACAGTTCTTGTGGAATTGGCAAAGTGATATTTGGAAGCCCATAGAGGGCTATGGTGAAAAAGGAAATATACTCAGATGAAATCTGGAAAGAAGCTTTTTGAGAAACTGCTTAGAGTTCTGTTAATTCATCTCACAGAGTTACATCTCTATTTCGTGGATCTCTTTGCTAGCCTTATTTCTGTGGAATCTGAGAACAGATATTTCGGATCCCTTTGATGAATATAGGGCCAAAGGAAATATCCTCCGATAACAAAGAGAAAGAATCTTTCTGAGAAACTTCTTTGTATTCTGTGAAATCATCTCACAGAGTTACAGCTTTCCCCTCAAGAAGCCTTTTGCTAAGACAGTTCTTGTGGAATTGGCAAAGTGATATTTGGAAGCCCATAGAGGGCTATGGTGAAAAAGGAAATATCCTCAGATGAAATCTGGAAAGAAGCTTTCTGAGAAACTGCTTAGTGTTCCGTTAATTGATCTCAAAGAGTTACATCAGTATTTCGTGGATCTCTTTGCTAGCCTTATTTCTGTGGAATCTGAGAACAGATATTTCGGATCCCTTTGAAGACTATAGGGCCATAGGAAATATCTTCCGATAACAAAGAGAAAGAAGCTTTCTGAGAAACTTCTTTGTATTCTGTGAAATCATCTCACAGAGTTACAGCTTTACCCTCAAGAAGCCTTTCGCTAAGACAGTTCTTGTGGAATTGGCAAAGTCATATTTGGAAGCCCATAGAGGGCTATGGTGAAAAAGGAAATATCCTCAGATGAAATCTGGAAAGAAGCTTTCTGAGAAACTGCTTAGTGTTCTGTTAATTCATCTCACAGAGTTACATCTGTATTTCGTCGATCTCTTTGCTAGCCTTATTTCTGTGGAATCTGAGAACAGATATTTCGGATCCCTTTGAAGACTATAGGTCTAAAGGAAATATCCTCCGAAAACAAAGAGAAAGAAGCTTTCTGAGAAACTTCTTTGTGTTCTGTCAAATCATCTCACAGAGTTACAGCTTTCCCCTCAAGAAGCCTTTCGCTAAGACAGTTCTTGTGAAATTGGCAAAGTGATATTGGGAAGCCCATTGAGGGCTAAGGTGAAAAAGGAAATATCCTCAGATGAAATCTGGAAAGAAGCTTTCGGAGAAACTGCCTAGTGTTCTGTTAATTCATCTCACAGTGTTACATCTGTATTTCGTGGATCTCTTTGCTAGCCTTATTTCTCTGCAATCTGAGAACAGATATTTCGGATCCCTTTGAAGACTATAGGGCCAAAGGAAATATCCTCCGATAGCAAAGAGAAAGAAGCTTTCTGAGAAACTTCTTTGTGTTTTGTGAAATCATCTCACAGAGTTACAGCTTTCCCCTCAAGAAGCCTTTCACTAAGACAGTTCTTGTGGAATTGGCAAAGTGATATTTGGAAGCCCATAGAGGGCTATGGTGAAAAAGGAAATATCCTCAGATGAAAACTGGAAAGAAGCTTTCTGAGAAACTGCTTAGTGTTCTGTTAATTCATCTCACAGAGTTACATCTGTATTTCGTGGATCTCTTTGCTAGCCTTATTTCTGTGGAATCTGAGAACAGATATTTCGGATTCCTATGATGATAATTGGGCCAAAGGAAATATCCTCCGAAAACAAAGAGAAAGAAGCTTTCTGAGAAACTTCTTTGTCTTCTGCGAAATCATCTCACAGAGTTACAGCTTTCCCCTGAAGAAGCCTTTCGCTAAGACAGTTCTTGTGGAATTGGCAAAGTGATATTGGGAAGCCCATTGAGGGCTAGGGTGAAAAAGGAAATATCCTCAGATGAAATCTGGAAAGAAGCTTTCGGAGAAACTGCTTAGTGTTCTGTTAATTCATCTCACAGTGTTACATCTGTATTTCATGGATCTCTTTGCTAGCCTTATTTCTGTGGAATCTGAGAACAGATATTTCGGATCCCTTTGAAGACTATAGGGCCAAAGGAAATATCCTCCGAAATCAAAGAGAAAGAAGCTTTCTGAGAAACTTCTTTGTGTTTTGTGAAATCATCTCACAGAGTTACAGCTTTCCCCTCAAGAAGCCTTTCGCTAAGACAGTTCTTGTGGAATTGGGAAAGTGATATTGGGAAGCCCATAGAGGGCTAAGGTGAAAAAGGAAATATCCTCAGATGAAATCTGGAAAGAAGCTTTCGGAGAAACTGCTTAGTGTTCTGTTAATTCATCTCACAGAGTTACATCTGTATTTCGTGGATCTCTTTGCTAGCCTTATTTCTGTGGAATCTGAGAACAGATATTTCGGATCCCTTTGAAGACTATAGGGCCAAAGGAAATATCCTCTGATAACAAAGAGAAAGAAGCTTTCTGAGAAACTTCTTTGTGTTCTGTGAAATCATCTCACAGAGTTACAGCTTTCCCCTCAAGAAGCCATTCGCAAAGACAGTTCTTGTGGAATTGGCAAAGTGATATTTGGAAGCCCATAGAGGGCTATGGTGAAAAAGGAAATATACTCAGATGTAATCTGGAAAGAAGCTTTTTGAGAAACTGCTTAGAGTTCTGTTAATTCATCTCACAGAGTTACATCTCTATTTCGTGGATCTCTTTGCTAGCCTTATTTCTGTGGAATCTGAGAACAGATATTTCGGATCCCTTTGATGAATATAGGGCCAAAGGAAATATCCTCCGATAACAAAGAGAAAGAATCTTTCTGAGAAACTTCTTTGTATTCTGTGAAATCACCTCACAGAGTTACAGCTTTCCCCTCAAGAAGCCTTTTGCTAAGACAGTTCTTGTGGAATTGGCAAAGTGATATTTGGAAGCCCATAGAGGGCTATGGTGAAAAAGGAAATATCCTCAGATGAAATCTGGAAAGAAGCTTTCTGAGAAACTGCTTAGTGTTCCGTTAATTGATCTCACAGAGTTACATCTGTATTTCGTGGATCTCTTTGCTAGCCTTATTTCTGTGGAATCTGAGAACAGATATTTCGGATCCCTTTGAAGACTATAGGGCCATAGGAAATATCTTCCGATAACAAAGAGAAAGAAGCTTTCTGAGAAACTTCTTTGTATTCTGTGAAATCATCTCACAGAGTTACAGCTTTACCCTCAAGAAGCCTTTCGCTAAGACAGTTCTTCTGGAATTGGCAAAGTCATATTTGGAAGCCCATAGAGGGCTATGGTGAAAAAGGAAATATCCTCAGATGAAATCTGGAAAGAAGCTTTCTGAGAAACTGCTTAGTGTTCTGTTAATTCATCTCACAGAGTTACATCTGTATTTCGTCGATCTCTTTGCTAGCCTTATTTCTGTGGAATCTGAGAACAGATATTTCGGATCCCTTTGAAGACTATAGGTCTAAAGGAAATATCCTCCGAAAACAAAGAGAAAGAAGCTTTCTGAGAAACTTCTTTGTGTTCTGTCAAATCATCTCACAGAGTTACAGCTTTCCCCTCAAGAAGCCTTTCGCTAAGACAGTTCTTGTGGAATTGGCAAAGTGATATTGGGAAGCCCATTGAGGGCTAAGGTGAAAAAGGAAATATCCTCAGATGAAATCTGGAAAGAAGCTTTCGGAGAAACTGCCTAGTGTTCTGTTTATTCATCTCACAGTGTTACATCTGTATTTCGTGGATCTCTTTGCTAGCCTTATTTCTCTGCAATCTGAGAACAGATATTTCGGATCCCTTTGAAGACTATAGGTCCAAAGGAAATATCCTCCGATAGCAAAGAGAAAGAAGCTTTCTGAGAAACTTCTTTGTGTTTTGTGAAATCATCTCACAGAGTTACAGCTTTCCCCTCAAGAAGCCTTTCACTAAGACAGTTCTTGTGGAATTGGCAAAGTGATATTTGGAAGCCCCTAGAGGGCTATGGTGAAAAAGGAAATATCCTCAGATGAAAACTGGAAAGAAGCTTTCTGAGAAACTGCTTAGTGTTCTGTTAATTCATCTCACAGAGTTACATCTGTATTTCGTGGATCTCTTTGCTAGCCTTATTTCTGTGGAATCTGAGAACAGATATTTCGGATCCCTATGATGACTATAGGGCCAAAGGAAATATCCTCCGATAACAAAGAGAAAGAAGCTTTCTGAGAAACTTCTTTGTGTTCTGTGAAATCATCTCACAGAGTTACAGCTTTCCCCTCAAGAAGCCTTTCGCTAAGACAGTTCTTGTGGAATTGGCAAAGTGATATTTGGAAGCCGATAGAGGGCTACGGTGAAAAAGGAAATATCCTCAGATGAAATCTGGAAAGAAGCTTTCTGAGAAACTGCTTAATGTTCTGTTAATTCATCTCACAGAGGTACATCTGTATTTCGTCGATCTCTTCGCTAGCCTTATTTCTGTGGAATCTGAGAACAGATATTTTGGATCCCTTTGAAGACTACAGGTCTAACGGAAATATCCCACGAAAACAAACAGAAAGAAGCTTTCTGAGAAACTTCTTTGTGTTCTGTGAAATCATCTCACAGAGTTACAGCTTTCCCCTCAAGAAGCCTTTCGCTAAGACAGTTCTTGTGGAATTGGCAAAGTGATATTTGGAAGCAAATAGAGGGCTAAGGTGAAAAAGGAAATATCCTTAGATGAAATCAGGAAAGAAGCTTTCTGAGAAACTGCTTAGTGTTCTGTTAATTCATCTCACAGAATTACATCTGTATTTCGTGGATCTCTTTGCTAGCCTTATTTCTGTGGAATCTGAGAACAGATATTTCGGATCCCTTTGAAGACTATAGGGCCAAAGGAAATATCCTCCGAAAACAAAGAGAAAGAAGCTTTCTGAGAAACTTCTTTGTGTTTTGTGAAATCATCTCACAGTGTTACACCTTTCCCCTAAAGAAGCCTTTCGCTAAGACAGTTCTTGCGGAATTGGCAAAGTGATATTTGGAAGCCCATAGAGGGCTATGGTGAAAAAGGAAATATCCTCCGATGAAATCTGGAAAGAAGCTTACAGAGAAACTCCTTAGTGTTCTGTTAATTCATCTCACAGTGTTACATCTGTATTTCGTGGATCTCTTTGCTAGCCTTATTTCTGTGGAATCTGAGAACAGATATTTCGGATTCCTATGATGATAATTGGGCCAAAGGAAATATCCTCCGAAAACAAAGAGAAAGAAGCTTTCTGAGAAACTTCTTTGTCTTCTGCGAAATCATCTCACAGAGTTACAGCTTTCCCCTGAAGAAGCCTTTCGCTAAGACAGTTCTTGTGGAATTGGCAAAGTGATATTTGGAAGCCCCTAGAGGCCTATGGTGAAAAAGGAAATATCCTCCGATGAAATCTGGAAAGAAGCTATCTGAGAAACTGCTTAGTGTTCTGTTAATTCATCTCACAGAGTTACATCTGTATTTCGTGGATCTCTTTGCTAGCCTTATTTCTGTGGAATCTGAGAACAGATATTTCGGATCCCTTTAAAGACTGTAGGGCCAAAGGAAATATCCTCCGATAACAAAGAGAAAGAAGCTTTCTGAGCAACTTCTTTGTGTTCTGTGAAATCATCTCACAGAGTTACAGCTTTCCCCTCAAGAAGCCTTTCGCTAAGACAATTCTTGTAGAATTGGCAAAGTGATATTTGGAAGCCCATAGAGGGCTATGGTGAAAAACGAAATATCCTCAGATGAAATCTGGAAAGAAGCTTTCTGAGAAACTGCTTAGTGTTCTGTTAATTCAACTCACAGAGTTACATCTGTATTTCGTGGATCTCTTTGCTAGCCTTATTTCTGTGGAATCTGAGAACAGATATTTCGGACCCCTTGGATGAATATAGGGCCAAAGGAAATATCCTCCGATAACAAAGAGAAAGAATCTTTCTGAGAAACTTCTTTGTATTCTGTGAAATCATCTCACAGAGTTACAGCTTTCCCCTCAAGAAGCCTTTTGCTAAGACAGTTCTTGTGGAATTGGCAAAGTGATATTTGGAAGCCCATAGAGGGCTATGGTGAAAAAGGAAATATCCTCAGATGAAATCTGGAAAGAAGCTTTCTGAGAAACTGCTTAGTGTTCCGTTAATTGATCTCACAGAGTTACATCAGTATTTCGTGGATCTCTTTGCTAGCCTTATTTCTGTGGAATCTGAGAACAGATATTTCGGATCCCTTTGAAGACTATAGGGCCATAGGAAATATCTTCCGATAACAAAGAGAAAGAAGCTTTCTGAGAAACTTCTTTGTATTCTGTGAAATCATCTCACAGAGTTACAGCTTTACCCTCAAGAAGCCTTTCGCTAAGACAGTTCTTGTGGAAATGGCAAAGTCATATTTGGAAGCCCATAGAGGGCTATGGTGAAAAAGGAAATATCCTCAGATGAAATCTGGAAAGAAGCTTTCTGAGAAACTGCTTAGTGTTCTGTTCATTCATCTCACAGAGTTACATCTGTATTTCGTCGATGTCTTTGCTAGCCTTATTTCTGTGGAATCTGAGAACAGATATTTCGGATCCCTTTGAAGACTATAGGTCTAAAGGAAATATCCTCCGAAAACAAAGAGAAAGAAGCTTTCTGAGAAACTTCTTTGTGTTCTGTCAAATCATCTCACAGAGTTACAGCTTTCCCCTCAAGAAGCCTTTCGCTAAGACAGTTCTTGTGGAATTGGCAAAGTGATATTGGGAAGCCCATTGAGGGCTAAGGTGAAAAAGGAAATATCCTCAGATGAAATCTGGAAAGAAGCTTTCGGAGAAACTGCCTAGTGTTCTGTTAATTCATCTCACAGTGTTACATCTGTATTTCGTGGATCTCTTTGCTAGCCTTATTTCTCTGCAATCTGAGAACAGATATTTCGGATCCCTTTGAGGACTATAGGGCCAAAGGAAATATCCTCCGATAGCAAAGAGAAAGAAGCTTTCTGAGAAACTTCTTTGTGTTTTGTGAAATCATCTCACAGAGTTACAGCTTTCCCCTCAAGAAGCCTTTCACTAAGACAGTTCTTGTGGAATTGGCAAAGTGATATTTGGAAGCCCATAGAAGGCTATGGTGAAAAAGGAAATATCCTCAGATGAAATCTGGAAAGAAGCTTTCTGAGAAACTGCTTAGTGTTCTGTTAATTCATCTCACAGAGTTACATCTGTATTTCGTGGATCTCTTTGCTAGCCTTATTTCTGTGGAATCTGAGAACAGATATTTCGGATCCCTATGATGACTATAGGGCCAAAGGAAATATCCTCCGATAACAAAGAGAAAGAAGCTTTCTGAGAAACTTCTTTGTGTTCTGTGAAATCATCTCACTGAGTTACAGCTTTCCCCTCAAGAAGCCTTTCGCTAAGACAGTTCTTGTGGAATTGGCAAAGTGATATTTGGAAGCCCATAGAGGGCTATGGTGAAAAAAGAAATATCCTCAGATGAAATCTGGAAAGAAGCTTTCTGAGAAACTGCTTAATGTTCTGTTAATTCATCTCACAGAGGTACATCTGTATTTCGTCGATCTCTTCGCTACCCTTATTTCTGTGGAATCTGAGAACAGATATGTTGGATCCCTTTGAAGACTACAGGTCTAACGGAAATATCCCACGAAAACAAACAGAAAGAAGCTTTCTGAGAAACTTCTTTGTGTTCTGTGAAATCATCTCACAGAGTTACAGCTTTCCCCTCAAGAAGCCTTTCGCTAAGACAGTTCTTGTGGAATTGGCAAAGTGATATTTGGAAGCAAATAGAGGGCTAAGGTGAAAAAGGAAATATCCTTAGATGAAATCAGGAAAGAAGCTTTCTGAGAAACTGCTTAGTGTTCTGTTAATTCATCTCACAGAATTACATCTGTATTTCGTGGATCTCTTTGCTAGCCTTATTTCTGTGGAATCTGAGAACAGATATTTCGGATCCCTTTGAAGACTATAGGGCCAAAGGAAATATCCTCCGAAAACAAAGAGAAAGAAGCTTTCTGAGAAACTTCTTTGTGTTTTGTGAAATCATCTCACAGTGTTACACCTTTCCCCTAAAGAAGCCTTTCGCTAAGACAGTTCTTGCGGAATTGGCAAAGTGATATTTGGAAGCCCATAGAGGGCTATGGTGAAAAAGGAAATATCCTCCGATGAAATCTGGAAAGAAGCTTACAGAGAAACTCCTTAGTGTTCTGTTAATTCATCTCACAGTGTTACATCTGTATTTCGTGGATCTCTTTGCTAGCCTTATTTCTGTGGAATCTGAGAACAGATATTTCGGATTCCTATGATGATAATTGGGCCAAAGGAAATATCCTCCGAAAACAAAGAGAAAGAAGCTTTCTGAGAAACTTCTTTGTCTTCTGCGAAATCATCTCACAGAGTTACAGCTTTCCCCTGAAGAAGCCTTTCGCTAAGACAGTTCTTGTGGAATTGGCAAAGTGATATTTGGAAGCCCCTAGAGGCCTATGGTGAAAAAGGAAATATCCTCCGATGAAATCTGGAAAGAAGCTATCTGAGAAACTGCTTAGTGTTCTGTTAATTCATCTCACAGAGTTACATCTGTATTTCGTGGATCTCTTTGCTAGCCTTATTTCTGTGGAATCTGAGAACAGATATTTCGGATCCCTTTAAAGACTGTAGGGCCAAAGGAAATATCCTCCGATAACAAAGAGAAAGAAGCTTTCTGAGCAACTTCTTTGTGTTCTGTGAAATCATCTCACAGAGTTACAGCTTTCCCCTCAAGAAGCCTTTCGCTAAGACAGTTCTTGTGGAATTGGCAAAGTGATATTTGGAAGCCCATAGAGGGCTATGGTGAAAAACGAAATATCCTCAGATGAAATCTGGAAAGAAGATTTCTGAGAAACTGCTTAGTGTTCTGTTAATTCAACTCACAGAGTTACATCTGTATTTCGTGGATCTCTTTGCTAGCCTTATTTCTGTGGAATCTGAGAACAGATATTTCGGACCCCTTGGATGAATATAGGGCCAAAGGAAATATCCTCCGATAACAAAGAGAAAGAATCTTTCTGAGAAACTTCTTTGTATTCTGTGAAATCATCTCACAGAGTTACAGCTTTCCCCTCAAGAAGCCTTTTGCTAAGACAGTTCTTGTGGAATTGGCAAAGTGATATTTGGAAGCCCATAGAGGGCTATGGTGAAAAAGGAAATATCCTCAGATGAAATCTGGAAAGAAGCTTTCTGAGAAACTGCTTAGTGTTCCGTTAATTGATCTCACAGAGTTACATCAGTATTTCGTGGATCTCTTTGCTAGCCTTATTTCTGTGGAATCTGAGAACAGATATTTCGGATCCCTTTGAAGACTATAGGGCCATAGGAAATATCTTCCGATAACAAAGAGAAAGAAGCTTTCTGAGAAACTTCTTTGTATTCTGTGAAATCATCTCACAGAGTTACAGCTTTACCCTCAAGAAGCCTTTCGCTAAGACAGTTCTTGTGGAAATGGCAAAGTCATATTTGGAAGACCATAGAGGGCTATGGTGAAAAAGGAAATATCCTCAGATGAAATCTGGAAAGAAGCTTTCTGAGAAACTGCTTAGTGTTCTGTTAATTCATCTCACAGAGTTACATCTGTATTTCGTCGATCTCTTTGCTAGCCTTATTTCTGTGGAATCTGAGAACAGATATTTCGGATCCCTTTGAAGACTATAGGTCTAAAGGAAATATCCTCCGAAAACAAAGAGAAAGAAGCTTTCTGAGAAACTTCTTTGTGTTCTGTCAAATCATCTCACAGAGTTACAGCTTTCCCCTCAAGAAGCCTTTCGCTAAGACAGTTCTTGTGGAATTGGCAAAGTGATATTGGGAAGCCCATTGAGGGCTAAGGTGAAAAAGGAAATATCCTCAGATGAAATCTGGAAAGAAGCTTTCGGAGAAACTGCCTAGTGTTCTGTTAATTCATCTCACAGTGTTACATCTGTATTTCGTGGATCTCTTTGCTAGCCTTATTTCTCTGCAATCTGAGAACAGATATTTCGGATCCCTTTGAGGACTATAGGGCCAAAGGAAATATCCTCCGATAGCAAAGAGAAAGAAGCTTTCTGAGAAACTTCTTTGTGTTTTGTGAAATCATCTCACAGAGTTACAGCTTTCCCCTCAAGAAGCTTTTCACTAAGACAGTTCTTGTGGAATTGGCAAAGTGATATTTGGAAGCCCATAGAGGGCTATGGTGAAAAAGGAAATATCCTCAGATGAAAACTGGAAAGAAGCTTTCTGAGAAACTGCTTAGTGTTCTGTTAATTCATCTCACAGAGTTACATCTGTATTTCGTGGATCTCTCTGCTAGCCTTATTTCTGTGGAATCTGAGAACAGATATTTCGGATCCCTATGATGACTATAGGGCCAAAGGAAATATCCTCCGATAACAAAGAGAAAGAAGCTTTCTGAGAAACTTCTTTGTGTTCTGTGAAATCATCTCACAGAGTTACAGCTTTCCCCTCAAGAAGCCTTTCGCTAAGACAGTTCTTGTGGAATTGGCAAAGTGATATTTGGAAGCCCATAGAGGGCTATGGTGAAAAAAGAAATATCCTCAGATGAAATCTGGAAAGAAGCTTTCTGAGAAACTGCTTAATGTTCTGTTAATTCATCTCACAGAGGTACATCTGTATTTCGTCGATCTCTTCGCTACCCTTATTTCTGTGGAATCTGAGAACAGATATTTTGGATCCCTTTGAAGACTACAGGTCTAACGGAAATATCCCACGAAAACAAACAGAAAGAAGCTTTCTGAGAAACTTTTTTGTGTTCTGTGAAATCATCTCACAGAGTTACAGCTTTCCCCTCAAGAAGCCTTTCGCTAAGACAGTTCTTGTGGAATTGGCAAAGTGATATTTGGAAGCAAATAGAGGGCTAAGGTGAAAAAGGAAATATCCTTAGATGAAATCAGGAAAGAAGCTTTCTGAGAAACTGCTTAGTGTTCTGTTAATTCATCTCACAGAATTACATCTGTATTTCGTGGATCTCTTTGCTAGCCTTATTTCTGTGGAATCTGAGAACAGATATTTCGGATCCCTTTGAAGACTATAGGGCCAAAGGAAATATCCTCCGAAAACAAAGAGAAAGAAGCTTTCTGAGTAACTTCTTTGTGTTCTGTCAAATCATCTCACAGAGTTACAGCTTTCCCCTAAAGAAGCCTTTCGCTAAGACAGTTCTTGTGGAATTGGCAAAGTGATATTGGGAAGCCCATTGAGGACTAAGGTGAAAAAGGAAATATCCTCAGATGAAATCTGGAAAGAAGCTTTCGGAGAAACTGCCTAGTGTTCTGTTAATTCATCTCACAGTGTTACATCTGTATTTCGTGGATCTCTTTGCTAGCCTTATTTCTCTGCAATCTGAGAACAGATATTTCGGATCCCTTTGAAGACTATAGGGCCAAAGGAAATATCCTCCGATAGCAAAGAGAAAGAAGCTTTCTGAGAAACTTCTTTGTGTTTTGTGAAATCATCTCACAGAGTTACAGCTTTCCCCTCAAGAAGCCTTTCACTAAGACAGTTCTTGTGGAATTGGCAAAGTGATATTTGGAAGCCCATAGAGGGCTATGGTGAAAAAGGAAATATCCTGAGATGAAAACTGGAAAGAAGCTTTCTGAGAAACTGCTTAGTGTTCTGTTAATTCATCTCACAGAGTTACATCTGTATTTCGTGGATCTCTTTGCTAGCCTTATTTCTGTGGAATCTGAGAACAGATATTTCGGATCCCTATGATGACTATAGGGCCAAAGGAAATATCCTCCGATAACAAAGAGAAAGAAGCTTTCTGAGAAACTTCTTTGTGTTCTGTGAAATCATCTCAGAAAGTTACAGCTTTCCCCTCAAGAAGCCTTTCGCTAAGACAGTTCTTGTGGAATTGGCAAAGTGATATTTGGAAGCCCATAGAGGGCTATGGTGAAATAGGAAATATCCTCAGATGAAATCTGGAAAGAAGCTTTCTGAGAAACTGCTTAATGTTCTGTTAATTCATCTCACAGAGGTACATCTGTATTTCGTCGACCTCTTCGCTAGCCTTATTTCTGTGGAATCTGAGAACAGATATTTTGGATCCCTTTGAAGACTACAGGTCTAACGGAAATATCCCACGAAAACAAACAGAAAGAAGCTTTCTGAGAAACTTCTTTGTGTTCTGTGAAATCATCTCACAGAGTTACAGCTTTCCCCTCAAGAAGCCTTTCGCTAAGACAGTTCTTGTGGAATTGGCAAAGTGATATTTGGAAGCAAATAGAGGGCTAAGGTGAAAAAGGAAATATCCTTAGATGAAATCAGGAAAGAAGCTTTCTGAGAAACTGCTTAGTGTTCTGTTAATTCATCTCACAGAATTACATCTGTATTTCGTGGATCTCTTTGCTAGCCTTATTTCTGTGGAATCTGAGAACAGATATTTCGGATCCCTTTGAAGACTATAGGGCCAAAGGAAATATCCTCCGAAAACAAAGAGAAAGAAGCTTTCTGAGAAACTTCTTTGTGTTTTGTGAAATCATCTCACAGAGTTACAGCTTTCCCCTAAAGAAGCCTTTCGCTAAGACAGTTCTTGCGGAATTGGCAAAGTGATATTTGGAAGCCCATAGAGGGCTATGGTGAAAAAGGAAATATCCTCCGATGAAATCTGGAAAGAAGCTTACAGAGAAACTCCTTAGTATTCTGTTAATTCATGTCACAGTGTTACATCTGTATTTCGTGGATCTCTTTGCTAGCCTTATTTCTGTGGAATCTGAGAACAGATATTTCGGATTCCTATGATGATAATTGGGCCAAAGGAAATATCCTCCGAAAACAAAGAGAAAGAAGCTTTCTGAGAAACTTCTTTGTCTTCTGCGAAATCAACTCACAGAGTTACAGCTTTCCCCTGAAGAAGCCTTTCGCTAAGACAGTTCTTGTGGAATTGGCAAAGTGATATTTGGAAGCCCCTAGAGGCCTATGGTGAAAAAGGAAATATCCTCCGATGAAATCTGGAAAGAAGCTATCTGAGAAACTGCTTAGTGTTCTGTTAATTCATCTCACAGAGTTACATCTGTATTTCGTGGATCTCTTTGCTAGCCTTATTTCTGTGGAATCTGAGAACAGATATTTCGGATCCCTCTGAAGACTGTAGGGCCAAAGGAAATATCCTCCGATAACAAAGAGAAAGAAGCTTTCTGAGCAACTTCTTTGTGTTCTGTGAAATCATCTCACAGAGTTACAGCTTTCCCCTCAAGAGCCTTTCGCTAAGACAGTTCTTGTGGAATTGGCAAAGTGATATTTGGAAGCCCATAGAGGGCTATGGTGAAAAAGGAAATATCCTCAGATGAAAACTGGAAAGAAGCTTTCTGAGAAACTGCTTAGTGTTCTGTTAATTCATCTCACAGAGTTACATCTGTATTTCCTGGATCTCTTTGCTAGCCTTATTTCTGTGGAATCTGAGAACAGATATTTCGGATCCCTATGATGACTATAGGGCCAAAGGAAATATCCTCCGATAACAAAGAGAAAGAAGCTTTCTGAGAAACATCTTTGGGTTCTGTGAAATCATCTCACAGAGTTACAGCTTTCCCCTCAAGAAGCCTTTCGCTAAGACAGTTCTTGTGGAATTGGCAAAGTGATATTTGGAAGCCCATAGAGGACTATGGTGAAAAAGGAAATATCCTCAGATGAAATCTGGAAAGAAGCTTTCTGAGAAACTACTTAATGTTCTGTTAATTCATCTCACAGAGGTACATCTGTATTTCGTCGATCTCTTCGCTAGCCTTATTTCTGTGGAATCTGAGAACAGATATTTTGGATCCCTTTGAAGACTACAGGTCTAACGGAAATATCC
Source organism: Macaca fascicularis (assembly GCF_037993035.2). Classification (NCBI taxonomy): domain Eukaryota; kingdom Metazoa; phylum Chordata; class Mammalia; order Primates; family Cercopithecidae; genus Macaca; species Macaca fascicularis. Next base: position 51,881,475 of record NC_088378.1, read on the forward strand.
CACGAAAACAAACAGAAAGAAGCTTTCTGAGAAACTTCTTTGTGTTCTGTGAAATCATCTCACAGAGTTACAGCTTTCCCCTCAAGAAGCCTTTCGCTAAGACAGTTCTTGTGGAATTGGCAAAGTGATATTTGGAAGCAAATAGAGGGCTAAGGTGAAAAAGGAAATATCCTTAGATGAAATCAGGAAAGAAGCTTTCTGAGAAACTGCTTAGTGTTCTGTTAATTCATCTCACAGAATTACATCTGTATTTCGTGGATCTCTTTGCTAGCCTTATTTCTGTGGAATCTGAGAACAGATATTTGGGATCCCTTTGAAGACTATAGGGCCAAAGGAAATATCCTCCGAAAACAAAGACAAAGAAGCTTTCTGAGAAACTTCTTTGTGTTTTGTGAAATCATCTCACAGTGTTACAGCTTTCCCCTAAAGAAGCCTTTCGCTAAGACAGTTCTTGCGGAATTGGCAAAGTGATATTTGGAAGCCCATAGAGGGCTATGGTGAAAAAGGAAATATCCTCCGATGAAATCTGGAAAGAAGCTTACAGAGAAACTCCTTAGTGTTCTGTTAATTCATCTCACAGAGTTACATCTGTATTTCGTGGATCTCTTTGCTAGCCTTATTTCTGTGGAATCTGAGAACAGATATTTCGGATTCCTATGATGATAATTGGGCCAAAGGAAATATCCTCCGAAAACAAAGAGAAAGAAGCTTTCTGAGAAACTTCTTTGTCTTCTGCGAAATCATCTCACAGAGTTACAGCTTTCCCCTGAAGAAGCCTTTCGCTAAGACAGTTCTTGTGAAATTGGCAAAGTGATATTTGGAAGCCCCTAGAGGCCTATGGTGAAAAAGGAAATATCCTCCGATGAAACTGGAAAGAAGCTATCTGAGAAACTGCTTGGTGTTCTGTTAATTCATCTCACAGAGTTACATCTGTATTTCGTGGATCTCTTTGCTAGCCTTATTTCTGTGGAATCTGAGAACAGATATTTCGGATCCCTTTGAAGACTGTAGGGCCAAAGGAAATATCCTCCGATAACAAAGAGAAAGAAGCTTTCTGAGAAACTTCTTTGTGTTCTGTGAAATCATCTCACAGAGTTACAGCTTTCCCCTCAAGAAGCCTTTCGCTAAGACAGTTCTTGTGGAATTGGCAAAGTGATATTTGGAAGCCCATAGAGGGCTATGGTGAAAAACGAAATATCCTCAGATGAAATCTGGAAAGAAGCTTTCTGAGAAACTGCTTAGTGTTCTGTTAATTCAACTCACAGAGTTACATCTGTATTTCGTGGATCTCTTTGCTAGCCTTATTTCTGTGGAATCTGAGAACAGATATTTCGGATCCCTTTGAAGACTATAGGGCCAAAGGAAATATCCTCCGAAAACAAAGAGAAAGAAGCTTTCTGAGAAACTTCTTTGTGTTCTGTGAAATCATCTCACAGAGTTACAGCTTTCCCCTCAAGAAGCCTTTCGCTAACACAGTTCTTGTGGAATTGGCAAAGTGATATTTGGAAGCCCATAGAGGGCTATGGTGAAAAAGGAAATATCCTCAGATGAAATCTGGAAAGAAGCTTTCTGAGAAACTGCTTAGTGTTCTGTTAATTCATCTCACAGAGTTACATCTGTATTTCGTGGATCTCTTTGCTAGCCTTATTTCTGTGGAATCTGAGAACAGATATTTTGGATCCCTTTGAAGACTATAGGTCCAAAGGAAATATCCTCCGAAAACAAAGAGAAAGAAGCTTTCTGAGAAACTTCTTTGTGTTCTGTGAAATCATCTCACAGTGTTACAGCTTTCACCTCAAGAAACATTTCGCTAAGACACTTCTTGCGGAATTGGCAAAGTGATATTTGGAAGCCCATAGAGGGCTATGTGAAAAATGAAATATCCTCAGATGAAATCTGGAAAGAAGATTTCTGAGAAACTGCTTAGTGTTCTGTTAATTCATCTCCCAGAGTTACCTCTGTATTTCGTGGATCTCTGTGCTAGCCTTATTTCTGTGGAATGTGAGAACAGATATTTCGGATCCCTTTGAAGACTGTAGGGCCAAAGGATATATCCTCCGAAAACAAACAGAAAGAAGCTTTCTGAGAAAATTTTTGTGTTCTGTGAAATCATCTCACAGAGTTACCGCTTTCCCCTCAAGAAGCCTTTCGCTAAGACAGTTCTTGTGGAATTGGCAAAGTGATATTTGGAAGCCCATAGAGTTCTATGGTGAAAAAGGAAATATCCTCCGATGAAATCTGGAAAGAAGCTTTCTGAGAAACTGCTTAGTGTTCTGTTAATTCATCTCACAGAGTTACATCTGTATTTCGTCGATCTCTTTGCTAGCCTTATTTCTGTGGAATCTGAGAACAGATGTTTTGGATCCCTTTGAAAACTATAGGTCTAAAGGAAATATCCTCCGAAAACAAAGAGAAAGAAGCTTTCTGAGAAACTTCTTTGTGTTCTGTCAAATCATCTCACAGAGTTACAGCTTTCCCCTCAAGAAGCCTTTCGCTAAGACAGTTCTTGTGGAATTGGCAAAGTGATATTGGGAAGCCCATAGAGGGCTATGGTAAAAAAGGAAATATACTCAGATGAAATCTGGAAAGAAGCTTTTTGAGAAACTGCTTAGTTTTCTGTTAATTCATCTCACAGAGTTACATCTCTATTTCGTGGATCTCTTTGCTAGCCTTATTTCTGTGGAATCTGAGAACAGATATTTCGGATCCCTTTGATGAATATAGGGCCAAAGGAAATATCCTCCGATAACAAAGAGAAAGAATCTTTCTGAGAAACTTCTTTGTATTCTGTGAAATTATCTCACAGAGTTACAGCTTTCCCCTCAAGAAGCCTTTCGCTAAGACAGTTCTTGTGGAATTGGCAAAGTGATATTTGGAAGCCCGTAGAGGGCTATGGTGAAAAAGGAAATATCCTCAGATGAAATCTGGAAAGAAGCTTTCTGAGAAACTGCTTAGTGTTCCGTTAATTGATCTCACAGAGTTACATCAGTATTTCGTGGATCTCTTTGCTAGCCTTATTTCTGTGGAATCTGAGAACAGATATTTCGGATCCATTTGAAGACTACAGGGCCATAGGAAATATCATCCGATAACAAAGAGAAAGAAGCTTTCTGAGAAACTTCTTTGTATTCTGTGAAATCATCTCACAGAGTTACAGCTTTACCCTCAAGAAGCCTTTCGCTAAGACAGTTCTTGTGGAATTGGCAAAGTCATATTTGGAAGCCCATAGAGGGCTATGGTGAAAAAGGAAATATCCTCAGATGAAAACTGGAAAGAAGCTTTCTGAGAAACTGCTTAGTGTTCTGTTAATTCATCTCACAGAGTTACATCTGTATTTCCTGGATCTCTTTGCTAGCCTTATTTCTGTGGAATCTGAGAACAGATATTTCGGATCCCTATGATGACTATAGGGCCAAAGGAAATATCCTCCGATAACAAAGAGAAAGAAGCTTTCTGAGAAACTTCTTTGTGTTCTGTGAAATGATCTCACAGAGTTACAGCTTTCGCCTCAAGAAGCCTTTCGCTAAGACAGTTCTTGTGGAATTGGCAAAGTGATATTTTGAAGCCCATAGAGGGCTTTGGTGAAAAAGGAAATATCCTCAGATGAAATCTGGAAAGAAGCTTTCTGACAAACTGCTTAGTGTTCTGTTAATTCATCTCACAGAGTTACATCTGTATTTCGTCGATCTCTTCGCTAGCCTTATTTCTGTGCAATCTGAGAACGGATATTTTGGATCCCTTTGAAGACTACAGGTCTGACGAATATATACTCCGAAAACAAAGAGAAAGAAGCTTTCTGAGAAACTTCTTTGTGTTCTGTGAAATCATCTCACAGAGTTACAGCTTTCCCTTCAAGAAGCCTTTTGCTAAAACATTTCTTGTGGAATAGGCAAAGTGATATTTGGAAGCAAATAGAGGGCTAAGGTGAAAAAGGAAATATCCTAAGATGAAATCAGGAAAGAAGTTTTCTGAGAAACTGCTTAGTGTTCTGTTAATTCATATCCCAGAGTTACATCTGTATTTCGTGGATCTCTTTGCTAGCCTTATTTCTGTGGAAACTGAGAACAGATATTTCGGATCCCTTTGAAGACTATAGGGCCAAAGGAAATATCCTCCGAAAACAAAGAGAAAGAAGCTTTCTGAGAAACTTCTTTGGGTTTTGTGAAATCATCTCACAGTGTTACAGCTTTCCCCTAAAGAAGCCTTTCGCTAAGACAGTTCTTGCGGAATTGGCAAAGTGATATTTGGAAGCCCATAGAGGGCTATGGTGAAAAAGGAAATATCCTCCGATGAAATCTGGAAAGAAGCTTACAGAGAAACTCCTTAGTGTTCTGTTAATTCATCTCACAGTGTTACATCTGTATTTCGTGGATCTCTTTGCTAGCCTTATTTCTGTGGAATCTGAGAACAGATATTTCGGATTCCTATGATGACAATTGGGCCAAAGGAAATATCCTCCGAAAACAAAGAGAAAGAAGCTTTCTGAGAAACTTCTTTGTCTTCTGCGAAATCATCTCACAGAGTTACAGCTTTCCCCTCAAGAAGCCTTTCGCTAAGACAGTTCTTGTGGAATTGGCAAAGTGATATTTGGAAGTCCATAGAGGGCTATGGTGAAAAAGGATATATCCTCCGATGAAATCTGGAAAGAAGCTTTCTGAGAAACTGCTTCGTGTTCTGTTAATTCACCTCCCAGATTTACATCTGTTTTTCGTGGATCTCTTTGCTAGCCTTATTTCTGTGGAATCTGAGAACATTTATTTCGGATCCCTTTGAAGACTATAGGGCCAAAGGAAATATCCTCCGAAAACAAAGAAAAGAAGCTTTCTGAGAAACTTCTTTGTGTTCTGTGAAATCATCTCACAGAGTTACAGCTTTCCCCTCAAGAAGCCTTTCGCTAAGACAGTTCTTGTGGAATTGGCAAAGTGATATTTGGAAGCCCATAGAGGGCTATGGTGAAAAAGGAAATATCCTCAGAAGAAATCTGGAAAGAAGCTTTCTGAGAAACTGCTTAGTGTTCTGTGAGTTCATCTCCCAGAGTTACATCTGTATTTCGTGGATATCTTTGCTAGCCTTATTTCTGTGGAATCTGAGAACAGATATTTCGGATCCCTTTGAAGACTATACGTCTCTAGGAAATATCCTCCGAAAACAAAGAGAAAGAAGCTTTCTGAGAAACTTCTTTGTGTTCTGTGAAATCATCTCACAGAGTTACAGCTTTCCCCTCAAGAAGCCTTTCGCTAAGACAGTTCTTGTGGAATTGGCAAAGTGATATTTGTAAGCCCATAGAGGGCTATGGTGAAAAAGGAACTATCCTCAGATGAAATCTGGAAAGAGGCTTTCTGAGAAACTGCTTAGTGTTCTGTTAATTCATCTCACAGAGTTACATCTGTATTTCGTGGATCTCTTTGCTAGCCTTATTTCTGTGGGATCTGAGAACAGATATTTTGGATCACTTTGAAAACTAAAGGGCCAAAGGAAATATCCTCCGAAAGCAAAGAGAAAGAAGCTTTCTGAGAAACTTCTTTGTGTTTTGTGAAATCATCTCACAGAGTTACAGCTTTCCCCTCAAGAAGCCTTTCGCTAAGACAGTTCTTGTGGAATTGGCAAAGTGATATTTGGAAGCCCATAGAGGTCTATGGTGAAAAAGGAAATATCCTGCGATGAAATCTGGAACGAAGCTTTCTGAGAATCTGCTTAGTGTTCTGTTAATTCATCTCCCAGAGTTACATCTGTATTTCGTGGATCTCTTTGCTAGCCTTATTTCTGTGGAATCTGAGAACAGATATTTCGGATCCCTTTGAAGACTATAGGGCCAAAGGAAATATCCTCCGAAAACAAAGAGAAAGAAGCTTTCTGAGAAACTTCTTTGTCTTCTGCGAAATCATCTCACAGAGTTACAGCTTTCCCCTCAAGAAGCCTTTCGCTAAGACAGTTCTTGTGGAATTGGCAAAGTGATATTTGGAAGCCCATTGAGGGCTATGGTGAAAAAGGAAGTATCCTCAGATGAAATCTGGAAAGAAGCTTTCTGAGAAACTGCTTAGTGTTCTGTTAATTCATCTCCCAGAGTTACATCTGTATTTCGTGGATCTCTTTGCTAGCCTTATTTCTGTGGAATCTGAGAACAGATATTTCGGATCCCTTTGAAGACTATAGGGCCAAAGGAAATATCCTCCGAAAACAAAGAGAAAGAAGCTTTCTGAGAAACTTCTTTGTGTTCTGTGAAATCATCTAACAGAGTTACAGCTTTCCCCTCAGGAAGCCTTTCGCTAAGACTGTTCTCGTGGAATTGGCAAAGGGATATTTGGAAGCCCATAGAGGGCTATGGTGAAAAAGGAAATATCCTAAGATGAAATCTGGAAAGAAGCTTTCTGAGAAACTGCTTAGTGTTCTGTTAATTCATCTCCCAGAGTTACATCTGTATTTCGTGGATCTCTTTGCTAGCCTTATTTCTGTGGAATCTGAGAACAGATATTTCGGATCCCTTTGAAGACTATAGGGCCAAAGGAAATATCCTCCGAAAACAAAGAGAAAGAAGCTTTCTGAGAAACTTCTTTGTGTTTTGTGAAATCATCTCACAGTGTTACAGCTATCCCCTAAAGAAGCCTTTCGCTAAGACAGTTCTTTCGGAATTGGCAAAGTGATATTTGGAAGCCCATAGAGGGCTTTGGTGAAAAAGGAAATAACCTCCGATGAAATCTGGAAAGAAGCTTTCTGAGAACCCTCTTAGTGTTCTGTTAATTCATCTCCCAGAGTTACATCTGTATTTCGTGGATCTCTTTGCTAGCCTTATTTCTGTGGAATCTGAGAACAGATATTTCGGATTCCTATGATGACAATTGGTCCAAAGGAAATATCCTCCGAAAACAAAGAGAAAGAAGCTTTCTGAGAAACTTCTTTGTCTTCTGCGAAATCATCTCACAGAGTTACAGCTTTCCCCTCAAGAAGCCTTTCACTAAGACAGTTTTTGTGGAATTGGCAAAGTGATATTTGGAAGCCCATAGAGGGCTACGGTGAAAAAGGAAATATCCTCCGATGAAATCTGGAAAGAGGCTTTCTGAGAAACTGCTTAGTGTTCTGTTAATTCATCTCCCAGAGTTACATCTGTATTTCGTGGATCTCTTTGCTAGCCTTATTTCTGTGGAATCTGAGAACAGATATTTCGGATCCCTTTGAAGACTATAGGGCCAAAGGAAATATCCTCCAAAAACAAAGAGAAAGAAGCTTTCTGAGAAACTTCTTTGTGTTCTGTGAAATCATCTCACAGAGTTACAGCTTTCCCCTCAAGAAGCCTTTCGCTAAGACAGTTCTTGTGGAATTGGCAAAGTGATATTTGGAAGCCCATAGAGGACTATGGTGAAAAAGGAAATATCCTCAGATGAAATCTGGAAAGAAGATTTCTGAGAAACTGCTTAGTGTTCTGTTAATTCATCTCACAGAGTTACATCTGTATTTCGTCGATCTCTTTGCTAGCCTTATTTCTGTGCAATCTGAGAACAGATATTTCGGATCCCTTTGAAGACTATAGGTCTAACGGAAATATCCTCCGAAAACAAAGAGAAAGAAGCTTTCTGAGAAACTTCTTTGTGTTCTGTGAAATCATCTCACAGAGTTACTGCTTTCCCCTCAAGAAGCCTTTCGCTAAGACAGTTCTTGTGGAATTGGCAAAGTGATATTTGGAAGCCCATAGAGGGCTATGGTGAAAAAGGAAATATCCTCAGATGAAATCTGGAAATAAGCTTTCTGAGAAACTGCTTAGTGTTCTGTTAATTCATCCCCCAGAGTTACATCTGTATTTCTTGGATATCTTTGCTAGCCTTATTTCTGTGGAATCTGAGAACAGATATTTCGGATCCCTTTGAAGACTATAGGGCCAAAGGAAATATCCTCCGAAAACAAAGAGAAAGAAGCTTTCTGAGAAACTTCTTTGTGTTCTGTGAAATCAACTCACAGAGTTACAGCTTTCCCCTCAAGAAGCCTTTCGCTAAGACATTTCTTGTGGAATTGGCAAAGTGATATTTGGAAGCCCATAGAGGTCTACGGTGAAAATGGAAATATGTTCCGATGAAATCTGGAACGAAGCTTTCTGACAAACTGCTTAGTGTTCTGTTAATTCATCTCCCAGAGTTACATCTGTATTTTGTGGATCTCTTTGCTAGCCTTATTTCTGTGGAATCTGAGAACAGATATTTCGGATCCCTTTGAAGACTGTAGGGCCAAAGGAAATATCCTCCGAAAACAAAGAGAAAGAAGCTTTCTGAGAAACTTCTTTGTGTTCCGTGAAATCATCTCACAGAGTTACAGCTTTCCCCTCAAGAAGCCTTTCGCTAAGACAGTTCTTGTGGAATTGGCAAAGTGATATTTGGAAGCCCATAGAGGGCTATGGTGAAAAAGGAAATATCCTCAGATGAAATCTGGAAAGAAGCTTTCTGAGAAACTGCTTAGTGTTCTGTTAATTCATCTCACAGAGTTACATCTCTATTTCGTGGATCTCTTTGCTAGCCTTATTTCTGTGGAATCTGAGAACAGATATTTCGGATCCTTTTGAAGACTATAGGGCGAAAGGAATTATCCTCCTATAACAAAGAGAAAGAAGCTTTCTGAGAAACTTCTTTGTGTTCTGTGAAATCATCTCACAGAGTTACAGCTTTCCCTTCAAGAAGCCTTTCGCTAAGACAGTTCCTGTGGAATTGGCAAAGTGATATTTGGAATCCCTTAGAGGTCTACGGTGAAAAAGTAAATATCCTCAGATGAAATCTGGAAAGAAGCTTTCTGAGAAACTCCTTAGTGTTCTGTTAATTCATCTCACAGAGTTACATCTGTATTTCGTGGATCTCTTTGCTAGCCTTATTTCTGTGGAATCTGAGAACGGATATTTCGGATCCCTTTGAAGACTATAGTGCCAAAGGAAATATCCTCCGATAACAAAGAGAAAGAAGCTTTCTGAGAAACTTCTTTTTGTTTTGTGAAATCATCTCGCAGTTTTACAGCTTTCCCCTCAAGAAGCATTTCGCTAAGACAGTTCTTTCGGAATTGGCAAAGTGATATTTGGAAGCCCATAGAGGGCTATGGTGAAAAAGGAAATATCCTCAGATGGAATCTGGAAAGAAGCTTTCTGAGAAACTGCTTAGTGTTCTGTTAATTCATCTCCCAGAGTTACATCTGTATTTCGTGGATCTCTTTGCTAGCCTTATTTCTGTGTAATCTGAGAACAGATATTTCGGATCCCTTTGAAGACTATAGGGACAAAGGAAATATCCTCCGAAAACAAAGAGAAAGAAGCTTTCTGAGAAACTTCTTTGTGTTCTGTGAAATCATCTCACAGAGTTACAGCTTTCCCCTCAAGAAGCCTTTCGCTAAGACAGTTCTTGTGGAATTGGCAAAGTGATATTTGGAAGCCCATAGAGGGCTATGGTGAAAAAGGAAATATCCTCAGATGAAATCTGGAAAGAAGCTTTCTGAGAAACTGCTTAGTGTTCTGTTAATTCATCTCCCAGAGTTACATCTGTATTTCGTGGATCTCTTTGCTAGCCTTATTTCTGTGGAATCTGAGAACAGATATTTCGGATCCCTTTGAAGACTATAGGGCCTAAGGAAATATCCTCCGATAACAAAGAGAAAGAAGCTTTCTGAGAAACTTCTTTGTGTTTTGTGAAATCATCTCACAGTGTTACAGCTTTCCCCTAAAGAAGCCTTTCCCTAGACAGTTCTTGCGGAATTGGCAAAGTGATATTTGGAAGCCCTTAGAGGGCTATGGTGAAAAAGGAAATATCCTCCGATGAAATCTGGAAAGAAGCTTTCTGAGAAACTGCTTAGTGTTCTGTTAATTCATCTCACAGAGTTACATCTGTATTTCGTGGATCTCTTTGCTAGCCTTATTTCTGTGGAATCTGAGAACAGATATTTCGGATCCCTTTGAAGACTATAGGGCCAAAGGAAATATCCTCCGAAAACAAAGAGAAAGAAGCTTTCTGAGAAACTTCTTTGTGTTCTGTGAAATCATCTCACAGAGTTACAGCTTTCCCCTCAAGAAGCCTTTCGCTAAGACAGTTCTTGTGGAATTGGCAAAGTCATATTTGGAAGCCCATAGAGGGCTATGGTGAAAAAGGAAATATCCTCAGATGAAATCTGGAAAGAAGCTTTCTGAGAAACTGCTTAGTGTTCTGTTAATTCATCTCCCAGAGTTACATCTGTATTTCGTGGATCTCTTTGCTAGCCTTATTTCTGTGGAATCTGAGAACAGATATTTCTGATCCCTTTGAAGACTATCGGGCGAAAGGAATTATCCTCCTATAACAAAGAGAAAGAAGCTTTCTGAGAAACTTCTTTGTGTTCTGTGAAATCATCTCACAGAGTTACAGCTTTCCCCTCAAGAAGCCTTTCGCTAAGACAGTTCCTGTGGAATTGGCAAACTGATATTTGGAATCCCTTAGAGGTCTACGGTGAAAAAGTAAATATCCTCAGATGAAATCTGGAAAGAAGCTTTCTGAGAAACTCCTTAGTGTTCTGTTAATTCATCTCACAGAGTTACATCTGTATTTCGTGGATCTCTTTGCTAGCCTTATTTCTGTGGAATCTGAGAACAGATATTTCGGATCCCTTTGAAGACTATAGTGCCAAAGGAAATATCCTCCGATAACAAAGAGAAAGAAGCTTTCTGAGAAACTTCTTTTTGTTTTGTGAAATCATCTCGCAGTTTTACAGCTTTCCCCTCAAGAAGCATTTCGCTAAGACAGTTCTTTCGGAATTGGCAAAGTGATATTTGGAAGCCCATAGAGGGCTATGGTGAAAAAGGAAATATCCTCAGATGGAATCTGGAAAGAAGCTTTCTGAGAAACTGCTTAGTGTTCTGTTAATTCATCTCCCAGAGTTACATCTGTATTTCGTGGATCTCTTTGCTAGCCTTATTTCTGTGTAATCTGAGAACAGATATTTCGGATCCCTTTGAAGACTATAGGGACAAAGGAAATATCCTCCGAAAACAAAGAGAAAGAAGCTTTCTGAGAAACTTCTTTGTGTTCTGTGAAATCATCTCACAGAGTTACAGCTTTCCCCTCAAGAAGCCTTTCGCTAAGACAGTTCTTGTGGAATTGGCAAAGTGATATTTGGAAGCCCATAGAGGGCTATGGTGAAAAAGGAAATATCCTCAGATGAAATCTGGAAAGAAGCTTTCTGAGAAACTGCTTAGTGTTCTGTTAATTCATCTCCCAGAGTTACATCTGTATTTCGTGGATCTCTTTGCTAGCCTTATTTCTGTGGAATCTGAGAACAGATATTTCGGATCCCTTTGAAGACTATAGGGCCTAAGGAAATATCCTCCGATAACAAAGAGAAAGAAGCTTTCTGAGAAACTTCTTTGTGTTTTGTGAAATCATCTCACAGTGTTACAGCTTTCCCCTAAAGAAGCCTTTCCCTAGACAGTTCTTTCGGAATTGGCAAAGTGATATTTGGAAGCCCATAGAGGGCTATGGTGAAAAAGGAAATATCCTCCGATGAAATCTGGAAAGAAGCTTTCTGAGAAACTGCTTAGTGTTCTGTTAATTCATCTCACAGAGTTACATCTGTATTTCGTGGATCTCTTTGCTAGCCTTATTTCTGTGGAATCTGAGAACAGATATTTCGGATCCCTTTGAAGACTATAGGGACAAAGGAAATATCCTCCGAAAACAAAGAGAAAGAAGCTTTCTGAGAAACTTCTTTGTGTTCTGTGAAATCATCTCACAGAGTTACAGCTTTCCCCTCAAGAAGCCTTTCGCTAAGACAGTTCTTGTGGAATTGGCAAAGTGATATTTGGAAGCCCATAGAGGGCTATGGTGAAAAAGGAAATATCCTCAGATGAAATCTGGAAAGAAGCTTTCTGAGAAACTGCTTAGTGTTCTGTTAATTCATCTCCCAGAGTTACATCTGTATTTCGTGGATCTCTTTGCTAGCCTTATTTCTGTGGAATCTGAGAACAGATATTTCGGATCCCTTTGAAGACTATAGGGCCTAAGGAAATATCCTCCGATAACAAAGAGAAAGAAGCTTTCTGAGAAACTTCTTTGTGTTTTGTGAAATCATCTCACAGTGTTACAGCTTTCCCCTAAAGAAGCCTTTCGCTAGACAGTTCTTGCGGAATTGGCAAAGTGATATTTGGAAGCCCATAGAGGGCTATGGTGAAAAAGGAAATATCCTCCGATGAAATCTGGAAGGAAGCTTTCTGAGAAACTGCTTAGTGTTCTGTTAATTCATCTCACAGAGTTACATCTGTATTTCGTGGATCTCTTTGCTAGCCTTATTTCTGTGGAATCTGAGAACAGATATTTCGGATCCCATTGAAGACTGTAGGGCCAAAGGAAATATCCTCCGATAACAAAGAGAAAGAAGCTTTCTGAGAAACTTCTTTGTCTTCTGCGAAATCATCTCACAGAGTTACAGCTTTCCCCTAAAGAAGCCTTTCGCTAAGACAGTTCTTGTGGAATTGGCAAAGTGATATTTGGAAGCCCATAGAGGGCTATGGTGAAAAAGGAAGTATCTTAAGATGAAATCTGGAAGGAAGCTTTCTGAGAAACTGCTTAGTGTTCTGTTAATTCATCTCCCAGAGTTACATCTGTATTTCGTGGATCTCTTTGCTAGCCTTATTTCTGTGGAATCTGAGAACAGATATTTCGGATCCCTTTGAAGACTATAGGGCCAAAGGAAATATCCTCCGAAAACAAAGAGAAAGAAGCTTTCTGAGAAACTTCTTTGTGTTCTGTGAAATCAACTCACAGAGTCACAGCTTTCCCCTCAAGAAGCCTTTCGCTAAGACACTTCTTGTGGAATTGGCAAAGTGATATTTGGAAGCCCATAGAGGGCTATGGTGAAAAAGGAAATATCCTCAGATGAAATCTGGAAAGAAGCTTTCTGAGAAACTGCTTAGTGTTCTGTTAATTCATCTCACAGAGTTACATCTGTATTTCGTGGATCTCTTTGCTAGCCTTATTTCTGTGGAATCTGAGAACAGATATTTCGGATCCCTTTGAAGACTATAGGGCCAAAGGAAATATCCTCCGATAACAAAGAGAAAGAAGATTTCTGAGAAACTTCTTTGTGTTTTGTGAAATCATCTCACAGTGTTACAGCTTTCCCCTAAAGAAGCATTTCGCTAAGACAGTTCTTGCGGAATTGGCAAAGTGATATTTGGAAGCCCATAGAGGGCTATGGTGAAAAAGGAAATATCCTCAGATGAAATCTGGAAAGAAGCTTTCTGAGAAACTGCTTAGTGTTCTGTTAATTCATCTCCCAGAGTTACATCTGTATTTCGTTGATTTCTTTACTAGCCTTATTTCTGTGGAATCTGAGAACAGATATTTCAGATCCCTTTGAAGACTATAGGGCGAAAGGAAATATCCTCCGATAACAAAGAGAAAGAAGCTTTCTGAGAAACTTCTTTGTGTTCTGTGAAATCATCTCACAGAGTTACAGCTTTCCCCTCAAGAAGCCTTTCGCTAAGACAGTTCTTGTGGAATTGGCAAAGTGATATATGGAAGCCCATAGAGGTCTATGGTGAAAAAGGAAATATCCTCAGATGAAATCTGGAAAGAAGCTTTCTGAGAAACTGCTTAGTGTTCTGTTAATTCATCTCACAGAGTTTTATCTGTATTTCGTGGAACTCTTTGCTAGCCTTATTTCTGTGGAATCTGAGAACAGATATTTCGGATTCCTATGATGATAATTGGGCCAAAGGAAATATCCTCCGATAACAAAGAGAAAGAAGCTTTCTGAGAAACTTCTTTGTCTTCTGCGAAATCATCTCACAGAGCTACAGCTTTCCCCTAAAGAAGCCTTTCGCTAAGACAGTTCTTGTGGAATTGGCAAAGTGATATTTGGAAGCCCATAGAGGGCTATGGTGAAAAAGGAAGTATCTTAAGATGAAATCTGGAACGAAGCTTTCTGAGAAACTGCTTAGTGTTCTGTTCATTCATCTCCCAGAGTTACATCTGTATTTTGTGAATCTCTTTGCTAGCCTTATTTCTGTGGAATGTGAGAACAGATATTTCGGATCCCTTTGAAGACTGTAGGACCAAAGGAAATATCCTCCGAAAACAAAGAGAAAGAAGCTTTCTGAGAAACTTCTTTGTGTTCCGTGAAATCATCACACAGAGTTACAGCTTTCCCCTAAAGAAGCCTTTCGCTAAGACAGTTCTTGTGGAATTGGCAAAGTGATATTTGGAAGCCCATAGAGGGCTATGGTGAAAAAGGAAATATCCTCAGATGAAATCTGGAAAGAAGCTTTCTGAGAAACTGCTTAGTGTTCTGTTAATTCATCTCACAGAGTTACATCTGTATTTCGTGGATCTCTTTGCTAGCCTTATTTCTGTGGAATCTGAGAACAGATATTTCGGATCCCATTGAAGACTGTAGGGCCAAAGGAAATATCCTCCGATAACAAAGAGAAAGAAGCTTTCTGAGAAACTTCTTTGTCTTCTGCGAAATCATCTCACAGAGTTACAGCTTTCCCCTAAAGAAGCCTTTCGCTAAGACAGTTCTTGTGGAATTGGCAAAGTGATATTTGGAAGCCCATAGAGGGCTATGGTGAAAAAGGAAGTATCTTAAGATGAAATCTGGAAGGAAGCTTTCTGAGAAACTGCTTAGTGTTCTGTTAATTCATCTCCCAGAGTTACATCTGTATTTCGTGGATCTCTTTGCTAGCCTTATTTCTGTGGAATCTGAGAACAGATATTTCGGATCCCTTTGAAGACTATAGGGCCAAAGGAAATATCCTCCGAAAACAAAGAGAAAGAAGCTTTCTGAGAAACTTCTTTGTGTTCTGTGAAATCAACTCACAGAGTCACAGCTTTCCCCTCAAGAAGCCTTTCGCTAAGACACTTCTTGTGGAATTGGCAAAGTGATATTTGGAAGCCCATAGAGGGCTATGGTGAAAAAGGAAATATCCTCAGATGAAATCTGGAAAGAAGCTTTCTGAGAAACTGCTTAGTGTTCTGTTAATTCATCTCACAGAGTTACATCTGTATTTCGTGGATCTCTTTGCTAGCCTTATTTCTGTGGAATCTGAGAACAGATATTTCGGATCCCTTTGAAGACTATAGGGCCAAAGGAAATATCCTCCGATAACAAAGAGAAAGAAGATTTCTGAGAAACTTCTTTGTGTTTTGTGAAATCATCTCACAGTGTTACAGCTTTCCCCTAAAGAAGCATTTCGCTAAGACAGTTCTTGCGGAATTGGCAAAGTGATATTTGGAAGCCCATAGAGGGCTATGGTGAAAAAGGAAATATCCTCAGATGAAATCTGGAAAGAAGCTTTCTGAGAAACTGCTTAGTGTTCTGTTAATTCATCTCCCAGAGTTACATCTGTATTTCGTTGATTTCTTTACTAGCCTTATTTCTGTGGAATCTGAGAACAGATATTTCAGATCCCTTTGAAGACTATAGGGCGAAAGGAAATATCCTCCGATAACAAAGAGAAAGAAGCTTTCTGAGAAACTTCTTTGTGTTCTGTGAAATCATCTCACAGAGTTACAGCTTTCCACTCAAGAAGCCTTTCGCTAAGACAGTTCTTGTGGAATTGGCAAAGTGATATATGGAAGCCCATAGAGGTCTATGGTGAAAAAGGAAATATCCTCAGATGAAATCTGGAAAGAAGCTTTCTGAGAAACTGCTTAGTGTTCTGTTAATTCATCTCACAGAGTTATATCTGTATTTCGTGGAACTCTTTGCTAGCCTTATTTCTGTGGAATCTGAGAACAGATATTTCGGATTCCTATGATGATAATTGGGCCAAAGGAAATATCCTCCGATAACAAAGAGAAAGAAGCTTTCTGAGAAACTTCTTTGTCTTCTGCGAAATCATCTCACAGAGCTACAGCTTTCCCCTAAAGAAGCCTTTCGCTAAGACAGTTCTTGTGGAATTGGCAAAGTGATATTTGGAAGCCCATAGAGGGCTATGGTGAAAAAGGAAGTATCTTAAGATGAAATCTGGAACGAAGCTTTCTGAGAAACTGCTTAGTGTTCTGTTCATTCATCTCCCAGAGTTACATCTGTATTTTGTGAATCTCTTTGCTAGCCTTATTTCTGTGGAATGTGAGAACAGATATTTCGGATCCCTTTGAAGACTGTAGGACCAAAGGAAATATCCTCCGAAAACAAAGAGAAAGAAGCTTTCTGAGAAACTTCTTTGTGTTCCGTGAAATCATCACACAGAGTTACAGCTTTCCCCTAAAGAAGCCTTTCGCTAAGACAGTTCTTGTGGAATTGGCAAAGTGATATTTGGAAGCCCATAGAGGGCTATGGTGAAAAAGGAAATATCCTCAGATGAAATCTGGAAAGAAGCTTTCTGAGAAACTGCTTAGTGTTCTGTTAATTCATCTCACAGAGTTACATCTGTATTTCGTGGATCTCTTTGCTAGCCTTATTTCTGTGGAATCTGAGAACAGATATTTCGGATCCCTTTGAAGACTATAGGGCCAAAGGAAATATCCTCCGATAACAAAGAGAAAGAAGCTTTCTGAGAAACTTCTTTTTGTTTTGTGAAATCATCTCGCAGTTTTACAGCTTTCCCCTCAAGAGGCATTTCGCTAAGACAGTTCTTTCGGAATTGGCAAAGTGATATTTGGAAGCACATAGAGGTCTATGGTGAAAAAGGAAATATCCTCAGATGGAATCTGGAAAGAGGCTTTCTGAGAAACTGCTTAGTGTTCTGTTAATTCATCTCCCAGAGTTAAATCTGTATTTCGTGGATCTCTTTGCTAGCCTTATTTCTGTGTAATCTGAGAACAGATATTTCGGATCCCTTTGAAGACTATAGGGACAAAGGAAATATCCTCCGAAAACAAAGAGAAAGAAGCTTTCTGAGAAAATTCTTTGTGTTCTGTGAAATCATCTCACAGAGTTACAGCTTTCCCCTCAAGAAGCCTTTCGCTAAGACAGTTCTTGTGGAATTGGCAAAGTGATATTTGGAAGCCCATAGAGGGCTATGGTGAAAAAGGAAATATCCTCAGATGAAATCTGGAAAGAAGCTTTCTGAGAAACTGCTTAGTGTTCTGTTAATTCATCTCCCAGAGTTACATCTGTATTTCGTGGATCTCTTTGCTAGCCTTATTTCTGTGGAATCTGAGAACAGATATTTCGGATCCCTTTGAAGACTATAGGGCCTAAGGAAATATCCTCCGATAACAAAGAGAAAGAAGCTTTCTGAGAAACTTCTTTGTGTTTTGTGAAATCATCTCACAGTGTTACAGCTTTCCCCTAAAGAAGCCTTTCGCTAGACAGTTCTTGCGGAATTGGCAAAGTGATATTTGGAAGCCCATAGAGGGCTATGGTGAAAAAGGAAATATCCTCCGATGAAATCTGGAAAGAAGCTTTCTGAGAAACTGCTTAGTGTTCTGTTAATTCATCTCACAGAGTTACATCTGTATTTCGTGGATCTCTTTGCTAGCCTTATTTCTGTGGAATCTGAGAACAGATATATCGGATCCCTTTGAAGACTATAGGGCCAAAAGAAATATCCTCCGAAAACAAAGAGAAAGAAGCTTTCTGAGAAACTTCTTTGTGTTCTGTGAAATCAACTCACAGAGTTACAGCTTTCCCCTCAAGAAGCCTTTCGCTAAGACATTTCTTGTGGAATTGGCAAAGTGATATTTGGAAGCCCATAGAGGTCTACGGTGAAAAAGGAAATATGTTCCGATGAAATCTGGAACGAAGTTTCTGAGAAACTGCTTAGTGTTCTGTTAATTCATCTCCCAGAGTTACATCTGTATTTTGTGGATCTCTTTGCTAGCCTTATTTCTGTGGAATCTGAGAACAGATATTTCGGATCCCTTTGAAGACTGTAGGGCCAAAGGAAATATCCTCCGATAACAAAGAGAAAGAAGCTTTCTGAGAAACTTCTTTGTGTTCCGTGAAATCATCTCACAGAGTTACAGCTTTCCCCTCAAGAAGCCTTTCGCTAAGACAGTTCTTGTGGAATTGGCAAAGTGATATTTGGAAGCCCATAGAGGGCTATGGTGAAAAAGGAAATATCCTCAGATGAAATCTGGAAAGAAGCTTTCTGAGAAACTGCTTAGTGTTCTGTTAATTCATCTCACAGAGTTACATCTCTATTTCGTGGATCTCTTTGCTAGCCTTATTTCTGTGGAATCTGAGAACAGATATTTCGGATCCCTATGATGATAATTGGGCCAAAGGAAATATCCTCCGATAACAAAGAGAAAGAAGCTTTCTGAGAAACTTCTTTGTCTTCTGCGAAATCATCTCACAGAGTTACAGCTTTCCCCTAAAGAAACCTTTCGCTAAGACAGTTCTTGTGGAATTGGCAAAGTGATATTTGGAAGCCCATAGAGGGCTATGGTGAAAAAGGAAGTATCTTAAGATGAAATCTGGAAAGAAGCTTTCTGAGAAACTGCTTAGTGTTCTGTTAATTCATCTCCCAGAGTTACATGTGTATTTCGTGGATCTCTTTGCTAGCCTTATTTCTGTGGAATCTGAGAACAGATATTTCGGATCCCTTTGAAGACTATAGGGCCAAAGGAAATATCCTCCGAAAACAAAGAGAAAGAAGCTTTCTGAGAAACTTCTTTGTGTTCTGTGAAATCAACTCACAGAGTTACAGCTTTCCCCTCAAGAAGCCTTTCGCTAAGACAGTTCTTGTGGAATTGGCAAAGTGATATTTGGAAGCCCTTAGAAGGCTATGGTGAAAAAGGAAATATCCTCAGATGAAATCTGGAAAGAAGCTTTCTGAGAAACTGCTTAGTGTTCTGTTAATTCATCTCACAGACTTACATCTGTATTTCGTGGATCTCTTTGCTAGCCTTATTTCTGTGGAATCTGAGAACAGATATTTCGGATCCCTTTGAAGACTATAGGGCCAAAGGAAATATCCTCCGATAACAAAGAGAAAGAAGCTTTCTGAGAAACTTCTTTGTGTTCTGTGAAATCATCTCACAGTGTTACAGCTTTCCCCTAAAGAAGCATTTCGCTAAGACAGTTCTTGCGGAATTGGCAAAGTGATATTTGGAAGCCCATATAGGGCTATGGTGAAAAAGGAAATATCCTCAGATGAAATCTGGAAAGAAGCTTTCTGAGAAACTGCTTAGTGTTCTGTTAATTCATCTCCCAGAGTTACATCTGTATTTCGTTGATTTCTTTGCTAGCTTTATTTCTGTGGAATCTGAGAACAGATATTTCAGATCCCTTTGAAGACTATAGGGCGAAAGGAAATCTCCTCCGATAACAAAGAGAAAGAAGCTTTCTGAGAAACTTCTTTGTGTTCTGTGAAATCATCTCACAGAGTTACAGCTTTCCCCTCAAGAAGCCTTTCGCTAAGACAGTTCTTGTGGAATTGGCAAAGTGATATATGGAAGCCCATAGAGGTCTATGGTGAAAAAGGAAATATCCTCAGATGGAATCTGGAAAGAAGCTTTCCGAGAAACTGCTTAGTGTTCTGTTAATTCATCTCACAGAGTTACATCTGTATTTCGTGGATCTCTTTGCTAGCCTTATTTCTGTGGAATCTGAGAACAGATATTTCGGATCCCTATGATGATAATTGGGCCAAAGGAAATATCCTCCGATAACAAAGAGAAAGAAGCTTTCTGAGAAACTTCTTTGTCTTCTGCGAAATCATCTCACAGAGTTACAGCTTTCCCCTAAAGAAGCCTTTCGCTAAGACAGTTCTTGTGGAATTGGCAAAGTGATATTTGGAAGCCCATATAGGGCTATGCTGAAAAAGGAAGTATCTTAAGATGAAATCTGGAAAGAAGCTTTCTGAGAAACTCCTTAGTGTTCTGTTAATTCATCTCACAGAGTTACATCTGTATTTCGTGGATCTCTTTGCTAGCCTTATATCTGTGGAATCTGAGAACAGATATTTCGGATCCCTTTGAAGACTATAGGGCCAAAGGAAATATCCTCCGATAACAAAGAGAAAGAAGCTTTCTGAGAAACTTCTTTGTGTTTTGTGAAATCATCTCACAGTGTTACAGCTTTCCTCTAAAGAAGCATTTCGCTAAGACAGTTCTTGCGGAATTGGCAAAGTGATATTTGGAAGCCCATAGAGGGCTATGGTGAAAAACGAAATATCCTCAGATGAAATCTGGAAAGAAGCTTTCTGAGAAACTGCTTAGTGTTCTGTTAATTCATCTCCCAGAGTTACATCTGTATTTCGTGCATCTCTTTCCTAGCCTTATTTCTGTGGAATCTGAGAACAGATATTTCGGATCCCTTTGAAGACTATAGGGCCAAAGGAAATATCCTCCGAAAACAAAGAGAAAGAAGCTTTCTGAGAAACTTCTTTGTGTTCCGTGAAATCATCTCACAGAGTTACAGCTTTCCCCTCAAGAAGCCTTTCGCTAAGACAGTTCTTGTGGAATTGGCAAAGTGATATTTGGAAGCCCATAGAGGGCTATGGTGAAAAAGGAAATATTCTCAGATGAAATCTGGAAAGAAGCTTTCTGAGAAACTGCTTAGTGTTCTGTTAATTCATCTCACAGAGTTACATCTCTATTTCGTGGATCTCTTTGCTAGCCTTATTTCTGTGGAATCTGAGAACAGATATTTCGGATCCCTTTGAAGACTATAGGGCGAAAGGAATTATCCTCCGATAACAAAGAGAAAGAAGCTTTCTGAGAAACTTCTTTGTGTTCTGTGAAATCATCTCACAGAGTTACAGCTTTCCCCTCAAGAAGCCTTTCGCTAAGACAGTTCCTGTGGAATTGGCAAAGTGATATTTGGAATCCCTTAGAGGTCTACGGTGAAAAAGGAAATATCCTCAGATGAAATCTGGAAAGAAGCTTTCTGAGAAACTGCTTAGTGTTCTGTTAATTCATCTCACAGAGTTACATCTGTATTTCGTGGATCTCTTTGCTAGCCTTATTTCTGTGGAATCTGAGAACAGATATTTCGGATCCCTTTGAAGACTACAGGGCCAAAGGAAATATCCTCCGATAACAAAGAGAAAGAAGCTTTCTGAGAAACTTCTTTTTGTTTTGTGAAATCATCTCGCAGTTTTACAGCTTTCCCCTCAAGAAGCATTTCGCTAAGACAGTTCTTTCGGAATTGGCAAAGTGATATTTGGAAGCCCATAGAGGGCTATGGTGAAAAAGGAAATATCCTCAGATGGAATCTGGAAAGAAGCTTTCTGAGAAACTGCTTAGTGTTCTGTTAATTCATCTCCCAGAGTTACATCTGTACTTCGTGGATCTCTTTGCTAGCCTTATTTCTGTGTAATCTGAGAACAGATATTTCGGATCCCTTTGAAGACTATAGGGACAAAGGAAATATCCTCCGAAAAAAAAGAGAAAGAAGCTTTCTGAGAAACTTCTTTGTGTTCTGTGAAATCATCTCACAGAGTTACAGCTTTCCCCTCAAGAAGCCTTTCGCTAAGACAGTTCTTGTGGAATTGGCAAAGTGATATTTGGAAGCCCATAGAGGGCTATGGTGAAAAAGGAAATATCCTCAGATGAAATCTGGAAAGAAGCTTTCTGAGAAACTGCTTAGTGTTCTGTTAATTCATCTCCCAGAGTTACATCTGTATTTCGTGGATCTCTTTGCTAGCCTTATTTCTGTGGAATCTGAGAACAGATATTTCGGATCCCTTTGAAGACTACAGGGCCTAAGGAAATATCCTCCGAAAACAAAGAGAAAGAAGCTTTCTGAGAAACTTCTTTGTGTTTTGTGAAATCATCTCACAGTGTTACAGCTTTCCCCTAAAGAAGCCTTTCGCTAGACAGTTCTTGCGGAATTGGCAAAGTGATATTTGGAAGCCCATAGAGGGCTATGGTGAAAAAGGAAATATCCTCGATGAAATCTGGAAAGAAGCTTTCTGAGAAACTGCTTAGTGTTCTGTTAATTCATCTCACAGAGTTACATCTGTATTTCGTGGATCTCTTTGCTAGCCTTATTTCTGTGGAATCTGAGAACAGATATTTCGGATCCCTTTGAAGACTATAGGGACAAAGGAAATATCCTCCGAAAACAAAGAGAAAGAAGCTTTCTGAGAAACTTCTTTGTGTTCTGTGAAATCATCTCACAGAGTTACAGCTTTCCCTTCAAGAAGCCTTTCGCTAAGACAGTTCCTGTGGAATTGGCAAAGTGATATTTGGAAGCCCATAGAGGGCTATTTTGAAAAAGGAAATATCCTCAGATGAAATCTGGAAAGAAGCTTTCTGAGAAACTACTTAGTGTTCTGTTAATTCATCTCCCAGAGTTACATCTGTATTTCGTGGATCTCTTTGCTAGCCTTATTTCTGTGGAATCTGAGAACAGATATTTCGGATCCCTTTGAAGACTATAGGGCCTAAGGAAATATCCTCCGATAACAAAGAGAAAGAAGCTTTCTGAGAAACTTCTTTGTGTTTTGTGAAATCATCTCACAGTGTTACAGCTTTCCCCTAAAGAAGCCTTTCGCTAGACAGTTCTTGCGGAATTGGCAAAGTGATATTTGGAAGCCCATAGAGGGCTATGGTGAAAAAGGAAATATCCTCCGATGAAATCTGGAAAGAAGCTTTCTGAGAAACTGCTTAGTGTTCTGTTAATTCATCTCACAGAGTTACATCTGTATTTCGTGGATCTCTTTGCTTGCCTTATTTCTGTGGAATCTGAGAACAGATATTTCGGATCCCTTTGAAGACTGTAGGGCCAAAGGAAATATCCTCCGAAAACAAAGAGAAAGAAGCTTTCTGAGAAACTTCTTTGTGTTCTGGGAAATCATCTCACAGAGTTACAGCTTTCCCCTCAAGAAGCCTTTCGCTAAGACAGTTCTTGTGGAATTGGCAAAGTGATATTTGGAAGCCCATAGAGGGCTATGGTGAAAAAGGAAATATCCTCAGATGAAATCTGGAAAGAAGCTTTCTGAGAAACTGCTTAGCGTTCTGTTAATTCATCTCCCAGAGTTACATCTGTATTTCGTTGATTTCTTTGCTAGCTTTATTTCTGTGGAATCTGAGAACAGATATTTCAGATCCCTTTGAAGACTATAGGGCGAAAGGAAATCTCCTCCGATAACAAAGAGAAAGAAGCTTTCTGAGAAACTTCTTTGTGTTCTGTGAAATCATCTCACAGAGTTACAGCTTTCCCCTCAAGAAGCCTTTCGCTAAGACAGTTCTTGTGGAATTGGCAAAGTGATATATGGAAGCCCATAGAGGTCTATGGTGAAAAAGGAAATATCCTCAGATGGAATCTGGAAAGAAGCTTTCCGAGAAACTGCTTAGTGTTCTGTTAATTCATCTCACAGAGTTACATCTGTATTTCGTGGATCTCTTTGCTAGCCTTATTTCTGTGGAATCTGAGAACAGATATTTCGGATCCCTATGATGATAATTGGGCCAAAGGAAATATCCTCCGATAACAAAGAGAAAAAAGCTTTCTGAGAAACTTCTTTGTCTTCTGCGAAATCATATCACAGAGTTACAGCTTTCCCCTAAAGAAGCCTTTCGCTAAGACAGTTCTTGTGGAATTGGCAAAGTGATATTTGGAAGCCCATATAGGGCTATGCTGAAAAAGGAAGTATCTTAAGATGAAATCTGGAAAGAAGCTTTCTGAGAAACTCCTTAGTGTTCTGTTAATTCATCTCCCAGAGTTACAACTGTATTTCGTGGATCTCTTTGCTAGCCTTATTTCTGTGGAATCTGAGAACAGATATTTCGGATCCCTTTGAAGACTATAGGGCCAAAGGAAATATCCTCCGAAAACAAAGAGAAAGAAGCTTTCTGAGAAACTTCTTTGTGTTCTGTGAAATCAACTCACAGAGTTACAGCTTTCCCCTCAAGAAGCCTTTCGCTAAGACAGTTCTTGTGGAATTGGCAAAGTGATATTTGGAAGCCCATAGAGGGCTATGGTGAAAAAGGAAATATCCTCAGATGAAATCTGGAAAGAAGCTTTCTGAGAAACTGCTTAGTGTTCTGTTAATTCATCTCACAGAGTTACATCTGTATTTCGTGGATCTCTTTGCTAGCCTTATATCTGTGGAATCTGAGAACAGATATTTCGGATCCCTTTGAAGACTATAGGGCCAAAGGAAATATCCTCCGATAACAAAGAGAAAGAAGCTTTCTGAGAAACTTCTTTGTGTTTTGTGAAATCATCTCACAGTGTTACAGCTTTCCTCTAAAGAAGCATTTCGCTAAGACAGTTCTTGCGGAATTGGCAAAGTGATATTTGGAAGCCCATAGAGGGCTATGGTGAAAAACGAAATATCCTCAGATGAAATCTGGAAAGAAGCTTTCTGAGAAACTGCTTAGTGTTCTGTTAATTCATCTCCCAGAGTTACATCTGTATTTCGTGCATCTCTTTCCTAGCCTTATTTCTGTGGAATCTGAGAACAGATATTTCGGATCCCTTTGAAGACTATAGGGCGAAAGGAAATATCCTCCGATAACAAAGAGAAAGAAGCTTTCTGAGAAACTTCTTTGTGTTCTGTGAAATCATCTCACAGAGTTACAGCTTTCCCCTCAAGAAGCCTTTCGCTAAGACAGTTCTTGTGGAATTGGCAAAGTGATATATGGAAGCCCATAGAGGTCTATGGTGAAAAAGGAAATATCCTCATATGAAATCTGGAACGAAGCTTTCTGAGAAACTGCTTAGTGTTCTGTTAATTCATCTCACAGAGTTACATCTGTATTTCGTGGATCTCTTTGCTAGCCTTATTTCTGTGGAATCTGAGAACAGATATTTCGGATCCCTATGATGATAATAGGGCCAAAGGAAATATCCTCCGATAACAAAGAGAAAGAAGCTTTCTGAGAAACTTCTTTGTCTTCTGCGAAATCATCTCACAGAGTTACAGCTTTCCCCTAAAGAAGCCTTTCGCTAAGACAGTTCTTGTGGAATTGGCAAAGTGATATTTGGAAGCCCATAGAGGGCTATGGTGAAAAAGGAAGTATCTTAAGATGAAATCTGGAAAGAAGCTTTCTGAGAAACTGCTTAGTGTTCTGTTAATTCATCTCCCAGAGTTACATCTGTATTTCGTGGATCTCTTTGCTAGCCTTATTTCTGTGGAATCTGAGAACAGATATTTCGGATCCCTTTGAAGACTATAGGGCCAAAGGAAATATCCTCCGAAAACAAAGAGAAAGAAGCTTTCTGAGAAACTTCTTTGTGTTCTGTGAGATCAACTCACAGAGTTACAGCTTTCCCCTCAAGAAGCCTTTCGCTAAGACAGTTCTTGTGGAATTGGCAAAGTGATATTTGGAAGCCCATAGAGGGCTATGGTGAAAAAGGAAATATCCTCAGATGAAATCTGGAAAGAAGCTTTCTGAGAAACTGCTTAGTGTTCTGTTAATTCATCTCCCAGAGTTACATCTGTATTTCGTGGATCTCTTTGCTAGCCTTATTTCTGTGGAATCTGAGAACAGATATTTCGGATCCCTTTGAAGACTACAGGGCCAAAGGAAATATCCTCCGATAACAAAGAGAAAGAAGCTTTCTGAGGAACTTCTTTGTGTTTTGTGAAATCATCTCACAGTGTTACAGCTTTCCCCTAAAGAAGCATTTCGCTAAGACAGTTCTTGCGGAATTGGCAAAGTGATATTTGGAAGCCCATAGAGGGCTATGGTGAAAAAGGAAATATCCTCAGATGAAATCTGGAAAGAAGCTTTCTGAGAAACTGCTTACTGTTCTGTTAATTTATCTCCCAGAGTTACATCTGTATTTCGTTGATCTCTTTCCTAGCCTTATTTCTGTGGAATCTGAGAACAGATATTTCGGATCCCTTTGAAGACTATAGGGCGAAAGGAAATATCCTCCGATAACAAAGAGAAAGAAGCTTTCTGAGAAACTTCTTTGTGTTCTGTGAAATCATCTCACAGAGTTACAGCTTTCCCCTCAAGAAGCCTTTCGCTAAGACAGTTCTTGTGGAATTGGCAAAGTGATATATGGAAGCCCATAGAGGTCTATGGTGAAAAAGGAAATATCCTCAGATGAAATCTGGAACGAAGCTTTCTGAGAAACTGCTTAGTGTTCTGTTAATTCATCTCACAGAGTTACATCTGTATTTCGTGGATCTCTTTGCTAGCCTTATTTCTGTGGAATCTGAGAACAGATATTTCGGATCCCTATGATGATAATTGGGCCAAAGGAAATATCCTCCGATAACAAAGAGAAAGAAGCTTTCTGAGAAACTTCTTTGTCTTCCGCGAAATCGTCTCACAGAGTTACAGCTTTCCCCTAAAGAAGCCTTTCGCTAAGACAGTTCTTGTGGAATTGGCAAAGTGATATTTGGAAGCCCATAGAGGGCTATGGTGAAAAAGGAAGTATCTTAAGATGAAATCTGGAAAGAAGCTTTCTGAGAAACTGCTTAGTGTTCTGTTAATTCATCTCCCAGAGTTACATCTGTATTTCGTGGATCTCTTTGCTAGCCTTATATCTGTGGAATCTGAGAACAGATATTTCGGATCCCTTTGAAGACTATAGGGCCAAAGGAAATATCCTCCGAAAACAAAGAGAAAGAAGCTTTCTGAGAAACTTCTTTGTGTTCTGTGAGATCAACTCACAGAGTTACAGCTTTCCCCTCAAGAAGGCTTTCGCTAAGACAGTTCTTGTGGAATTGGCAAACTGATATTTGGAAGCCCATAGAGGGCTATGGTGAAAAAGGAAATATCCTCAGATGAAATCTGGAAAGAAGCTTTCTGAGAAACTGCTTAGTGTTCTGTTAATTCATCTCACAGAGTTACATCTGTATTTCGTGGATCTCTTTGCTAGCCTTATTTCTGTGGAATCTGAGACCAGATATTTCGGATCCCTTTGAAGACTATAGGGCCAAAAGAAATATCCTCCGAAAACAAAGAGAAAGAAGCTTTCTGAGAAACTTCTTTGTGTTCTGTGAAATCAACTCACAGAGTTACAGCTTTCCCCTCAAGAAGCCTTTCGCTAAGACATTTCTTGTGGAATTGGCAAAGTGATATTTGGAAGCCCATAGAGGGCTATGGTGAAAAAGGAAATATCCTCAGATGAAATCTGGAAAGAAGCTTTCTGAGAAACTGCTTAGTGTTCTGTTAATTCATATCACAGAGTTACATCTCTATTTCGTGGATCTCTTTGCTAGCCTTATTTCTGTGGAATCTGAGAACAGATATTTCGGATCCCTTTGAAGACTATAGGGCGAAAGGAATTATCCTCCGATAACAAAGAGAAAGAAGCTTTCTGAGAAACTTCTTTGTGTTCTGTGAAATCATCTCACAGAGTTACAGCTTTCCCCTCAAGAAGCCTTTCGCTAAGACAGTTCCTGTGGAATTGGCAAAGTGATATTTGGAATCCCTTAGAGGTCTACTTTGAAAAAGGAAATATCCTCAGATGAAATCTGGAAAGAAGCTTTCTGAGAAACTCCTTAGTGTTCTGTTAATTCATCTCACAGAGTTACATCTGTATTTCGTGGATCTCTTTGCTAGCCTTATTTCTGTGGAATCTGAGAACAGATATTTCGGATCCCTTTGAAGACTATAGGGCCAAAGGAAATATCCTCCGATAACAAAGAGAAAGAAGCTTTCTGAGAAACTTCTTTTTGTTTTGTGAAATCATCTCGCAGTTTTACAGCTTTCCCCTCAAGAAGCATTTCGCTAAGACAGTTCTTTCGGAATTGGCAAAGTGATATTTGGAAGCCCATAGAGGGCTATGGTGAAAAAGGAAATATCCTCAGATGGAATCTGGAAAGAAGCTTTCTGAGAAACTGCTTAGTGTTCTGTTAATTCATCTCCCAGAGTTACATCTGTATTTCGTGGATCTCTTTGCTAGCCTTATTTATGTGTAATCTGAGAACAGATATTTCGGATCCCTTTGAAGACTATAGGGACAAAGGAAATATCCTCCGAAAACAAAGAGAAAGAAGCTTTCTGAGAAACTTCTTTGTGTTCTGTGAAATCATCTCACAGAGTTACAGCTTTCCCTTCAAGAAGCCTTTCGCTAAGACAGTTCTTGTGGAATTGGCAAAGTGATATTTGGAAGCCCATAGAGGGCTATGGTGAAAAAGGAAATATCCTCAGATGAAATCTGGAAAGAAGCTTTCTGAGAAACTACTTAGTGTTCTGTTAATTCATCTCCCAGAGTTACATCTGTATTTCGTGGATCTCTTTGCTAGCCTTATTTCTGTGGAATCTGAGAACAGATATTTCGGATCCCTTTGAAGAGTATAGGACCTAAGGAAATATCCTCCGATAACAAAGAGAAAGAAGCTTTCTGAGAAACTTCTTTGTGTTTTGTGAAATCATCTCACAGTGTTACAGCTTTCCCCTAAAGAAGCCTTTCGCTAGACAGTTCTTGCGGAATTGGCAAAGTGATATTTGGAAGCCCATAGAGGGCTATGGTGAAAAAGGAAATATCCTCCGATGAAATCTGGAAAGAAGCTTTCTGAGAAACTGCTTAGTGTTCTGTTAATTCATCTCACAGAGTTACATCTGTATTTCGTGGATCTCTTTGCTTGCCTTATTTCTGTGCAATCTGAGAACAGATATTTCGGATCCCTTTGAAGACTGTAGGGCCAAAGGAAATATCCTGCGAAAACAAAGAGAAAGAAGCTTTCTGAGAAACTTCTTTGTGTTCTGGGAAATCATCTCACAGAGCTACAGCTTTCCCCTCAAGAAGCCTTTCGCTAAGACAGTTCTTGTGGAATTGGCAAAGTGATATTTGGAAGCCCATAGAGGGCTATGGTGAAAAAGGAAATATCCTCAGATGAAATCTGGAAAGAAGCTTTCTGAGAAACTGCTTAGCGTTCTGTTAATTCATCTCACAGAGTTACATCTGTATTTCGTGGATCTCTTTGCTTGCCTTATTTCTGTGGAATCTGAGAACAGATATTTCGGATCCCTATGATGATAATTGGGCCAAAAGAAATATCCTCCGATAACAAAGAGAAAGAAGCTTTCTGAGAAACTTCTTTGTCTTCTGCGAAATCACCTCACAGAGTTACAGCTTTCCCCTAAAGAAACCTTTCGCTAAGACAGTTCTTGTGGAATTGGCAAAGTGATATTTGGAAGCCCATAGAGGGCTATGGTGAAAAAGGAAGTATCTTAAGATGAAATCTGGAAAGAAGCTTTCTGAGAAACTCCTTAGTGTTCTGTTAATTCATCTCCCAGAGTTACATCTGTATTTCGTGGATCTCTTTGCTAGCCTTATTTCTGTGGAATCTGAGAACAGATATTTCGGATCCCTTTGAAGACTATAGGGCCAAAGGAAATATCCTCCGATAACAAAGAGAAAGAAGCTTTCTGAGAAACTTCTTTTTGTTTTGTGAAATCATCTCGCAGTTTTACAGCTTTCCCCTCAAGAAGCATTTCGCTAAGACAGTTCTTTCGGAATTGGCAAAGTGATATTTGGAAGCCCATAGAGGGCTATGGTGAAAAAGGAAATATCCTCAGATGGAATCTGGAAAGAAGCTTTCTGAGAAACTGCTTAGTGTTCTGTTAATTCATCTCCCAGAGTTACATCTGTATTTCGTGGATCTCTTTGCTAGCCTTATTTATGTGTAATCTGAGAACAGATATTTCGGATCCCTTTGAAGACTATAGGGACAAAGGAAATATCCTCCGAAAACAAAGAGAAAGAAGCTTTCTGAGAAACTTCTTTGTGTTCTGTGAAATCATCTCACAGAGTTACAGCTTTCCCTTCAAGAAGCCTTTCGCTAAGACAGTTCTTGTGGAATTGGCAAAGTGATATTTGGAAGCCCATAGAGGGCTATGGTGAAAAAGGAAATATCCTCAGATGAAATCTGGAAAGAAGCTTTCTGAGAAACTACTTAGTGTTCTGTTAATTCATCTCCCAGAGTTACATCTGTATTTCGTGGATCTCTTTGCTAGCCTTATTTCTGTGGAATCTGAGAACAGATATTTCGGATCCCTTTGAAGAGTATAGGACCTAAGGAAATATCCTCCGATAACAAAGAGAAAGAAGCTTTCTGAGAAACTTCTTTGTGTTTTGTGAAATCATCTCACAGTGTTACAGCTTTCCCCTAAAGAAGCCTTTCGCTAGACAGTTCTTGCGGAATTGGCAAAGTGATATTTGGAAGCCCATAGAGGGCTATGGTGAAAAAGGAAATATCCTCCGATGAAATCTGGAAAGAAGCTTTCTGAGAAACTGCTTAGTGTTCTGTTAATTCATCTCACAGAGTTACATCTGTATTTCGTGGATCTCTTTGCTTGCCTTATTTCTGTGCAATCTGAGAACAGATATTTCGGATCCCTTTGAAGACTGTAGGGCCAAAGGAAATATCCTGCGAAAACAAAGAGAAAGAAGCTTTCTGAGAAACTTCTTTGTGTTCTGGGAAATCATCTCACAGAGCTACAGCTTTCCCCTCAAGAAGCCTTTCGCTAAGACAGTTCTTGTGGAATTGGCAAAGTGATATTTGGAAGCCCATAGAGGGCTATGGTGAAAAAGGAAATATCCTCAGATGAAATCTGGAAAGAAGCTTTCTGAGAAACTGCTTAGCGTTCTGTTAATTCATCTCACAGAGTTACATCTGTATTTCGTGGATCTCTTTGCTTGCCTTATTTCTGTGGAATCTGAGAACAGATATTTCGGATCCCTATGATGATAATTGGGCCAAAAGAAATATCCTCCGATAACAAAGAGAAAGAAGCTTTCTGAGAAACTTCTTTGTCTTCTGCGAAATCACCTCACAGAGTTACAGCTTTCCCCTAAAGAAACCTTTCGCTAAGACAGTTCTTGTGGAATTGGCAAAGTGATATTTGGAAGCCCATAGAGGGCTATGGTGAAAAAGGAAGTATCTTAAGATGAAATCTGGAAAGAAGCTTTCTGAGAAACTCCTTAGTGTTCTGTTAATTCATCTCCCAGAGTTACATCTGTATTTCGTGGATCTCTTTGCTAGCCTTATTTCTGTGGAATCTGAGAACAGATATTTCGGATCCCTTTGAAGACTATAGGGCCAAAGGAAATATCCTCCGAAAACAAAGAGAAAGAAGCTTTCTGAGAAACTTCTTTGTGTTCTGTGAAATCAACTCACAGAGTTACAGCTTTCCCCTCAAGAAGCCTTTCGCTAAGACAGTTCTTGTAGAATTGCCAAAGTGATATTTGGAAGCCCTTAGAGGGCTATGGTGAAAAAGGAAATATCCTCAGATGAAATCTGGAAAGAAGCTTTCTGAGAAACTGCTTAGTGTTCTGTTAATTCATCTCACAGACTTACATCTGTATTTCGTGGATCTCTTTGCTAGCCTTATTTCTGTGGAATCTGAGAACAGATATTTCGGATCCCTTTGAAGACTATAGGGCCAAAGGAAATATCCTCCGATAACAAAGAGAAAGAAGCTTTCTGAGAAACTTCTTTGTGTTCTGTGAAATCATCTCACAGTGTTACAGCTTTCCCCTAAAGAAGCATTTCGCTAAGACAGTTCTTGCGGAATTGGCAAAGTGATATTTGGAAGCCCATATAGAGCTATGGTGAAAAAGGAAATATCCTCAGATGAAATCTGGAAAGAAGCTTTCTGAGAAACTGCTTAGTGTTCTGTTAATTCATCTCACAGAGTTACATCTGTATTTCGTTGATTTCTTTGCTAGCTTTATTTCTGTGGAATCTGAGAACAGATATTTCAGATCCCTTTGAAGACTATAGGGCGAAAGGAAATCTCCTCCGATAACAAAGAGAAAGAAGCTTTCTGAGAAACTTCTTTGTGTTCTGTGAAATCATCTCACAGAGTTACAGCTTTCCCCTCAAGAAGCCTTTCGCTAAGACAGTTCTTGTGGAATTGGCAAAGTGATATATGGAAGACCATAGAGGTCTATGGTGAAAAAGGAAATATCCTCAGATGAAATCTGGAAAGAAGCTTTCTGAGAAACTGCTTAGTGTTCTGTTAATTCATCTCACAGAGTTACATCTGTATTTCGTGGATCTCTTTGCTAGCCTTATTTCTGTGGAATCTGAGAACAGATATTTCGGATCCCTTTGAAGACTGTAGGGCCAAAGGAAATATCCTCCGATAACAAAGAGAAAGAAGCTTTCTGAGAAACTTCTTTGTCTTCTGCGAAATCATCTCACAGAGTTACAGCTTTCCCCTAAAGAAGCCTTTCGCTAAGACAGTTCTTGTGGAATTGGCAAAGTGATATTTGGAAGCCCATATAGGGCTATGGTGAAAAAGGAAGTATCTTAAGATGAAATCTGGAAAGAAGCTTTCTGAGAAATTCCTTAGTATTCTGTTAATTCATCTCCCAGCGTTACATCTGTATTTCGTGGATCTCTTTGCTAGCCTTATTTCTGTGGAATCTGAGAACAGATATTTCGGATCCCTTTGAAGACTATAGGGCCAAAGGAAATATCCTCCGAAAACAAAGAGAAAGAAGCTTTCTGAGAAACTTCTTTGTGTTCTGTGAAATCAACTCACAGAGTTACAGCTTTCCCCTCAAGAAGCCTTTCGCTAAGACAGTTCTTGTGGAATTGGCAAAGTGATATTTGGAAGCCCATAGAGGGCTATGGTGAAAAAGGAAATATCCTCAGATGAAATCTGGAAAGAAGCTTTCTGAGAAACTGCTTAGTGTTCTGTTAATTCATCTCCGAGAGTTACATCTGTATTTCGTGGATCTCTTTGCTAGCCTTATATCTGTGGAATCTGAGAACAGATATTTCGGATCCCTTTGAAGACTATACGGCCAAAGGAAATATCCTCCGATAACAAAGAGAAAGAAGCTTTCTGAGAAACTTCTTTGTGTTTTGTGAAATCATCTCACAGTGTTACAGCTTTCCTCTAAAGAAGCATTTCGTTAAGTCAGTTCTTGCGGAATTGGCAAAGTGATATTTGGAAGCCCATAGAGGGCTATGGTGAAAAACGAAATATCCTCAGATGAAATCTGGAAAGAAGCTTTCTGAGAAACTGCTGAGTGTTCTGTTAATTCATCTCCCAGAGTTACATCTGTATTTCGTGCATCTCTTTGCTAGCCTTATTTCTGTGGAATCTGAGAACAGATATTTCGGATCCCTTTGAAGACTATAGGGCCAAAGGAAATATCCTCCGATAACAAAGAGAAAGAAGCTTTCTGAGAAACTTCTTTGTGTTCTGTGAAATCATCTCACAGAGTTACAGCTTTCCCCTCAAGAAGCCTTTCGCTAAGACAGTTCTTGTGGAATTGGCAAAGTGATATATGGAAGCCCATAGAGGTCTATGGTGAAAAAGGAAATATCCTCAGATGAAATCTGGAACGAAGCTTTCTGAGAAACTGCTTAGTGTTCTGTTAATTCATCTCACAGAGTTACATCTGTATTTCGTGGATCTCTTTGCTAGCCTTATTTCTGTGGAATCTGAGAACAGATATTTCGGATCCCTATAATGATAATTGGGCCAAAAGAAATATCCTCCGAAAACAAAGAGAAAGAAGCTTTCTGAGAAACTTCTTTGTGTTCTGTGAAATCAACTCACAGAGTTACAGCTTTCCCCTCAAGAAGCCTTTCGCTAAGACAGTTCTTGTGGAATTGGCAAACTGATATTTGGAAGCCCATAGAGGGCTATGGTGAAAAAGCAAATATCCTCAGATGAAATCTGGAAAGAAGCTTTCTGAGAAACTGCTTAGTGTTCTGTTAATTCATCTCACAGAGTTTCATCTGTATTTCGTGGATCTCTTTGCTAGCCTTATTTCTGTGGAATCTGAGAACAGATATTTCGGATCCCTTTGAAGACTATAGGGCCAAAGGAAATATCCTCCGAAAACAAAGAGAAAGAAGCTTTCTGAGAAACTTCTTTGTGTTCTGTGAAATCAACTCACAGAGTTACAGCTTTCCCCTCAAGAAGCCTTTCGCTAAGACAGTTCTTGTAGAATTGCCAAAGTGATATTTGGAAGCCCTTAGAGGGCTATGGTGAAAAAGGAAATATCCTCAGATGAAATCTGGAAAGAAGCTTTCTGAGAAACTGCTTAGTGTTCTGTTAATTCATCTCACAGACTTACATCTGTATTTCGTGGATCTCTTTGCTAGCCTTATTTCTGTGGAATCTGAGAACAGATATTTCGGATCCCTTTGAAGACTATAGGGCCAAAGGAAATATCCTCCGATAACAAAGAGAAAGAAGCTTTCTGAGAAACTTCTTTGTGTTCTGTGAAATCATCTCACAGTGTTACAGCTTTCCCCTAAAGAAGCATTTCGCTAAGACAGTTCTTGCGGAATTGGCAAAGTGATATTTGGAAGCCCATATAGAGCTATGGTGAAAAAGGAAATATCCTCAGATGAAATCTGGAAAGAAGCTTTCTGAGAAACTGCTTAGTGTTCTGTTAATTCATCTCACAGAGTTACATCTGTATTTCGTTGATTTCTTTGCTAGCTTTATTTCTGTGGAATCTGAGAACAGATATTTCAGATCCCTTTGAAGACTATAGGGCGAAAGGAAATCTCCTCCGATAACAAAGAGAAAGAAGCTTTCTGAGAAACTTCTTTGTGTTCTGTGAAATCATCTCACAGAGTTACAGCTTTCCCCTCAAGAAGCCTTTCGCTAAGACAGTTCTTGTGGAATTGGCAAAGTGATATATGGAAGACCATAGAGGTCTATGGTGAAAAAGGAAATATCCTCAGATGAAATCTGGAAAGAAGCTTTCTGAGAAACTGCTTAGTGTTCTGTTAATTCATCTCACAGAGTTACATCTGTATTTCGTGGATCTCTTTGCTAGCCTTATTTCTGTGGAATCTGAGAACAGATATTTCGGATCCCTTTGAAGACTGTAGGGCCAAAGGAAATATCCTCCGATAACAAAGAGAAAGAAGCTTTCTGAGAAACTTCTTTGTCTTCTGCGAAATCATCTCACAGAGTTACAGCTTTCCCCTAAAGAAGCCTTTCGCTAAGACAGTTCTTGTGGAATTGGCAAAGTGATATTTGGAAGCCCATATAGGGCTATGGTGAAAAAGGAAGTATCTTAAGATGAAATCTGGAAAGAAGCTTTCTGAGAAATTCCTTAGTATTCTGTTAATTCATCTCCCAGCGTTACATCTGTATTTCGTGGATCTCTTTGCTAGCCTTATTTCTGTGGAATCTGAGAACAGATATTTCGGATCCCTTTGAAGACTATAGGGCCAAAGGAAATATCCTCCGAAAACAAAGAGAAAGAAGCTTTCTGAGAAACTTCTTTGTGTTCTGTGAAATCAACTCACAGAGTTACAGCTTTCCCCTCAAGAAGCCTTTCGCTAAGACAGTTCTTGTGGAATTGGCAAAGTGATATTTGGAAGCCCATAGAGGGCTATGGTGAAAAAGGAAATATCCTCAGATGAAATCTGGAAAGAAGCTTTCTGAGAAACTGCTTAGTGTTCTGTTAATTCATCTCACAGAGTTACATCTGTATTTCGTGGATCTCTTTGCTAGCCTTATATCTGTGGAATCTGAGAACAGATATTTCGGATCCCTTTGAAGACTATACGGCCAAAGGAAATATCCTCCGATAACAAAGAGAAAGAAGCTTTCTGAGAAACTTCTTTGTGTTTTGTGAAATCATCTCACAGTGTTACAGCTTTCCTCTAAAGAAGCATTTCGTTAAGTCAGTTCTTGCGGAATTGGCAAAGTGATATTTGGAAGCCCATAGAGGGCTATGGTGAAAAACGAAATATCCTCAGATGAAATCTGGAAAGAAGCTTTCTGAGAAACTGCTGAGTGTTCTGTTAATTCATCTCCCAGAGTTACATCTGTATTTCGTGCATCTCTTTGCTAGCCTTATTTCTGTGGAATCTGAGAACAGATATTTCGGATCCCTTTGAAGACTATAGGGCCAAAGGAAATATCCTCCGATAACAAAGAGAAAGAAGCTTTCTGAGAAACTTCTTTGTGTTCTGTGAAATCATCTCACAGAGTTACAGCTTTCCCCTCAAGAAGCCTTTCGCTAAGACAGTTCTTGTGGAATTGGCAAAGTGATATATGGAAGCCCATAGAGGTCTATGGTGAAAAAGGAAATATCCTCAGATGAAATCTGGAACGAAGCTTTCTGAGAAACTGCTTAGTGTTCTGTTAATTCATCTCACAGAGTTACATCTGTATTTCGTGGATCTCTTTGCTAGCCTTATTTCTGTGGAATCTGAGAACAGATATTTCGGATCCCTATAATGATAATTGGGCCAAAAGAAATATCCTCCGAAAACAAAGAGAAAGAAGCTTTCTGAGAAACTTCTTTGTGTTCTGTGAAATCAACTCACAGAGTTACAGCTTTCCCCTCAAGAAGCCTTTCGCTAAGACAGTTCTTGTGGAATTGGCAAACTGATATTTGGAAGCCCATAGAGGGCTATGGTGAAAAAGGAAATATCCTCAGATGAAATCTGGAAAGAAGCTTTCTGAGAAACTGCTTAGTGTTCTGTTAATTCATCTCACAGAGTTACATCTGTATTTCCTGGATCTCTTTGCTAGCCTTATTTCTGTGGAATCTGAGAACAGATATTTCGGATCCCTTTGAAGACTATAGGGCCAAAAGAAATATCCTCCGAAAACAAAGAGAAAGAAGCTTTCTGAGAAACTTCTTTGTGTTCTGTGAAATCAACTCACAGAGTTACAGCTTTCCCCTCAAGAAGCCTTTCGCTAAGACATTTCTTGTGGAATTGGCAAAGTGATATTTGGAAGCCCATAGAGGTCTATGGTGAAAAAGGAAATATGTTCCGATGAAATCTGGAACGAAGCTTTCTGAGAAACTGCTTAGTGTTCTGTTAATTCATCTCCCAGAGTTACATCTGTATTTTGTGGATCTCTTTGCTAGCCTTATTTCTGTGGAATCTGAGAACAGATATTTCGGATCCCTTTGAAGACTGTAGGGCCAAAGGAAATATCCTCCGAAAACAAAGAGAAAGAAGCTTTCTGAGAAACTTCTTTGTGTTCCGTGAAATCATCTCACAGAGTTACAGCTTTCCCCTCAAGAAGCCTTTCGCTAAGACAGTTCTTGTGGAATTGGCAAAGTGATATTTGGAAGCCCATAGAGGGCTATGGTGAAAAAGGAAATATCCTCAGATGAAATCTGGAAAGAAGCTTTCTGAGAAACTGCTTAGTGTTCTGTTAATTCATCTCACAGAGTTACATCTCTATTTCGTGGATCTCTTTGCTAGCCTTATTTCTGTGGAATCTGAGAACAGATATTTCGGATCCCTTTGAAGACTATAGGGCGAAAGGAATTATCCTCCGATAACAAAGAGAAAGAAGCTTTCTGAGAAACTTCTTTGTGTTCTGTGAAATCATCTCACAGAGTTACAGCTTTCCCCTCAAGAAGCCTTTCGCTAAGACAGTTCCTGTGGAATTGGCAAAGTGATATTTGGAATCCCTTAGAGGTCTACGGTGAAAAAGGAAATATCCTCAGATGAAATCTGGAAAGAAGCTTTCTGAGAAACTCCTTAGTGTTCTGTTAATTCATCTCACAGAGTTACATCTGTATTTCGTGGATCTCTTTGCTAGCCTTATTTCTGTGGAATCTGAGAACAGATATTTCGGATCCCTTTGAAGACTATAGGGCCAAAGGAAATATCCTCCGATAACAAAGAGAAAGAAGCTTTCTGAGAAACTTCTTTTTGTTTTGTGAAATCATCTCGCAGTTTTACAGCTTTCCCCTCAAGAAGCATTTCGCTAAGACAGTTCTTTCGGAATTGGCAAAGTGATATTTGGAAGCCCATAGAGGGCTACGGTGAAAAAGGAAATATCCTCAGATGGAATCTGGAAAGAAGCTTTCTGAGAAACTGCTTAGTGTTCTGTTAATTCATCTCCCAGAGTTACATCTGTATTTCGTGGATCTCTTTGCTAGCCTTATTTCTGTGTAATCTGAGAACAGATATTTCGGATCCCTTTGAAGACTATAGGGACAAAGGAAATATCCTCCGAAAACAAAGAGAAAGAAGCTTTCTGAGAAACTTCTTTGTGTTCTGTGAAATCATCTCACAGAGTTACAGCTTTCCCCTCAAGAAGCCTTTCGCTAAGACAGTTCTTGTGGAATTGGCAAAGTGATATTTGGAAGCCCATAGAGGGCTATGGTGAAAAAGGAAATATCCTCAGATGAAATCTGGAAAGAAGCTTTCTGAGAAACTGCTTAGTGTTCTGTTAATTCATCTCCCAGAGTTACATCTGTATTTCGTGGATCTCTTTGCTAGCCTTATTTCTGTGGAATCTGAGAACAGATATTTCGGATCCCTTTGAAGACTATAGGGCCTAAGGAAATATCCTCCGAAAACAAAGAGAAAGAAGCTTTCTGAGAAACTTCTTTGTGTTTTGTGAAATCATCTCACAGTGTTACAGCTTTCCCCTAAAGAAGCCTTTCGCTAGACAGTTCTTGCGGAATTGGCAAAGTGATATTTGGAAGCCCATAGAGGGCTATGGTGAAAAAGGAAATATCCTCGATGAAATCTGGAAAGAAGCTTTCTGAGAAACTGCTTAGTGTTCTGTTAATTCATCTCACAGAGTTACATCTGTATTTCGTGGATCTCTTTGCTAGCCTTATTTCTGTGGAATCTGAGAACAGATATTTCGGATCCCTTTGAAGACTATAGGGACAAAGGAAATATCCTCCGAAAACAAAGAGAAAGAAGCTTTCTGAGAAACTTCTTTGTGTTCTGTGAAATCATCTCACAGAGTTACAGCTTTCCCTTCAAGAAGCCTTTCGCTAAGACAGTTCTTGTGGAATTGGCAAAGTGATATTTGGAAGCCCATAGAGGGCTATGGTGAAAAAGGAAATATCCTCAGATGAAATCTGGAAAGAAGCTTTCTGAGAAACTACTTAGTGTTCTGTTAATTCATCTCCCAGAGTTACATCTGTATATCGTGGATCTCTTTGCTAGCCTTATTTCTGTGGAATCTGAGAACAGATATTTCGGATCCCTTTGAAGACTATAGGGCCTAAGGAAATATCCTCCGATAACAAAGAGAAAGCAGCTTTCTGAGAAACTTCTTTGTGTTTTGTGA
The DNA here is from genome assembly GCF_037993035.2 of Macaca fascicularis. Lineage (NCBI taxonomy): Eukaryota > Metazoa > Chordata > Mammalia > Primates > Cercopithecidae > Macaca > Macaca fascicularis. The sequence continues at coordinate 51,920,270 of NC_088378.1, forward strand.
AATCATCTCACAGTGTTACAGCTTTCCCCTAAAGAAGCCTTTCGCTAGACAGTTCTTGCGGAATTGGCAAAGTGATATTTGGAAGCCCATAGAGGGCTATGGTGAAAAAGGAAATATCCTCCGATGAAATCTGGAAAGAAGCTTTCTGAGAAACTGCTTAGTGTTCTGTTAATTCATCTCACAGAGTTACATCTGTATTTCGTGGATCTCTTTGCTTGCCTTATTTCTGTGGAATCTGAGAACAGATATTTCGGATCCCTTTGAAGACTGTAGGGCCAAAGGAAATATCCTCCGAAAACAAAGAGAAAGAAGCTTTCTGAGAAACTTCTTTGTGTTCTGGGAAATCATCTCACAGAGTTACAGCTTTCCCCTCAAGAAGCCTTTCGCTAAGACAGTTCTTGTGGAATTGGCAAAGTGATATTTGGAAGCCCATAGAGGGCTATGGTGAAAAAGGAAATATCCTCAGATGAAATCTGGAAAGAAGCTTTCTGAGAAACTGCTTAGCGTTCTGTTAATTCATCTCACAGAGTTACATCTGTATTTCGTGGATCTCTTTGCTAGCCTTATTTCTGTGGAATCTGAGAACAGATATTTCGGATCCCTATGATGATAATTGGGCCAAAGGAAATATCCTCCGATAACAAAGAGAAAGAAGCTTTCTGAGAAACTTCTTTGTCTTCTGCGAAATCATCTCACAGAGTTACAGCTTTCCCCTAAAGAAACCTTTCGCTAAGACAGTTCTTGTGGAATTGGCAAAGTGATATTTGGAAGCCCATAGAGGGCTATGGTGAAAAAGGAAGTATCTTAAGATGAAATCTGGAAAGAAGCTTTCTGAGAAACTGCTTAGTGTTCTGTTAATTCATCTCCCAGAGTTACATCTGTATTTCGTGGATCTCTTTGCTAGCCTTATTTCTGTGGAATCGGAGAACAGATATTTCGGATCCCTTTGAAGACTATAGGGCCAAAGGAAATATCCTCCGAAAACAAAGAGAAAGAAGCTTTCTGAGAAACTTCTTTGTGTTCTGTGAAATCAACTCACAGAGTTACAGCTTTCCCCTCAAGAAGCCTTTCGCTAAGACAGTTCTTGTGGAATTGCCAAAGTGATATTTGGAAGCCCTTAGAGGGCTATGGTGAAAAAGGAAATATCCTCAGATGAAATCTGGAAAGAAGCTTTCTGAGAAACTGCTTAGTGTTCTGTTAATTCATCTCACAGACTTACATCTGTATTTCGTGGATCTCTTTGCTAGCCTTATTTCTGTGGAATCTGAGAACAGATATTTCGGATCCCTTTGAAGACTATAGGGCCAAAGGAAATACCCTCCGATAACAAAGAGAAAGAAGCTTTCTGAGAAACTACTTTGTGTTCTGTGAAATCATCTCACAGTGTTACAGCTTTCCCCTAAAGAAGCATTTCGCTAAGACAGTTCTTGCGGAATTGGCAAAATGATATTTAGAAGCCCATAGAGGGCTATGGTGAAAAAGGAAATATCCTCAGATGAAATCTGGAAAGAAGCTTTCTGAGAAACTGCTTAGTGTTCTGTTAATTCATCTCCCAGAGTTACATCTGTATTTCGTTGATTTCTTTGCTAGCTTTATTTCTGTGGAATCTGAGAACAGATATTTCAGATCCCTTTCAAGACTATAGGGCGAAAGGAAATCTCCTCCGATAACAAAGAGAAAGAAGCTTTCTGAGAAACTTCTTTGTGTTCTGTGAAATCATCTCACAGAGTTACAGCTTTCCCCTCAAGAAGCCTTTCGCTAAGACAGTTCTTGTGGAATTGGCAAAGTGATATATGGAAGCCCATAGAGGTCTATGGTGAAAAAGGAAATATCCTCAGATGAAATCTGGAAAGAAGCTTTCTGAGAAACTGCTTAGTGTTCTGTTAATTCATCTCACAGAGTTACATCTGTATTTCGTGGATCTCTTTGCTAGCCTTATTTCTGTGGAATCTGAGAACAGATATTTGGTATCCCTATGATGATAATTGGGCCAAAGGAAATATCCTCCGATAACAAAGAGAAAGAAGCTTTCTGAGAAACTTCTTTGTCTTCTGCGAAATCATCTCACAGAGTTACAGCTTTCCCCTCAAGAAGCCTTTCGCTAAGACAGTTCTTGTGGAATTGGCAAAGTGATATTTGGAAGCCCATATAGGGCTATGGTGAAAAAGGAAGTATCTTAAGATGAAATCTGGAAAGAAGCTTTCTGAGAAACTCCTTAGTGTTCTGTTAATTCATCGCCCAGAGTTACATCTGTATTTCGTGGATCTCTTTGCTAGCCTTATTTCTGTGGAATCTGAGAACAGATATTTCGGATCCCTTTGAAGACTATAGGGCCAAAGGAAATATCCTCCGAAAACAAAGAGAAAGAAGCTTTCTGAGAAACTTCTTTGTGTTCTGTGAAATCAACTCACAGAGTTACAGCTTTCCCCTCAAGAAGCCTTTCGGTAAGACAGTTCTTGTGGAATTGGCAAAGTGATATTTGGAAGCCCTTAGAGGGCTATGGTGAAAAAGGAAATATCCTCAGATGAAATCTGGAAAGAAGCTTTCTGAGAAACTGCTTAGTGTTCTGTTAATTCATCTCACAGAGTTACATCTGTATTTCGTGGATCTCTTTGCTAGCCTTATTTCTGTGGAATCTGAGAACAGATATTTCGGATCCCTTTGAGGACTATAGGGCCAAAGGAAATATCCTCCGATAACAAAGAGAAAGAAGCTTTCTGAGAAACTTCTTTGTGTTTTGTGATATCATCTCACAGTGTTACAGCTTTCCTCTAAAGAAGCATTTCGCTAAGACAGTTCTTGCGGAATTGGCAAAGTGATATTTGGAAGCCCATAGAGGGCTATGGTGAAAAACGAAATATCCTCAGATGAAATCTGGAAAGAAGCTTTCTGAGAAATTGCTTAGTGTTCTGTTAATTCATCTCCCAGAGTTACATCTGTATTTCGTGCATCTCTTTGCTAGCCTTATTTCTGTGGAATCTGAGAACAGATATTTCGGATCCCTTTGAAGACTATAGGGCGAAAGGAAATATCCTCCGATAACAAAGAGAAAGAAGCTTTCTGAGAAACTTCTTTGTGTTCTGTGAAATCATCTCACAGAGTTACAGCTTTCCCCTCAAGAAGCCTTTCGCTAAGACAGTTCTTCTGGAATTGGCAAAGTGATATATGGAAGCCCATAGAGGTCTATGGTGAAAAAGGAAATATCCTCAGATGAAATCTGGAACGAAGCTTTCTGAGAAACTGCTTAGTGTTCTGTTAATTCATCTCACAGAGTTACATCTGTATTTCGTGGATCTCTTTGCTAGCCTTATTTCTGTGGAATCTGAGAACAGATATTTCGGATCCCTATGATGATAATTGGGCCAAAGGAAATATCCTCCGATAACAAAGAGAAAGAAGCTTTCTGAGAAACTTCTTTGCCTTCTGCGAAATCATCTCACAGAGTTACAGCTTTCCCCTAAAGAAGCCTTTCGCTAAGACAGTTCTTGTGGAATTGGCAAAGTGATATTTGGAAGCCCATAGAGGGCTATGGTGAAAAAGGAAGTATCTTAAGATGAAATCTGGAAAGAAGCTTTCTGAGAAACTGCTTAGTGTTCTGTTAATTCATCTCCCAGAGTTACATCTGTATTTCGTGGATCTCTTTGCTAGCCTTATTTCTGTGGAATCTGAGAACAGATATTTCGGATCCCTTTGAAGACTATAGGGCCAAAGGAAATATCCTCCGAAAACAAAGAGAAAGAAGCTTTCTGAGAAACTTCTTTGTGTTCTGTGAGATCAACTCACAGAGTTACAGCTTTCCCCTCAAGAAGCCTTTCGCTAAGACAGTTCTTGTGGAATTGGCAAAGTGATATTTGGAAGCCCATAGAGGGCTATGGTGAAAAAGGAAATATCCTCAGATGAAATCTGGAAAGAAGCTTTCTGAGAAACTGCTTAGTGTTCTGTTAATTCATCTCCCAGAGTTACATCTGTATTTCGTGGATCTCTTTGCTAGCCTTATTTCTGTGGAATCTGAGAACAGATATTTCGGATCCCTTTGAAGACTATAGGGCCAAAGGAAATATCCTCCGATAACAAAGAGAAAGAAGCTTTCTAAGGAACTTCTTTGTGTTTTGTGAAATCATCTCACAGTGTTACAGCTTTCCCCTAAAGAAGCATTTCGCTAAGACAGTTCTTGCGGAATTGGCAAAGTGATATTTGGAAGCCCATAGAGGGCTATGGTGAAAAAGGAAATATCCTCAGATGAAATCTGGAAAGAAGCTTCCTGAGAAACTGCTTACTGTTCTGTTAATTTATCTCCCAGAGTTACATCTGTATTTCGTTGATCTCTTTGCTAGCCTTATTTCTGTGGAATCTGAGAACAGATATTTCGGATCCCTTTGAAGACTATAGGGCGAAAGGAAATATCCTCCGATAACAAAGAGAAAGAAGCTTTCTGAGAAACTTCTTTGTGTTCTGTGAAATCATCTCACAGAGTTACAGCTTTCCCCTCAAGAAGCCTTTCGCTAAGACAGTTCTTGTGGAATTGGCAAAGTGATATATGGAAGCCCATAGAGGTCTATGGTGAAAAAGGAAATATCCTCAGATGAAATCTGGAACGAAGCTTTCTGAGAAACTGCTTAGTGTTCTGTTACTTCATCTCACAGAGTTACATCTGTATTTCGTGGATCTCTTTGCTAGCCTTATTTCTGTGGAATCTGAGAACAGATATTTCGGATCCCTATGATGATAATTGGGCCAAAGGAAATATCCTCCGATAACAAAGAGAAAGAAGCTTTCTGAGAAACTTCTTTGTCTTCCGCGAAATCATCTCACAGAGTTACAGCTTTCCCCTAAAGAAGCCTTTCGCTAAGACAGTTCTTGTGGAATTGGCAAAGTGATATTTGGAAGCCCATAGAGGGCTATGGTGAAAAAGGAAGTATCTTAAGATGAAATCTGGAAAGAAGCTTTCTGAGAAACTGCTTAGTGTTCTGTTAATTCATCTCCCAGAGTTACATCTGTATTTCGTGGATCTCTTTGCTAGCCTTATTTCTGTGGAACCTGAGAACAGATATTTCGGATCCCTTTGAAGACTATAGGGCCAAAGGAAATATCCTCCGAAAACAAAGAGAAAGAAGCTTTCTGAGAAACTTCTTTGTGTTCTGTGAGATCAACTCACAGAGTTACAGCTTTCCCCTCAAGAAGCCTTTCGCTAAGACAGTTCTTGTGGAATTGGCAAACTGATATTTGGAAGCCCATAGAGGGCTATGGTGAAAAAGGAAATATCCTCAGATGAAATCTGGAAAGAAGCTTTCTGAGAAACTGCTTAGTGTTCTGTTAATTCATCTCACAGAGTTACATCTGTATTTCGTGGATCTCTTTGCTAGCCTTATTTCTGTGGAATCTGAGAACAGATATTTCGGATCCCTTTGAAGACTATAGGGCCAAAGGAAATATCCTCCGATAACAAAGAGAAAGAAACTTTCTGAGAAACTTCTTTGTGTTTTGTGAAATCATCTCACAGTGTTACAGCTTTCCCCTAAAGAAGCATTTCGCTAAGACAGTTCTTGCGGAATTGCCAAAGTGATATTTGGAAGCCCATAGAGGGCTATGGTGAAAAAGGAAATATCCTCAGATGAAATCTGGAAAGAAGCTTTCTGAGAAACTGCTTACTGTTCTGTTAATTTATCTCCCAGAGTTACATCTGTATTTCGTTGATCTCTTTGCTAGCCTTATTTCTGTGGAATCTGAGAACAGATATTTCGGATCCCTTTGAAGACTATAGGGCCAAAGGAAATATCCTCCGATAACAAAGAGAAAGAAGCTTTCTGAGAAACTTCGTGTTCTGTGAAATCATCTCACAGAGTTACAGCTTTGCCCTCAAGAAGCCTTTCGCTAAGACAGTTCTTGTGGAATTGGCAAAGTGATATATGGAAGCCCATAGAGGTCTATGGTGAAAAAGGAAATATCCTCAGATGAAATCTGGAACGAAGCTTTCTGAGAAACTGCTTAGTGTTCTGTTAATTCATCTCACAGAGTTACATCTGTATTTCGTGGATCTCTTTGCTAGCCTTATTTCTGTGCAATTTGAGAACAGATATTTCGGATCCCTTTGAAGACTATAGGTCTAACGGAAATATCCTCCGAAAACAAAGAGAAAGAAGCTTTCTGAGAAACTTCTTTGTGTTTTGTGAAATCATCTCACAGTTTTACAGCTTTCCCCTAGAGAAGTCTTTCACTAAGACAGCTCTTGCGGAATTGGCAAAGTGATATTTGGAAGCCCATAGAGGGCTATGGTGAAAAAGGAAGTATCTTAAGATGAAATCTGGAAAGAAGCTTTCTGAGAAACTGCTTAGTGTTCTGTTAATTCATCCTCCAGAGTTACATCTGTATTTCGTGGATCTCTTTGCTAGCCTTATTTCTGTGGAATCTGAGAACAGATATTTCGGATCCCTTTGAAGACTATAGGGCCAAAGGAAATATCCTCCGAAAACAAAGAGAAAGAAGCTTTCTGAGAAACTTCTTTGTGTTCTGTGAGATCAACTCACAGAGTTACAGCATTCCCCTCAAGAAGCCTTTCGCTAAGACAGTTCTTGTGGAATTGGCAAAGTGATATTTGGAAGCCCATAGAGGGCTATGGTGAAAAAGGAAATATCCTCCGATGAAATCTGGAAAGAAGCTTTCTGAGAAACTGCTTCGTGTTCTGTTAATTCATCTCACAGAGTTACATCTGTATTTCGTGGATCTCTTTGCTAGCCTTATTTCTGTGGAATCTGAGAACAGATATTTCGGATCCCTTTGAAGACTATAGGGCGAAAGGAAATCTCCTCCGATAACAAAGAGAAAGAAGCTTTCTGAGAAACTTCTTTGTGTTTTGTGAAATCATCTCACAGTTTTACAGCTTTCCCCTAGAGAAGCCTTTCACTAAGACAGCTCTTGCGGAATTGGCAAAGTGATATTTGGAAGCCCATAAAGGGCTGTGGTGAAAAAGGAAATAACCTCCGATGAAATCTGGAAAGAAGCTTACAGAGAAACTCCTTAGTGTTCTGTTAATTCCTCTCACAATGTTACAGCTGTATTTCGTGGATCTCTTTGCTAGCCTTATTTCTGTGGAATCTGAGAACAGATATTTCGGATTCCTATGATGACAATTGGGCCAAAGGAAATATCCTCCGAAAACAAAGAGAAAGAAGCTTTCTGAGAAACCTCTTTGTCTTCTGCGAAATCATCTCACAGAGTTACAGCTTTCCCCTCAAGAAGCTTTTCGCTAAGACAGTTCTTGTGGAATTGGCAAAGTGATATTTGGAAGCCCATAGAGGGCTATGGTGAAAAAGGAAGTATCCTCAGATGAAATCTGGAAAGAAGCTTTCTGAGAAACTGCTTAGTGTTCTGCTAATTCATCTCACAGAGTTACATCTCTATTTCGTGGATCTCTTTGCTAGCCTTATTTCTGTGGAATCTGAGAACAGATATTTCGGATCCCTTTGATGACAATTGGGCCAAAGGAAATATCCTCCGAAAACAAAGAGAAAGAAGCTTTCTGAGAAACTTCTTTGTCTTCTGCGAAATCATCTCACAGAGTTACAGCTTTCTCCTCAAGAAGCCTTTCGCTAAGACAGTTCTTGTGGAATTGGCAAAGTGATATTTGGAAGCCCATGGAAGCCTAGGGTGTAAAAAGGAAATATCCTAAGATGAAATCTGGAAAGAAGCTTTCTGAGAAACTGCTTAGTGTTCTGTTAATTCATGTCCCAGAGTTACATCTGTATTACGTGGATCTCTTTGCTAGCCTTATTTCTGTGGAATCTGAGAACAAATATTTCGGATCCCTTTGAATACTATAAGGCCAAAGGAAATATCCTCCGAAAACAAAGAGAAAGAAGCTTTCTGAGAAACTTCTTTGTCTTCTGCGATATCATGTCACAGAGTTACAGCTTTCCCCTCAAGAAGCCTTTCGCTAAGACAGTTCTTGTGGACTTGGCAAAGTGATATTTGGAAGCCCATAGAGGGCTATGGTGAAAAAGGAAATATCCTCAGATGGAATCTGGAAAGAAGCTTTCTGAGATACTGCTTAGTGTTCTGTTAATTCATCTCACAGAGTTACATCTGTATTTCGTGGATCTCTTTGCTAGCCTTATTTCTGTGGAATCTGAGAACAGATATTTCGGATCCCTTTGAAGACTATAGGGCCAAAGGAAATATCCTCCGATAACAAAGAGAAAGAAGCTTTCTGAGAAACTTCTTTGTGTTTTGTGAAATCATCTCACAGTGTTACAGCTTTCCCCTAAAGAAGCATTTCGCTAAGACAGTTATTGCGGAATTGGCAAAGTGATATTTGGAAGCCCATAGAGGGCTATGGTGAAAAAGGAAATATCCTCAGATGAAATCTGGAACGAAGCTTTCTGAGAAACTGCTTAGTGTTCTGTTAATTCATCTCACAGAGTTACATCTGTATTTCGTGGATCTCTTTGCTAGCCTTATTTCTGTGCAATTTGAGAACAGATATTTCGGATCCCTTTGAAGACTGTAGGTCTAACGGAAATATCCTCCGAAAACAAAGAGAAAGAAGCTTTCTGAGAAACTTCTTTGTGTTTTGTGAAATCATCTCACAGTTTTACAGCTTTCCCCTAGAGAAGCCTTTCACTAAGACAGCTCTTGCGGAATTGGCAATGTGATATTTGGAAGCCCATAAAAGGCTATGGTGAAAAAGGAAATAACCTCCGATGAAATCTGGAAAGAAGCTTTCTGAGAAACTCCTTAGTGTTCTGTTAATTCATCTCCCAGAGTTACATCTGTATTTCGTTGATCTCTTTGCTAGCCTTATTTCTGTGGAATCTGAGAACAGATATTTCAGATCCCTTTGAAGACTATAGGGCGAAAGGAAATATCCTCCGATAACAAAGAGAAAGAAGCTTTCTGAGAAACTTCTTTGTGTTCTGTGAAATCATCTCACAGAGTTACAGCTTTCCCCACAAGAAGACTTTCGCTAAGACAGTTCCTGTGGAATTGGCAAAGTGATATATGGAAGCCCTTAGAGGTCTATGGTGAAAAAGGAAATATCCTCCGATGAAATCTGGAAAGAAGCTTTCTGAGAAACTGCTTGGTGTTCTGTTAATTCATCTCACAGAGTTACATCTGTATTTCGTGGATCTCTTTGCTAGCCTTATTTATGTGGAATCTGAGAACAGATATTTCGGATCCCTATGATGATAATTGGGGAAAAGGAAATATCCTCCGATAACAAAGAGAAAGAAACTTTCAGAGAAACTTCTTTGTCTTCTGCGAAATCATCTCCCAGAGTTACAGCTTTCCCCTAAAGAAACCTTTCGCTAAGACAGTACTTGTGGAATTGGCAAAGTGATATTTGGAAGCCCATAGAGGGCTATGGTGAAAAAGGAAGTATCTTAAGATGAAATCTGGAAAGAAGCTTTCTGAGAAACTGCTTAGTGTTCTGTTAATTCATCTCACAGAGTTACATCTGTATTTCGTGGATCTCTTTGCTAGCCTTATTTCTGTGGAATCTGAGAAGAGATATTTCGGATCCCTTTGATGACAATTGGGCCAAAGGAAATATCCTCCGAAAAAAAAGAGAAAGAAGCTTTCTGAGAAACTTCTTTGTCTTCTGCGAAATCATCTCACAGAGTTACAGCTTTCCCCTCAAGAAGCCTTTCGCTAAGACAGTTCTTGTGGAATTGGCAAAGTGATGTTTGGAAGCCCATAGAGGGCTATGGTGAAAAAGGAAATATCCTCAGATGAAATCTGGAAAGAAGCTTTCTGAGAAACTGCTTAGTGTTCTGTTAATTCATCTCACAGAGTTACATCTGTATTTCGTGGATCTCTTTGCTAGCCTTATTTCTGTGGAATCTGAGAACAGATATTTCGGATCCCTTTGAAGACTATAGGGCCAAAGGAAATATCCTCCGAAAACAAAGAGAAAGAAGCTTTCTGAGAAACTTCTTTGTGTTTTGTGAAATCATCTCACAGTGTTACAGCTTTCCCCTAAAGAAGCCTTTCGCTAAGACAGTTATTGCGGAATTGGCAAAGTGATATTTGGAAGCCCATATAGGGCTATGGTGAAAAAGGAAATATCCTCCGATGAAATCTGGAAAGAAGCTTACAGAGAAACTCCTGAGTGTTCTGTTAATTCATCTCACAGTGTTACATCTGTATTTCGTGGATCTCTTTGCTAGCCTTATTTCTGTGGAATCTGAGAACAGATATTTCGGATTCCTATGATGACAATGGGGCCAAAGGAAATATCCTCCGAAAACAAAGGGAAAGAAGCTTTCTGAGAAACTTCTTTGTGTTCTGTGAAATCATCTCACAGAGTTACAGCTTTCCCCTCAAGAAGCCTTTTGCTAAGACAGTTCTTGTGGAATTGGCAAAGTGATATTTGGAAGCCCATAGAGGCCTATGGTGAAAAAGGAAATATCCTAAGATGAAATCTGGAAAGAAGCTCTAAGAAACTGCTTAGTGTTCTGTTAATTCATCTCACAGAGTTACATCTGTATTTCGTGGATCTCTTTGCTAGCCTTATTTCTGTGGAATCTGAGAACAGATATTTCGGATCCCTTTGAAGACTATAGGGCCAAAGGAAATATCCTCCGAAAACAAAGAGAAAGAAGCTTTCTGAGAAACTTCTTTGTGTTCTGTGAAATCAACTCACAGAGTTACAGCTTTCCCCTCAAGAAGCCTTTCGCTAAGACAGTTCTTGTGGAATTTGCAAAGTGATATTTGGAAGCCCATAGATTGCTATGGTGAAAAAGGAAATATCCTGGGATGAAATCTGGAAAGAAGCTTTCTGAGAAACTGCTTAGTGTTCTGTTAATTCATCTCACAGAGTTACATCTGTATTTCGTGGATCTCTTTGCTAGCCTTATTTCTGTGGAATCTGAGAACAGATATTTCGGATCCCTTTGAAGACTATAGGGCCAAAGGAAATATCCTCCGATAACAAAGAGAAAGAAGCTTTCTGAGAAACTTCTTTGTGTTTTGTGAAATCATCTCACAGTGTTACAGCTTTCCCCTAAAGAAGCATTTCGCTAAGACAGTTCTTGCGGAATTGGCAAAGTGATATTTGGAAGCCCATAGAGGGCTATGGTGAAAAAGGAAATATCCTCAGATGAAATCTGGAAAGAGGCTTTCTGAGAAACTGCTTAGTGTTCTGTTAATTCATCTCCCAGAGTTACATCTGTATTTCGTTGATCTCTTTGCTAGCCTTATTTCTGTGGAATCTGAGAACAGATATTTCGGATCCCTTTGAAGACTATAGGGCGAAGGGAAATATCCTCCGATAACAAAGAGAAAGAAGGTTTCTGAGAAACTTCTTTGTGTTCTGTGAAATCATCTCACAGAGTTACAGCTTTCCCCTCAAGAAGCCTTTCGCTAAGACAGTTCTTGTGGAATTGGCAAAGTGATATATGGAAGCCCATAGAGGTCTATGGTGAAAAAGGAAATATCCTCAGATGAAATCTGGAACGAAGCTTTCTGAGAAACTGCTTAGTGTTCTGTTAATTCATCTCACAGAGTTACATCTGTATTTCGTGGATCTCTTTGCTAGCCTTATTTCTGTGCAATTTGAGAACAGATATTTCGGATCCCTTTGAAGACTATAGGTCTAACGGAAATATCCTCCGAAAACAAAGAGAAAGAAGCTTTCTGAGAAACTTCTTTGTGTTCTGTGAAATCATCTCACAGTTTTACAGCTTTCCCCTAGAGAAGCCTTTCACTAAGACAGCTCTTGCGGAATTGGCAAAGTGATATTTGGAAGCCCATAAAGGGCTATGGTGAAAAAGGAAATAACCTCCGATGAAATCTGGAAAGAAGCTTACAGAGAAACTCCTTAGTGTTCTGTTAATTCATCTCACAGTGTTACAGCTGTATTTCGTGGATCTCTTTGCTAGCCTTATTCCTGTGGAATCTGAGAAGAGATATTTCGGATTCCTATGATGACAATTGGGCCAAAGGAAATATCCTCCGAAAACAAAGAGAAAGAAGCTTTCTGAGAAACCTCTTTGTCTTCTGCGAAATCATCTCACAGAGTTACAGCTTTCCCCTCAAGAAGCCTTTCACTAAGACAGTTCTTGTGGAATTGGCAAAGTGATATTTGGAAGCCCATAGAGGGCTATGGTGAAAAAGGAAATATCCTCAGATGAAATCTGGAAAGAAGCTTTCTGAGAATCTGCTTAGTGTTCTGTTAATTCATCTCACAGAGTTACATCTCTATTTCGTGGATCTCTTTGCTAGCCTTATTTCTGTGGAATCTGAGAACAGATATTTCGGATCCCTTTGATGACAATTGGGCCAAAGGAAATATCCTCCGAAAACAAAGAGAAAGAAGCTTTCTGAGAAACTTCTTTGTCTTCTGCGAAATCATCTCACAGAGTTACAGCTTTCCCCTCAAGAAGCCTTTCGATAAGACAGTTCTTGTGGAATTGGCAAAGTGATATTTGGAAGCCCATGGAAGCCTAGGGTGAAAAAAGGAAATATCCTAAGATGAAATCTGGAAAGAAGCTTTCTGAGAAACTGCTTAGTGTTCTGTTAATTCATATCCCAGAGTTACATCTGTATTACGTGGATCTCTTTGCTAGCCTTATTTCTGTGGAATCTGAGAACAAATATTTCGGATCCCTTTGAATACTATAAGGCCAAAGGAAATATCCTCCGAAAACAAAGAGAAATAAGCTTTCTGAGAAACTTCTTTGTCTTCTGCGATATCATCTCACAGAGTTACAGCTTTCCACTCAAGAAGCCTTTCGCTAAGACAGCTCTTGTGGACTTGGCAAAGTGATATTTGGAAGCCCATAGAGGGCTATGGTGAAAAAGGAAATAAACTCAGATGAAATCTGGAAAGAAGCTTTTTGAGAAACTGCTTAGTGTTCTGTTAATTCATCTCACAGAGTTACATCTCTATTTCGTGGATCTCTTTGCTAGCCTTATTTCTGTGGAATCTGAGAACAGATATTTCGGATCCCTTTGAAGACTATAGGGCCAAAGGAAATATCCTCCGAAAACAAAGAGAAAGAAGCTTTCTGAGAAACTTCTTTGTGTTTTGTGAAATCATCTCACAGTGTTACAGCTTTCCCCTAAAGAAGCCTTTCGCTAAGACAGTTATTGCGGAATTGGCAAAGTGATATTTGGAAGCCCATATAGGGCTATGGTGAAAAAGGAAATATCCTCCGATGAAATCTGGAAAGAAGCTTACAGAGAAACTCCTGAGTGTTCTGTTAATTCATCTCACAGTGTTACATCTGTATTTCGTGGATCTCTTTGCTAGCCTTATTTCTGTGGAATCTGAGAACAGATATTTCGGATTCCTATGATGACAATTGGGCCAAAGGAAATATCCTCCGAAAACAAAGGGAAAGAAGCTTTCTGAGAAACTTCTTTGTGTTCTGTGAAATCATCTCACAGAGTTACAGCTTTCCCCTCAAGAAGCCTTTTGCTAAGACAGTTCTTGTGGAATTGGCAAAGTGATATTTGGAAGCCCATAGAGGCCTATGGTGAAAAAGGAAATATCCTAAGATGAAATCTGGAAAGAAGCTTTCTGAGAAACTGCTTAGTGTTCTGTTAATTCATCTCACAGAGTTACATCTGTATTTCGGAGATCTCTTTGCTAGCCTTATTTCTGTGGAATCTGAGAACAGATATTTCGGATCCCTTTGAAGACTATAGGGCCAAAGGAAATATCCTCCGAAAACAAAGAGAAAGAAGCTTTCTGAGAAACTTCTTTGTGTTCTGTGAAATCAACTCACAGAGTTACAGCTTTCCCCTCAAGAAGCCTTTCGCTAAGACAGTTCTTGTGGAATTTGCAAAGTGATATTTGGAAGCCCATAGATTGCTATGGTGAAAAAGGAAATATCCTCAGATGGAATCTGGAAAGAAGCTTTCTGAGAAACTGCTTAGTGTTCTGTTAATTCATCTCACAGAGTTACATCTGTATTTCGTGGATCTCTTTGCTAGCCTTATTTCTGTGGAATCTGAGAACAGATATTTCGGATCCCTTTGAAGACTATAGGGCCAAAGGAAATATCCTCCGATAACAAAGAGAAAGAAGCTTTCTGAGAAACTTCTTTGTGTTTTGTGAAATCATCTCACAGTGTTACAGCTTTCCCCTAAAGTAGCATTTCGCTAAGACAGTTCTTGCGGAATTGGCAAAGTGATATTTGGAAGCCCATAGAGGGCTATGGTGAAAAAGGAAATATCCTCAGATGAAATCTGGAAAGAGGCTTTCTGAGAAACTGCTTAGTGTTCTGTTAATTCATCTCCCAGAGTTACATCTGTATTTCGTTGATCTCTTTGCTAGCCTTATTTCTGTGGAATCTGAGAACAGATATTTCGGATCCCTTTGAAGACTATAGGGCGAAGGGAAATATCCTCCGATAACAAAGAGAAAGAAGGTTTCTGAGAAACTTCTTTGTGTTCTGTGAAATCATCTCACAGAGTTACAGCTTTCCCCTCAAGAAGCCTTTCGCTAAGACAGTTCTTGTGGAATTGGCAAAGTGATATATGGAAGCCCATAGAGGTCTATGGTGAAAAAGGAAATATCCTCAGATGAAATCTGGAACGAAGCTTTCTGAGAAACTGCTTAGTGTTCTGTTAATTCATCTCACAGAGTTACATCTGTATTTCGTGGATCTCTTTGCTAGCCTTATTTCTGTGCAATTTGAGAACAGATATTTCGGATCCCTTTGAAGACTATAGGTCTAACGGAAATATCCTCCGAAAACAAATAGAAAGAAGCTTTCTGAGAAACTTCTTTGTGTTCTGTGAAATCATCTCACAGTTTTACAGCTTTCCCCTAGAGAAGCCTTTCACTAAGACAGCTCTTGCGGAATTGGCAAAGTGATATTTGGAAGCCCATAAAGGGCTATGGTGAAAAAGGAAATAACCTCCGATGAAATCTGGAAAGAAGCTTACAGAGAAACTCCTTAGTGTTCTGTTAATTCATCTCACAGTGTTACAGCTGTATTTCGTGGATCTCTTTGCTAGCCTATTCCTGTGGAATCTGAGAAGAGATATTTCGGATTCCTATGATGACAATTGGGCCAAAGGAAATATCCTCCGAAAACAAAGAGAAAGAAGCTTTCTGAGAAACCTCTTTGTCTTCTGCGAAATCATCTCACAGAGTTACAGCTTTCCCCTCAAGAAGCCTTTCGCTAAGACAGTTCTTGTGGAATTGGCAAAGTGATATTTGGAAGCCCATAGAGGGCTATGGTGAAAAAGGAAATATCCTCAGATGAAATCTGGAAAGAAGCTTTCTGAGAAACTGCTTAGTGTTCTGTTAATTCATCTCACAGAGTTACATCTCTATTTCGTGGATCTCTTTGCTAGCCTTATTTCTGTGGAATCTGAGAACAGATATTTCGGATCCCTTTGATGACAATTGGGCCAAAGGAAATATCCTCCGAAAACAAAGAGAAAGAAGCTTTCTGAGAAACTTCTTTGTCTTCTGCGAAATCATCTCACAGAGTTACAGCTTTCCCCTCAAGAAGCCTTTCGATAAGACAGTTCTTGTGGAATTGGCAAAGTGATATTTGGAAGCCCATGGAAGCCTAGGGTGAAAAAAGGAAATATCCTAAGATGAAATCTGGAAAGAAGCTTTCTGAGAAACTGCTTAGTGTTCTGTTAATTCATATCCCAGAGTTACATCTGTATTACGTGGATCTCTTTGCTAGCCTTATTTCTGTGGAATCTGAGAACAAATGTTTCGGATCCCTTTGAATACTATAAGGCCAAAGGAAATATCCTCCGAAAACAAAGAGAAAGAAGCTTTCTGAGAAACTTCTTTGTCTTCTGCGATATCATCTCACAGAGTTACAGCTTTCCCCTCAAGAAGCCTTTCGCTAAGACAGCTCTTGTGGACTTGGCAAAGTGATATTTGGAAGCCCATAGAGGGCTATGGTGAAAAAGGAAATATCCTCAGATGAAATCTGGAAAGAAGCTTTCTGAGAAACTGCTTAGTGTTCTGTTAATTCATCTCCCAGAGTTACATCTGTATTTCGTGGATCTCTTTGCTAGCCTTATTTCTGTGGAATCTGAGAACAGATATTTCGGATCCCTTTGAAGACTATATGGCCAAAGGAAATATCCTCCGAAAACAAAGAGAAAGAAGCTTTCTGAGAAACTTCTTTGTGTTCCGTGAAATCATCTCACAGAGTTACAGCTTTCCCCACAAGAAGCCTTTCGCTAAGACAGTTCTTGTGGAATTGGCAAAGTGATATTTGGAAGCCCATAGAGGGCTATGGTGAAAAAGGAAATATCCTCAGATGAAATCTGGAAAGAAGCTTTCTGAGAAACTGCTTAGTGTTCTGTTAATTCATCTCCCAGAGTTACATCTGTATTTCGTGGATCTCTTTGCTAGCCTTATTTCTGTTGAATCTGAGAACAGATATTTCGGATCCCTTTGAAGACTATAGGGCCAAAGGAAATATCCTCCGAAAACAAAGAGAAAGAAGCTTTCTGAGAAACTTCTTTGTGTTTTGTGAAATCATCTCACAGTGTTACAGCTTTCCCCTAAAGAAGCCTTTCGCTAAGACAGTTCTTGCGGAATTGGCAAAGTGATATTTGGAAGCCCTTAGAGGGCTATGGTGAAAAAGGAAATATCCTCCGATGAAATCTGGAAAGAAGCTTACAGAGAAACTCCTGAGTGTTCTGTTAATTCATCTCACAGTGTTACATCTGTATTTCGTGGATCTCTTTGCTAGCCTTATTTCTGTGGAATCTGAGAACAGATATTTCGGATTCCTCTGATGACAATTGGGCCAAAGGAAATATCCTCCGAAAACAAAGAGAAAGAAGCTTTCTGAGAAACCTCTTTGTCTTCTGCGAAATCATCTCACAGAGTTACAGCTTTCCCCTCAAGAAGCCTTTCGCTAAGACAGTTCTTGTGGAATTGGCAAAGTGATATTTGGAAGCCCATAGAGGGCTATGGTGAAAAAGGAAATATCCTCAGATGAAATCTGGAAAGAAGCTTTCTGAGAAACTGCTTAGTGTTCTGTTAATTCATCTCACAGAGTTACATCTCTATTTCGTGGATCTCTTTGCTAGCCTCATTTCTGTGGAATCTGAGAACAGATATTTCGGATCCCTTTGATGACAATTGGGCCAAAGGAAATATCCTCCGAAAACAAAGAGAAAGAAGCTTTCTGAGAAACTTCTTTGTCTTCTGCGAAATCATCTCACAGAGTTACAGCTTTCCCCTCAAGAAGCCTTTCGATAAGACAGTTCTTGTGGAATTGGCAAAGTGATATTTGGAAGCCCATGGAAGCCTAGGGTGAAAAAAGGAAATATCCTAAGATGAAATCTGGAAAGAAGCTTTCTGAGAAACTGCTTAGTGTTCTGTTAATTCATATCCCAGAGTTACATCTGTATTACGTGGATCTCTTTGCTAGCCTTATTTCTGTGGAATCTGAGAACAAATATTTCGGATCCCTTTGAATACTATAAGGCCAAAGGAAATATCCTCCGAAAACAAAGAGAAAGAAGCTTTCTGAGAAACTTCTTTGTCTTCTGCGATATCATCTCACAGAGTTACAGCTTTCCCCTCAAGAAGCCTTTCGCTAAGACAGTTCTTGTGGAATTGGCAAAGTGATGTTTGGAAGCCCTTAGAGGCCTATGGTGAAAAAGGAAATATCCTCCGATGAAATCTGGAAAGAAGCTTTCTGAGAAACTGCTTAGTGTTCTGTTAATTCATCTCACAGAGTTACATCTGTATTTCGTTCATCTCTTTGCTAGCCTTATTTCTGTGGAATCTGAGAACAGATATTTCGGATCCCTAGGATGACTATAGGGCCAAAGGAAATATCCTCCGATAACAAAGAGAAAGAAGCTTTCTGAGAAACTTCTTTGTATTCTGTGAAATCATCTCACAGAGTTACAGCTTTCCCCTCAAGAAGCCTTTCGCTAAGACAGTTCTTGTGGAATTAGCAAAGTGATATTTGGAAGCCCATAGAGGGCTACGGTGAAAAAGGAAATATCCTCAGATGAAATCTGGAAAGAAGCTTTCTGAGAAAGTGCTTAGTGTTCTGTTAATTCATCTCCCAGAGTTACATCTGTATTTCGTGGATCTCTTTGCTAGCCTTATTTCTGTGGAATCTGAGAACAGATATTTCGGATCCCTTTGAAGACTATAGGTCTAACGGAAATATCCTCCGAAAACAAAGAGAAAGGAGCTTTCTGAGAAACTTCTTTGTGTTCTGTGAAATCTTCTCACAGAGTTACAGCTTTCCCCTCAAGAAGCCTTTCGCTAAGACAGTTCTTGTGGAATTGGCAAAGTGATATTTGGAAGCCCATAGAGGGCTATGGTGAAAAAGGAAATATCCTCAGATGAAATCTGGAAAGAAGCTTTCTGAGAAACTGCTTAGTGTTCTGTTAATTCATCTCCCAGAGTTACATCTGTATTTCGTGGATCTCTTTGCTAGCCTTATTTCTGTGGAATCTGAGAACAGATATTTCGGATCCCTTTGAAGACTATAGGGCCAAAGGAAATATCCTCCGAAAACAAAGAGAAAGAAGCTTTCTGAGAAGCTTCTTTGTGTTTTTTGAAATCATCTCACAGTGTTACAGCTTTCCCTAAAGAAGCCTTTCGCTAAGACAGTTCTTGCGGAATTGGCAAAGTGATATTTGGAAGCCCATAGAGGGCTATGGTGAAAAAGGAAATATCCTCCTATGAAATCTGGAAAGAAGCTTACAGAGAAACTCCTGAGTGTTCTGTTAATTCATCTCACAGTGTTTCATCTGTATTTCGTGGATCTCTTTGCTAGCCTTATTTCTGTGGAATCTGAGAACAGATATTTCGGATTCCTATGATGACAATTGGGCCAA
Organism: Macaca fascicularis; assembly: GCF_037993035.2. Classification (NCBI taxonomy): domain Eukaryota; kingdom Metazoa; phylum Chordata; class Mammalia; order Primates; family Cercopithecidae; genus Macaca; species Macaca fascicularis. The sequence goes on from NC_088378.1 coordinate 51,939,068, forward strand.
AGGAAATATCCTCCGAAAACAAAGGGAAAGAAGCTTTCTGAGAAACTTCTTTGTCTTCTGCGAAATCGTCTCACAGAGTTACAGCTTTCCCCTCAAGAAGCCTTTTCCTAAGACAGTTCTTGTGGAATTGGCAAAGTGATATTTGGAAGCCCATAGAGGCCTATGGTGAAAAAGGAAATATCCTAAGATGAAATCTGGAAAGAAGCTTTCTGAGAAACTGCTTAGTGTTCTGTTAATTCATCTCACAGAGTTACATCTGTATTTCGTGGATCTCTTTGCTAGCCTTATTTCTGTGGAATCTGAGAACAGATATTTCGGATCCCTTTGAAGACTATAGGGCCAAAGGAAATATCCTCCGAAAACAAAGAGAAAGAAGCTTTCTGAGAAACTTCTTTGTGTTCTGTGAAATCATCTCACAGAGTTACAGCTTTCCCCTCAAGAAGCCTTTCGCTAAGACAGTTCTTGTGGAATTGGCAAAGTGATATTTGGAAGCCCATAGAGGGCTATGGTGAAAAAGGAAATATCCTCAGATGAAATCTGGAAAGAAGCTTTCTGAGAAACTGCTTAGTGTTCTGTTAATTCATCTCACAGAGTTACATCTGTATTTCGTGGATCTCTTTGCTAGCCTTATTTCTGTGGAATCTGAGAAGAGATATTCCGGATCCCTTCGATGACTATAGGGCCAAAGGAAATATCCTCCGATAGCAAAGAGAAAGAAGCTTTCTGAGAAACTTCTTTGTGTTCTGTGAAATCATCTCACAGAGTTACAGCTTTCCCCTCAAGAAGCCTTTCGCTAAGACAGTTCTTGTGGAATTGGCAAAGTGATATTTGGAAGCCCATAGAGGGCTATGGTGAAAAAGGAAATATCCTCAGATGAAATCTGGAAAGAAGCTTTCTGAGAAACTGCTTAGTGTTCTGTTAATTCATCTCACAGAGTTACATCTGTATTTCGTGGATCTCTTTGCTAGCCTTATTTCTGTGGAATCTGAGAACAGATATTCCGGATCCCTTCGAAGACTATAGGGCCAAAGGAAATATCCTCCGATAGCATAGAGAAAGAAGCTTTTTGAGAAACTTCTTTGTGTTCTGTGAAATCATCTCACAGAGTTACAGCTTTCCCCTCAAGAAGCCTTTCCTTAAGACAGTTCTTGTGGAATTGGCAAAGTGATATTTGGAAGCCCATAGAGGCCTATGGTGAAAAAGGAAATATCCTCAGATGAAATCTGGAAAGAAGCTTTCTGAGAAACTGCTTAGTGTTCTGTTAATTCATCTCACAGAGTTACATCTGTATTTCGTGGATCTCTTTGCTAGCCTTATTTCTGTGGAATCTGAGAACAGATATTTCGGATCCCTTTGAAGACTATAGGGCCAAAGGAAATATCCTCTGATAACAAAGAGAAAGAAGCTTTCTGAGAAACTTCTTTGTGTTCTGTGAAATCATCTCACAGAGTTACAGCTTTCCCCTTAAGAAGCCTTTCACTAAGACAGTTCTTGTGGAATTGGCAAAGTGATATTTGGAAGCCCATAGAGGGCTACGGTGAAAAAGCAAATATCCTCCGATGAAATCTGGAAAGAAGCTTTCTGAGAAACTGCTTAGTGTTCTGTTAATTCATCTCACAGAGTTACACCTGTATTTCGTGGATCTCTTTGCTAGCCTTATTTCTGTGGAATCTGAGAACAGATATTTCGGATCCCTAGGATGACTATAGGGCCAAAGGAAATATCCTCCGATAACAAAGAGAAAGAAGCTTTCTGAGAAACTTCTTTGTATTCTGTGAAATCATCTCACAGAGTTACAGCTTTCCCCTCAAGAAGCCTTTCGCTAAGACAGTTCTTGTGGAATTGGCAAAGTGATATTTGGAAGCCCATAGAGGGCTATGGTGAAAAAGGAAATATCCTCAGATGAAATCTGGAAAGAAGCTTTCTGAGAAAGTACTTAGTCTTCTGTTCATTCATCTCACAGAGTTACATCTGTATTTCGTCGATCTCTTTGCTAGCCTTATTTCTGTGGAATCTGAGAACAGATATTTCGGATCCCTAGGATGACTATAGGGCCAAAGGAAATATCCTCCGATAAAAAGAGAAAGAAGCTTTCTGAGAAACTTCTTTGTATTCTGTGAAATCATCTCACGGAATTACAGCTTTCCCCTCAAGAAGCCTTTCGCTAAGACAGTTCTTGTGGAATTGGCAAAGTGATATTTGGAAGCCCATAGAGGGCTATGGTGAAAAAGGAAATATCCTCAGATGAAATCTGGAAAGAAGCTTTCTGAGAAACTGCTTAGTGTTCTGTTAATTCATCTCCCAGAGTTACATCTGTATTTCGTGGATCTCTTTGCTAGCCTTATTTCTGTGGAATCGGAGAACAGATATTTCGGATCCCTTTGAAGACTATAGGGCCAAAGGAAATATCCTCCGAAAACAAAGAGAAAGAAGCTTTCTGAGAAGCTTCTTTGTGTTTTGTGAAATCATCTCACAGTGTTACAGCTTTCCCCTAAAGAAGCCTTTCGCTAAGACAGTTCTTGTGGAATTGGCAAAGTGATGTTTGGAAGCCCTTAGAGGCCTATGGTGAAAAAGGAAATATCCTCCGATGAAATCTGGAAAGAAGCTTTCTGAGAAACTGCTTAGTGTTCTGTTAATTCATCTCACAGAGTTACATCTGTATTTCGTTCATCTCTTTGCTAGCCTTATTTCTGTGGAATCTGAGAACAGATATTTCGGATCCCTAGGATGACTATAGGGCCAAAGGAAATATCCTCCGATAACAAAGAGAAAGAAGCTTTCTGAGAAACTTCTTTGTATTCTGTGAAATCATCTCACAGAGTTACAGCTTTCCCCTCAAGAAGCCTTTCGCTAAGACAGTTCTTGTGGAATTAGCAAAGTGATATTTGGAAGCCCATAGAGGGCTACGGTGAAAAAGGAAATATCCTCAGATGAAATCTGGAAAGAAGCTTTCTGAGAAAGTGCTTAGTGTTCTGTTAATTCATCTCCCAGAGTTACATCTGTATTTCGTGGATCTCTTTGCTAGCCTTATTTCTGTGGAATCTGAGAACAGATATTTCGGATCCCTTTGAAGACTATAGGTCTAACGGAAATATCCTCCGAAAACAAAGAGAAAGGAGCTTTCTGAGAAACTTCTTTGTGTTCTGTGAAATCTTCTCACAGAGTTACAGCTTTCCCCTCAAGAAGCCTTTCGCTAAGACAGTTCTTGTGGAATTGGCAAAGTGATATTTGGAAGCCCATAGAGGGCTATGGTGAAAAAGGAAATATCCTCAGATGAAATCTGGAAAGAAGCTTTCTGAGAAACTGCTTAGTGTTCTGTTAATTCATCTCCCAGAGTTACATCTGTATTTCGTGGATCTCTTTGCTAGCCTTATTTCTGTGGAATCTGAGAACAGATATTTCGGATCCCTTTGAAGACTATAGGGCCAAAGGAAATATCCTCCGAAAACAAAGAGAAAGAAGCTTTCTGAGAAGCTTCTTTGTGTTTTTTGAAATCATCTCACAGTGTTACAGCTTTCCCTAAAGAAGCCTTTCGCTAAGACAGTTCTTGCGGAATTGGCAAAGTGATATTTGGAAGCCCATAGAGGGCTATGGTGAAAAAGGAAATATCCTCCTATGAAATCTGGAAAGAAGCTTACAGAGAAACTCCTGAGTGTTCTGTTAATTCATCTCACAGTGTTTCATCTGTATTTCGTGGATCTCTTTGCTAGCCTTATTTCTGTGGAATCTGAGAACAGATATTTCGGATTCCTATGATGACAATTGGGCCAAAGGAAATATCCTCCGAAAACAAAGGGAAAGAAGCTTTCTGAGAAACTTCTTTGTCTTCTGCGAAATCGTCTCACAGAGTTACAGCTTTCCCCTCAAGAAGCCTTTTGCTAAGACAGTTCTTGTGGAATTGGCAAAGTGATATTTGGAAGCCCATAGAGGCCTATGGTGAAAAAGGAAATATCCTAAGATGAAATCTGGAAAGAAGCTTTCTGAGAAACTGCTTAGTGTTCTGTTAATTCATCTCACAGAGTTACATCTGTATTTCGTGGATCTCTTTGCTAGCCTTATTTCTGTGGAATCTGAGAACAGATATTTCGGATCCCTTTGAAGACTATAGGGCCAAAGGAAATATCCTCCGAAAACAAAGAGAAAGAAGCTTTCTGAGAAACTTCTTTGTGTTCTGTGAAATCATCTCACAGAGTTACAGCTTTCCCCTCAAGAAGCCTTTCGCTAAGACAGTTCTTGTGGAATTGGCAAAGTGATATTTGGAAGCCCATAGAGGGCTATGGTGAAAAAGGAAATATCCTCAGATGAAATCTGGAAAGAAGCTTTCTGAGAAACTGCTTAGTGTTCTGTTAATTCATCTCACAGAGTTACATCTGTATTTCGTGGATCTCTTTGCTAGCCTTATTTCTGTGGAATCTGAGAAGAGATATTCCGGATCCCTTCGATGACTATAGGGCCAAAGGAAATATCCTCCGATAGCAAAGAGAAAGAAGCTTTCTGAGAAACTTCTTTGTGTTCTGTGAAATCATCTCACAGAGTTACAGCTTTCCCCTCAAGAAGCCTTTCGCTAAGACAGTTCTTGTGGAATTGGCAAAGTGATATTTGGAAGCCCATAGAGGGCTACGGTGAAAAAGGAAATATCCTCAGATGAAATCTGGAAAGAAGCTTTCTGAGAAACTGCTTAGTGTTCTGTTAATTCATCTCACAGAGTTACATCTGTATTTCGTGGATCTCTTTGCTAGCCTTATTTCTGTGGAATCTGAGAACAGATATTCCGGATCCCTTCGAAGACTATAGGGCCAAAGGAAATATCCTCCGATAGCATAGAGAAAGAAGCTTTTTGAGAAACTTCTTTGTGTTCTGTGAAATCATCTCACAGAGTTACAGCTTTCCCCTCAAGAAGCCTTTCCTTAAGACAGTTCTTGTGGAATTGGCAAAGTGATATTTGGAAGCCCATAGAGGCCTATGGTGAAAAAGGAAATATCCTCAGATGAAATCTGGAAAGAAGCTTTCTGAGAAACTGCTTAGTGTTCTGTTAATTCATCTCACAGAGTTACATCTGTATTTCGTGGATCTCTTTGCTAGCCTTATTTCTGTGGAATCTGAGAACAGATATTTCGGATCCCTTTGAAGACTATAGGGCCAAAGGAAATATCCTCTGATAACAAAGAGAAAGAAGCTTTCTGAGAAACTTCTTTGTGTTCTGTGAAATCATCTCACAGAGTTACAGCTTTCCCCTTAAGAAGCCTTTCACTAAGACAGTTCTTGTGGAATTGGCAAAGTGATATTTGGAAGCCCATAGAGGGCTACGGTGAAAAAGCAAATATCCTCCGATGAAATCTGGAAAGAAGCTTTCTGAGAAACTGCTTAGTGTTCTGTTAATTCATCTCACAGAGTTACACCTGTATTTCGTGGATCTCTTTGCTAGCCTTATTTCTGTGGAATCTGAGAACAGATATTTCGGATCCCTAGGATGACTATAGGGCCAAAGGAAATATCCTCCGATAACAAAGAGAAAGAAGCTTTCTGAGAAACTTCTTTGTATTCTGTGAAATCATCTCACAGAGTTACAGCTTTCCCCTCAAGAAGCCTTTCGCTAAGACAGTTCTTGTGGAATTGGCAAAGTGATATTTGGAAGCCCATAGAGGGCTATGGTGAAAAAGGAAATATCCTCAGATGAAATCTGGAAAGAAGCTTTCTGAGAAAGTACTTAGTCTTCTGTTCATTCATCTCACAGAGTTACATCTGTATTTCGTCGATCTCTTTGCTAGCCTTATTTCTGTGGAATCTGAGAACAGATATTTCGGATCCCTAGGATGACTATAGGGCCAAAGGAAATATCCTCCGATAAAAAGAGAAAGAAGCTTTCTGAGAAACTTCTTTGTATTCTGTGAAATCATCTCACGGAATTACAGCTTTCCCCTCAAGAAGCCTTTCGCTAAGACAGTTCTTGTGGAATTGGCAAAGTGATATTTGGAAGCCCATAGAGGGCTATGGTGAAAAAGGAAATATCCTCAGATGAAATCTGGAAAGAAGCTTTCTGAGAAAGTGCTTAGTGTTCTGTTAATTCATCTCACAGAGTTACATCTGTATTTCGTGGATCTCTTTGCTAGCCTTATTTCTGTGGAATCTGAGAACAGATATTTCGGATCCCTTTGAAGACTATAGGTCTAACGGAAATATCCTCCGAAAACAAAGAGAAAGAAGCTTTCTGAGAAACTTCTTTGTGTTCTGTGAAATCATCTCACAGAGTTACAGCTTTCCCCTCAAGAAGCCTTTCGCTAAGACAGTTCTTGTGGAATTGGCAAAGTGATATTTGGAAGCCCATAGAGGGCTATGGTGAAAAAGGAAATATCCTCAGATGAAATCTGGAAAGAAGCTTTCTGAGAAACTGCTTAGTGTTCTGTTAATTCATCTCCCAGAGTTACATCTGTATTTCGTGGATCTCTTTGCTAGCCTTATTTCTGTGGAATCGGAGAACAGATATTTCGGATCCCTTTGAAGACTATAGGGCCAAAGGAAATATCCTCCGAAAACAAAGAGAAAGAAGCTTTCTGAGAAGCTTCTTTGTGTTTTGTGAAATCATCTCACAGTGTTACAGCTTTCCCCTAAAGAAGCCTTTCGCTAAGACAGTTCTTGCGGAATTGGCAAAGTGATATTTGGAAGCCCATAGAGGGCTATGGTGAAAAAGGAAATATCCTCCTATGAAATCTGGAAAGAAGCTTACAGAGAAACTCCTGAGTGTTCTGTTAATTCATCTCACAGTGTTTCATCTGTATTTCGTGGATCTCTTTGCTAGCCTTATTTCTGTGGAATCTGAGAACAGATATTTCGGATTCCTATGATGACAATTGGGCCAAAGGAAATATCCTCCGAAAACAAAGGGAAAGAAGCTTTCTGAGAAACTTCTTTGTCTTCTGCGAAATCGTCTCACAGAGTTACAGCTTTCCCCTCAAGAAGCCTTTTGCTAAGACAGTTCTTGTGGAATTGGCAAAGTGATATTTGGAAGCCCATAGAGGCCTATGGTGAAAAAGGAAATATCCTAAGATGAAATCTGGAAAGAAGCTTTCTGAGAAACTGCTTAGTGTTCTGTTAATTCATCTCACAGAGTTACATCTGTATTTCGTGGATCTCTTTGCTAGCCTTATTTCTGTGGAATCTGAGAACAGATATTTCGGATCCCTTTGAAGACTATAGGGCCAAAGGAAATATCCTCCGAAAACAAAGAGAAAGAAGCTTTCTGAGAAACTTCTTTGTGTTCTGTGAAATCATCTCACAGAGTTACAGCTTTCCCCTCAAGAAGCCTTTCGCTAAGACAGTTCTTGTGGAATTGGCAAAGTGATATTTGGAAGCCCATAGAGGGCTATGGTGAAAAAGGAAATATCCTCAGATGAAATCTGGAAAGAAGCTTTCTGAGAAACTGCTTAGTGTTCTGTTAATTCATCTCACAGAGTTACATCTGTATTTCGTGGATCTCTTTGCTAGCCTTATTTCTGTGGAATCTGAGAAGAGATATTCCGGATCCCTTCGATGACTATAGGGCCAAAGGAAATATCCTCCGATAGCAAAGAGAAAGAAGCTTTCTGAGAAACTTCTTTGTGTTCTGTGAAATCATCTCACAGAGTTACAGCTTTCCCCTCAAGAAGCCTTTCGCTAAGACAGTTCTTGTGGAATTGGCAAAGTGATATTTGGAAGCCCATAGAGGGCTATGGTGAAAAAGGAAATATCCTCAGATGAAATCTGGAAAGAAGCTTTCTGAGAAACTGCTTAGTGTTCTGTTAATTCATCTCACAGAGTTACATCTGTATTTCGTGGATCTCTTTGCTAGCCTTATTTCTGTGGAATCTGAGAACAGATATTCCGGATCCCTTCGAAGACTATAGGGCCAAAGGAAATATCCTCCGATAGCAAAGAGAAAGAAGCTTTCTGAGAAACTTCTTTGTGTTCTGTGAAATCATCTCACAGAGTTACAGCTTTCCCCTCAAGAAGCCTTTCCTTAAGACAGTTCTTGTGGAATTGGCAAAGTGATATTTGGAAGCCCATAGAGGCCTATGGTGAAAAAGGAAATATCCTCAGATGAAATCTGGAAAGAAGCTTTCTGAGAAACTGCTTAGTGTTCTGTTAATTCATCTCACAGAGTTACATCTGTATTTCGTGGATCTCTTTGCTAGCCTTATTTCTGTGGAATCTGAGAACAGATATTTCGGATCCCTAGGATGACTATAGGGCCAAAGGAAATATCCTCCGATAACAAAGAGAAAGAAGCTTTCTGAGAAACTTCTTTGTATTCTGTGAAATCATCTCACAGAGTTACAGCTTTCCCCTCAAGAAGCCTTTCGCTAAGACAGTTCTTGTGGAATTGGCAAAGTGATATTTGGAAGCCCATAGAGGGCTATGGTGAAAAAGGAAATATCCTCAGATGAAATCTGGAAAGAAGCTTTCTGAGAAACTGCTTAGTGTTCTGTTAATTCATCTCACAGAGTTACATCTGTATTTCGTGGATCTCTTTGCTAGCCTTATTTCTGTGGAATCTGAGAAGAGATATTCCGGATCCCTTCGATGACTATAGGGCCAAAGGAAATATCCTCCGATAGCAAAGAGAAAGAAGCTTTCTGAGAAACTTCTTTGTGTTCTGTGAAATCATCTCACAGAGTTACAGCTTTCCCCTCAAGAAGCCTTTCGCTAAGACAGTTCTTGTGGAATTGGCAAAGTGATATTTGGAAGCCCATAGAGGGCTATGGTGAAAAAGGAAATATCCTCAGATGAAATCTGGAAAGAAGCTTTCTGAGAAACTGCTTAGTGTTCTGTTAATTCATCTCCCAGAGTTACATCTGTATTTCGTGGATCTCTTTGCTAGCCTTATTTCTGTGGAATCTGAGAACAGATATTCCGGATCCCTTCGAAGACTATAGGGCCAAAGGAAATATCCTCCGATAGCAAAGAGAAAGAAGCTTTCTGAGAAACTTCTTTGTGTTCTGTGAAATCATCTCACAGAGTTACAGCTTTCCCCTCAAGAAGCCTTTCCTTAAGACAGTTCTTGTGGAATTGGCAAAGTGATATTTGGAAGCCCATAGAGGCCTATGGTGAAAAAGGAAATATCCTCAGATGAAATCTGGAAAGAAGCTTTCTGAGAAACTGCTTAGTGTTCTGTTAATTCATCTCACAGAGTTACATCTGTATTTCGTGGATCTCTTTGCTAGCCTTATTTCTGTGGAATCTGAGAACAGATATTTCGGATCCCTTTGAAGACTATAGGGCCAAAGGAAATATCCTCTGATAACAAAGAGAAAGAAGCTTTCTGAGAAACTTCTTTGTGTTCTGTGAAATCATCTCACAGAGTTACAGCTTTCCCCTTAAGAAGCCTTTCACTAAGACAGTTCTTGTGGAATTGGCAAAGTGATATTTGGAAGCCCATAGAGGGCTACGGTGAAAAAGCAAATATCCTCCGATGAAATCTGGAAAGAAGCTTTCTGAGAAACTGCTTAGTGTTCTGTTCATTCATCTCACAGAGTTACATCTGTATTTCGTCGATCTCTTTGCTAGCCTTATTTCTGTGGAATCTGAGAACAGATATTTCGGATCCCTAGGATGACTATAGGGCCAAAGGAAATATCCTCCGATAACAAAGAGAAAGAAGCTTTCTGAGAAACTTCTTTGTATTCTGTGAAATCATCTCACAGAGTTACAGCTTTCCCCTCAAGAAGCCTTTCGCTAAGACAGTTCTTGTGGAATTGGCAAAGTGATATTTGGAAGCCCATAGAGGGCTATGGTGAAAAAGGAAATATCCTCAGATGAAATCTGGAAAGAAGCTTTCTGAGAAAGTGCTTAGTGTTCTGTTAATTCATCTCCCAGAGTTACATCTGTATTTCGTGGATCTCTTTGCTAGCCTTATTTCTGTGGAATCTGAGAACAGATATTTCGGATCCCTTTGAAGACTATAGGTCTAACGGAAATATCCTCCGAAAACAAAGAGAAAGAAGCTTTCTGAGAAACTTCTTTGTGTTCTGTGAAATCATCTCACAGAGTTACAGCTTTCCCCTCAAGAAGCCTTTCGCTAAGACAGTTCTTGTGAAATTGGCAAAGTGATATTTGGAAGCCCATAGAGGGCTATGGTGAAAAAGGAAATATCCTCGGATGAAATCTGGAAAGAAGCTTTCTGAGAAACTGCTTAGTGTTCTGTTAATTCATCTCCCAGAGTTATATCTGTATTTCGTGGATCTCTTTGCTAGCCTTATTTCTGTGGATCTGAGAACAGATATTTCGGATCCCTTTGAAGACTATAGGGCCAAAGGAAATATCCTCCGAAAACAAAGAGAAAGAAGCTTTCTGAGAAACTTCTTTGTGTTTTGTGAAATCATCTCACAGTGTTACAGCTTTCCCTTAAAGAAGCCTTTCGCTAAGACAGTTCTTGTGGAATTGGCAAAGTGATATTTGGAAGCCCATAGAGGCCTATGGTGAAAAAGGAAATATCCTAAGATGAAATCTGGGAGAAGCTTTCTGAGAAACTGCTTAGTGTTCTGTTAATTCATCTCAGAGAGTTACATCTGTATTTCGTGGATCTCTTTGCTAGCCTTATTTCTGTGGAATCTGAGAACAGATATTTCGGATCCCTTTGAAGACTATAGGGCCAAAGGAAATATCTTCCGAAAACAAAGAGAAAGAAGCTTTCTGAGAAACTTCTTTGTGTTCTGTGAAATCATCTCACAGAGTTACAGCTTTCCCCTCAAGAAGCCTTTCGCTAAGACAGTTCTTGTGGAATTGGCAAAGTGATATTTGGAAGCCCATAGAGGGCTATGGTGAAAAAGGAAATATCCTCAGATGAAATCTGGAAAGAAGCTTTCTGAGAAACTGCTTAGTGTTCTGTTAATTCATCTCACAGAGTTACATCTGTATTTCGTGGATCTCTTTGCTAGCCTTATTTCTGTGGAATCTGAGAACAGATATTTCGGATCCCTTTGAAGACTATAGGGCCAAAGGAAATATCCTCTGATAACAAAGAGAAAGAAGCTTTCTGAGAAACTTCTTTGTGTTCTGTGAAATCATCTCACAGAGTTACAGCTTTCCCCTCAAGAAGCCTTTCGCTAAGACAGTTCTTGTGGAATTGGCAAAGTGATATTTGGAAGCCCATAGAGGGCTATGGTGAAAAAGGAAATATCCTCAGATGAAATCTGGAAAGAAGCTTTCTGAGAAACTGCTTAGTGTTCTGTTAATTCATCTCCCAGAGTTACATCTGTATTTCGTGGATCTCTTTGCTAGCCTTATTTCTGTGGAATCTGAGAACAGATATTTCGGATCCCTTTGAAGACTATAGGTCTAACGGAAATATCCTCCGAAAACAAAGAGAAAGAAGCTTTCTGAGAAACTTCTTTGTGTTCTGTGAAATCATCTCACAGAGTTACAGCTTTCCCCTCAAGAAGCCTTTCGCTAAGACAGTTCTTGCGGAATTGGCAAAGTGATATTTGGAAGCCTATAGAGGGCTATGGTGAAAAAGGAAATATCCTCCGGTGAAATCTGGAAAGAAGCTTTCTGAGAAACTGCTTAGTGTTCTGTTAATTCATCTCACAGAGTTACATCTCTATTTCGTGGATCTCTTTGCTAGCCTTATTTCTGTGGAATCTGAGAACAGATATTTCGGATCCCTTTGATGACAATTAGGCCAAAGGAAATATCCTCCGAAAACAAAGAGAAAGAAACTTTCTGAGAAACTTCTTTGTCTTCTGCGAAATCATCTCACAGAGTTACAGCTTTCCCCTCAAGAAGCCTTTCGCTAAGACAGTTCTTGTGGAATTGGCAGAGTGATATTTGGAAGCCCATAGAAGCCTACGGTGAAAAAGGAAATATCCTAAGATGAAATCTGGAAAGAACCTTTCTGAGAAACTGCTTAGTGTTCTGTTAATTCATATCCCAAGGTTACATCTGTATTACGTGGATCTCTTTGCTAGCCTTATTTCTGTTGAATCTGAGAACAGATATTTCGCATCCCTTTGAAGACTATAGGGCCAAGGGAAATATCCTCCGAAAACAAAGAGAAAGAAGCTTTCTGAGAAACTTCTTTGTCTTCTGCGATATCATCTCACAGAGTTAAAGCTTTCCCCTCAAGAAGCCTTTCGCTAAGACAGTTCTTGTGGAATTGGCAAAGTGATATTTGGAAGCCCTTAGAGGGCTATGGTGAAAAAAGAAATATCGTCCGATGAAATCTAGAAAGAAGCTTTCTGAGAAACTGCTTAGTGTTCTGTTAATTCATCTCACAGAGTTACATCTGTATTTCGTGGATCTCTTTGCTAGCCTTATTTCTGTGGAATCTGAGAACAGATATTTCGGATCCCTAGGATGACTATAGGGCCAAAGGAAATATCCTCCGATAACAAAGAGGAAGAAGCTTTCTGAGAAACTTCTTTGTATTCTGTGAAATCATCTCACAGAGTTACAGCTTTCCCCTCAAGAAGCCTTTCGCTAAGACACTTCTTGTGGAATTGGCAAAGTGATATTTGGAAGCCCATAGAGGGCTATGGTGAAAAAGGAAATATCCTCAGATGAAATCTGGAAAGAAGCTTTCTGAGAAAGTGCTTAGTCTTCTGTTAATTCATCTCACAGAGTTACATCTGTATTTCGTCGATCTCTTTGCTAGCCTTATTTCTGTGGAATCTGAGAACAGATATTTCGGATCCCTTTGAAGACTATAGGTCTAACGGAAATATCCTCCGAAAACAAAGAGAAAGAAGCTTTCTGAGAAACTTCTTTGTGTTCTGTGAAATCATCTCACAGAGTTACAGCTTTCCCCTCAAGAAGCCTTTCGCTAAGACAGTTCTTGTGGAATTGGCAAAGTGATATTTGGAAGCCCATAGAGGGCTATGGTGAAAAAGGAAATATCCTCAGATGAAATCTGGAAAGAAGCTTTCTGAGAAACTGCTTAGTGTTCTGTTAATTCATCTCACAGAGTTACATCTGTATTTCGTGGATCTCTTTGCTAGCCTTATTTCTGTGGAATCTGAGAACAGATATTTCGGATCCCTTTGAAGACTATAGGGCCAAAGGAAATATCCTCCGAAAACAAAGAGAAAGAAGCTTTCTGAGAAACTTCTTTGTGTTCTGTGAAATCATCTCACAGAGTTACAGCTTTCCCCTCAAGAAGCCTTTCGCTAAGACAGTTCTTGTGGAATTGGCCAAGTGATATTTGGAAGCCCATAGAGGGCTATGGTGAAAAAGGAAATATCCTCAGATGAAATCTGGAAAGAAGCTTTCTGAGAAACTGCTTAGTGTTCTGTTAATTCATCTCACAGAGTTACATCTGTATTTCGTGGATCTCTTTGCTAGCCTTATTTCTGTGGAATCTGAGAACAGATATTCCGGATCCCTTCGAAGACTATAGGGCCAAAGGAAATATCCTCCGATAGCAAAGAGAAAGAAGCTTTCTGAGAAACTTCTTTGTGTTCTGTGAAATCATCTCACAGAGTTACAGCTTTCCCCTCAAGAAGCCTTTCGCTAATACAGTTCTTGTGGAATTGGCAAAGTGATATTTGGAAGCCCATAGAGGGCTATGGTGAAAAAGGAAATATCCTCAGATGAAATCTGGAAAGAAGCTTTCTGAGAAACTGCTTAATGTTCTGTTAATTCATCTCACAGAGTTACATCTGTATTTCGTGGATCTCTTTGCTAGCCTTATTTCTGTGGAATCTGAGAACAGATATTCCGGATCCCTTCGAAGACTATAGGGCCAAAGGTAATATCCTCCGATAGCAAAGAGAAAGAAGCTTTCTGAGAAACTTCTTTGTGTTCTGTGAAATCATCTCACAGAGTTACAGCTTTCCCCTCAAGAAGCCTTTCGCTAAGACAGTTCTTGTGGAATTGGCAAAATGATATTTGGAAGCCCATAGAGGCCTATGGTGAAAAAGGAAATATCCTCAGATGAAATCTGGAAAGAAGCTTTCTGAGAAACTACTTAGTGTTCTGTTAATTCATCTCACAGAGTTACATCTGTATTTCGTGGATCTCTTTGCTAGCCTTATTTCTGTGGAATCTGAGAACAGATATTTCGGATCCCTTTGAAGACTATAGGGCCAAAGGAAATATCCTCTGATAACAAAGAGAAAGAAGCTTTCTGAGAAACTTCTTTGTGTTCTGTGAAATCATCTCACAGAGTTACAGCTTTCCCCTCAAGAAGCCTTTCGCTAAGACAGTTCTTGTGGAATTGGCAAAGTGATATTTGGAAGCCCTTAGAGGGCTATGGTGAAAAAGGAAATATCCTCAGATGAAATCTGGAAAGAAGCTTTCTGAGAAAGTGCTTAGTGTTCTGTTAATTCATCTCCCAGAGTTACATCTGTATTTCGTGGATCTCTTTGCTAGCCTTATTTCTGTGGAATCTGAGAACAGATATTTCGGATCCCTTTGAAGACTATAGGTCTAACGGAAATATCCTCCGAAAACAAAGAGAAAGAAGCTTTCTGAGAAACTTCTTTGTGTTCTGTGAAATCATCTCACAGAGTTACAGCTTTCCCCTCAAGAAGCCTTTCGCTATGACAGTTCTTGTGAAATTGGCAAAGTGATATTTGGAAGCCCATAGAGGGCTATGGTGAAAAAGGAAATATCCTCAGATGAAATCTGGAAAGAAGCTTTCTGAGAAACTGCTTAGTGTTCTGTTAATTCATCTCCCAGAGTTACATCTGTATTTCATGGATCTCTTTGCTAGCCTTATTTCTGTGGAATCTGAGAACAGATATTTCGGATCCCTTTGAAGACTATAGGGCCAAAGGAAATATCCTCCGAAAACAAAGAGAAAGAAGCTTTCTGAGAAACTTCTTTGTGTTTTGTGAAATCATCTCACAGTGTTACAGCTTTCCCCTAAAGAAGCCTTTCGCTAAGACAGTTCTTGCGGAATTGGCAAAGTGATATTTGGAAGCCCATAGAGGGCTATTGTGAAAAAGGAAATATCCTCCGGTGAAATCTGGAAAGAAGCTTTCTGAGAAACTGCTTAGTGTTCTGTTAATTCATCTCACAGAGTTACATCTGTATTTCGTGGATCTCTTTGCTAGCCTTATTTCTGTGGAATCTCAGAACAGATATTTCGGATCCCTTTGATGACAATTAGGCCAAAGGAAATATCCTCCGAAAACAAAGAGAAAGAAGCTTTCTGAGAAACTTCTTTGTCTTCTGCGAAATCATCTCACAGAGTTACAGCTTTCCCCTCAAGAAGCCTTTCGCTAAGACAGTTCTTGTGGAATTGGCAGAGTGATATTTGGAAGCCCATAGAAGCCTACGGTGAAAAAGGAAATATCCTAAGATGAAATCTGGAAAGAACCTTTCTGAGAAACTGCTTAGTGTTCTGTTAATTCATATCCCAGTGTTACATCTGTATTACGTGGATCTATTTGCTAGCCTTATTTCTGTTGAATCTGAGAACAGATATTTCGGATCCCTTTGAAGACTATAGGGCCAAGGGAAATATCCTCCGAAAACAAAGAGAAAGCAGCTTTCTGAGAAACTTCTTTGTCTTCTGCGATATCATCTCACAGAGTTACAGCTTTCCCCTCAAGAAGCCTTTCGCTAAGACAGTTCTTGTGGAATTGGCAAAGTGATATTTGGAAGCCCATAGAGGGCTATGGTGAAAAAGGAAATATCCTCCGATGAAATCTAGAAAGAAGCTTTCTGAGAAACTGCTTAGTGTTCTGTTAATTCATCTCACAGAGTTACATCTGTATTTCGTGGATCTCTTTGCTAGCCTTATTTCTGTGGAATCTGAGAACAGATATTTCGGATCCCTAGGATGACTATAGGGCCAAAGGAAATATCCTCCGATAACAAAGAGGAAGAAGCTTTCTGAGAAACTTCTATGTATTCTGTGAAATCATCTCACAGGGTTACAGCTTTCCCCTCAAGAAGCCTTTCGCTAAGACAGTTCTTGTGGAATTGGCAAAGTGATATTTGGAAGCCCTTAGAGGGCTATGGTGAAAAAGGAAATATCCTCAGATGAAATCTGGAAAGAAGCTTTCTGAGAAAGTGCTTAGTCTTCTGTTAATTCATCTCACAGAGTTACATCTGTATTTCGTCGATCTCTTTGCTAGCCTTATTTCTGTGGAATCTGAGAACAGATATTTCGGATCCCTTTGAAGACTATAGGTCTAACGGAAATATCCTCCGAAAACAAAGAGAAAGAAGCTTTCTGAGAAACTTCTTTGTGTTCTGTGAAATCATCTCACAGAGTTCCAGCTTTCCCCTCAAGAAGCCTTTCGCTAAGACAGTTCTTGTGGAATTGGCAAAGTGATATTTGGAAGCCCATAGAGGGCTATGGTGAAAAAGGAAATATCCTCAGATGAAATCTGGAAAGAAGCTTTCTGAGAAACTGCTTAGTGTTCTGTTAATTCATCTCCCAGAGTTACATCTGTATTTCGTGTATCTCTTTGCTAGCCTTATTTCTGTGGAATCTGAGAACAGATATTTCGGATCCCTTTGAAGACTATAGGGCCAAAGGAAATATCCTCCGAAAACAAAGAGAAAGAAGCTTTCTGAGAAACTTCTTTGTGTTTTGTGAAATCATCTCACAGTGTTACAGCTTTCCCCTCAAGAAGCCTTTCACTAAGACAGTTCTTGCGGAATTGGCAAAGTGATATTTGGAAGCCCATAGAGGGCTATGGTGAAAAAGGAAATATCCTCCAATGAAATCTGGAAAGAAGCTTACAGAGAAACTCCTGAGTGTTCTGTTAATTCACCTCACAGTGTTACATCTGTATTTCGTGGATCTCTTTGCTAGCCTTATTTCTGTGGAATCTGAGAACAGATATTTCGGATCCCTAGGATGACTATAGGGCCAAAGGAAATATCCTCCGATAACAAAGAGAAAGAAGCTTTCTGAGAAACTTCTTTGTATTCTGTGAAATCATCTCACAGAGTTACAGCTTTCCCCTCAAGAAGCCTTTCGCTAAGACAGTTCTTGTGGAATTGGCAAAGTGATATTTGGAAGCCCATAGAGGGCTATGGTGAAAAAGGAAATATCCTCAGATGAAATCTGGAAAGAAGCTTTCTGAGAAAGTGCTTAGTGTTCTGTTAATTCATCTCCCAGAGTTACATCTGTATTTCGTGGATCTCTTTGCTAGCCTTATTTCTGTGGAATCTGAGAACAGATATTTCGGATCCCTTTGAAGACTATAGGTCTAACGGAAATATCCTCCGAAAACAAAGAGAAAGAAGCTTTCTGAGAAACTTCTTTGTGTTCTGTGAAATCATCTCACAGAGTTACAGCTTTCCCCTCAAGAAGCCTTTCGCTAAGACAGTTCTTGTGAAATTGGCAAAGTGATATTTGGAAGCCCTTAGAGGGCTATGGTGAAAAAGGAAATATCCTCGGATGAAATCTGGAAAGAAGCTTTCTGAGAAACTGCTTAGTGTTCTGTTAATTCATCTCCCAGAGTTACATCTGTATTTCGTGGATCTCTTTGCTAGCCTTATTTCTGTGGATCTGAGAACAGATATTTCGGATCCCTTTGAAGACTATAGGGCCAAAGGAAATATCCTCCGAAAACAAAGAGAAAGAAGCTTTCTGAGAAACTTCTTTGTGTTTTGTGAAATCATCTCACAGTGTTACAGCTTTCCCCTAAAGAAGCCTTTCGCTAAGACAGTTCTTGTGGAATTGGCAAAGTGATATTTGGAAGCCCATAGAGGCCTATGGTGAAAAAGGAAATATCCTAAGATGAAATCTGGAGAGAAGCTTTCTGAGAAACTGCTTAGTGTTCTGTTAATTCATCTCAGAGAGTTACATCTGTATTTCGTGGATCTCTTTGCTAGCCTTATTTCTGTGGAATCTGAGAACAGATATTTCGGATCCCTTTGAAGACTATAGGGCCAAAGGAAATATCCTCCGAAAACAAAGAGAAAGAAGCTTTCTGAGAAACTTCTTTGTGTTCTGTGAAATCATCTCACAGAGTTACAGCTTTCCCCTCAAGAAGCCTTTCGCTAAGACAGTTCTTGTGGAATTGGCAAAGTGATATTTGGAAGCCCATAGAGGGCTATGGTGAAAAAGGAAATATCCTCAGATGAAATCTGGAAAGAAGCTTTCTGAGAAACTGCTTAGTGTTCTGTTAATTCATCTCACAGAGTTACATCTGTATTTCGTGGATCTCTTTGCTAGCCTTATTTCTGTGGAATCTGAGAACAGATATTCCGGATCCCTTCGAAGACTATAGGGCCAAAGGAAATATCCTCCGATAGCAAAGAGAAAGAAGCTTTCTGAGAAACTTCTTTGTGTTCTGTGAAATCATCTCACAGAGTTACAGCTTTCCCCTCAAGAAGCCTTTCGCTAAGACAGTTCTTGTGGAATTGGCAAAGTGATATTTGTAAGCCCATAGAGGGCTACGGTGAAAAAGGAAATATCCTCAGATGTAATCTGGAAAGAAGCTTTCTGAGAAACTGCTTAGTGTTCTGTTAATTCATCTCCCAGAGTTACATCTGTATTTCGTGGATCTCTTTGCTAGCCTTATTTCTGTGGAATCTGAGAACAGATATTCCGGATCCCTTCGAAGACTATAGGGCCAAAGGAAATATCCTCCGATAGCAAAGAGAAAGAAGCTTTCTGAGAAACTTCTTTGTGTTCTGTGAAATCATCTCA
Source organism: Macaca fascicularis (assembly GCF_037993035.2). NCBI lineage: Eukaryota > Metazoa > Chordata > Mammalia > Primates > Cercopithecidae > Macaca > Macaca fascicularis. The sequence continues at coordinate 51,957,657 of NC_088378.1, forward strand.
CAGAGTTACAGCTTTCCCCTCAAGAAGCCTTTCGATAAGACAGTTCTTGTGGAATTGGCAAAGTGATATTTGGAAGCCCATAGAGGCCTATGGTGAAAAAGGAAATATCCTCAGATGAAATCTGGAAAGAAGCTTTCTGAGAAACTGCTTAGTGTTCTGTTAATTCATCTCACAGAGTTACATCTGTATTTCGTGGATCTCTTTGCTAGCCTTATTTCTGTGGAATCTGAGAACAGATATTTCGGATCCCTTTGAAGACTATAGGGCCAAAGGAAATATCCTCTGATAACAAAGAGAAAGAAGCTTTCTGAGAAACTTCTTTGTGTTCTGTGAAATCATCTCACAGAGTTACAGCTTTCCCCTCAAGAAGCCTTTCGCTAAGACAGTTCTTGTGGAATTGGCAAAGTGATATTTGGAAGCCCATAGAGGGCTATGGTGAAAAAGGAAATATCCTCAGATGAAATCTGGAAAGAAGCTTTCTGAGAAACTGCTTAGTGTTCTGTTAATTCATCTCACAGAGTTACATCTGTATTTCGTGGATCTCTTTGCTAGCCTTATTTCTGTGGAATCTGAGAACAGATATTTCGGATCCCTTTGAAGACTATAGGTCTAACGGAAATATCCTCCGAAAACAAAGAGAAAGAAGCTTTCTGAGAAACTTCTTTGTGTTCTGTGAAATCATCTCACAGAGTTACAGCTTTCCCCTCAAGAAGCCTTTCGCTAAGACAGTTCTTGTGAAATTGGGAAAGTGATATTTGGAAGCCCATAGAGGGCTATGGTGAAAAAGGAAATATCCTCAGATGAAATCTGGAAAGAAGCTTTCTGAGAAACTGCTTAGTGTTCTGTTAATTCATCTCCCAGAGTTACATCTGTATTTCATGGATCTCTTTGCTAGCCTTATTTCTGTGGAATCTGAGAACAGATATTTCGGATCCCTTTGAAGACTATAGGGCCAAAGGAAATATCCTCCGAAAACAAAGAGAAAGAAGCTTTCTGAGAAACTTCTTTGTGTTCTGTGAAATCATCTCACAGTGTTACAGCTTTCCCCTAAAGAAGCCTTTCGCTAAGACAGTTCTTGCGGAATTGGCAAAGTGATATTTGGAAGCCTATAGAGGGCTATGGTGAAAAAGGAAATATCCTCCGGTGAAATCTGGAAAGAAGCTTTCTGAGAAACTGCTTAGTGTTCTGTTAATTCATCTCACAGAGTTACATCTCTATTTCGTGGATCTCTTTGCTAGCCTTATTTCTGTGGAATCTGAGAACAGATATTTCGGATCCCTTTGATGACAATTAGGCCAAAGGAAATATCCTCCGAAAACAAAGAGAAAGAAACTTTCTGAGAAACTTCTTTGTCTTCTGCGAAATCATCTCACAGAGTTACAGCTTTCCCCTCAAGAAGCCTTTCGCTAAGACAGTTCTTGTGGAATTGGCAGAGTGATATTTGGAAGCCCATAGAAGCCTACGGTGAAAAAGGAAATATCCTAAGATGAAATCTGGAAAGAACCTTTCTGAGAAACTGCTTAGTGTTCTGTTAATTCATATCCCAAGGTTACATCTGTATTACGTGGATCTCTTTGCTAGCCTTATTTCTGTTGAATCTGAGAACAGATATTTCGGATCCCTTCGAAGACTATAGGGCCAAGGGAAATATCCTCCGAAAACAAAGAGAAAGAAGCCTTCTGAGAAACTTCTTTGTCTTCTGCGATATCATCTCACAGAGTTAAAGCTTTCCCCTCAAGAAGCCTTTCGCTAAGACAGTTCTTGTGGAATTGGCAAAGTGATATTTGGAAGCCCATAGAGGGCTATGGTGAAAAAGGAAATATCCTCCGATGAAATCTATAAAGAAGCTTTCTGAGAAACTGCTTAGTGTTCTGTTAATTCATCTCACAGAGTTACATCTGTATTTCGTGGATCTCTTTGCTAGCCTTATTGCTGTGGAATCTGAGAACAGATATTTCGGATCCCTAGGATGACTATAGGGCCAAAGGAAATATCCTCCGATAACAAAGAGTAAGAAGCTTTCTGAGAAACTTCTTTGTGTTCTGTGAAATCATCTCACAGAGTTACAGCTTTCCCCTCAAGAAGCCTTTCGCTAAGACACTTCTTGTGGAATTGGCAAAGTGATATTTGGAAGCCCATAGAGGGCTATGGTGAAAAAGGAAATATCCTCAGATGAAATCTGGAAAGAAGCTTTCTGAGAAAGTGCTTAGTCTTCTGTTAATTCATCTCTCAGAGTTACATCTGTATTTCGTCGATCTCTTTGCTAGCCTTATTTCTGTGGAATCTGAGAACAGATATTTCGGATCCCTTTGAAGACTATAGGTCTAACGGAAATATCCTCCGAAAACAAAGAGAAAGAAGCTTTCTGAGAAACTTCTTTGTGTTCTGTGAAATCATCTCACAGAGTTCCAGCTTTCCCCTCAAGAAGCCTTTCGCTAAGACAGTTCTTGTGGAATTGGCAAAGTGATATTTGGAAGCCCATAGAGGGCTATGGTGAAAAAGGAAATATCCTCAGATGAAATCTGGAAAGAAGCTTTCTGAGAAACTGCTTAGTGTTCTGTTAATTCATCTCCCAGAGTTACATCTGTATTTCGTGGATCTCTTTGCTAGCCTTATTTCTGTGGAATCTGAGAACAGATATTTCGGATCCCTTTGAAGACTATAGGGCCAAAGGAAATATCCTCCGAAAACAAAGAGAAAGAAGCTTTCTGAGAAACTTCTTTGTGTTTTGTGAAATCATCTCACAGTGTTACAGCTTTCCCCTCAAGAAGCCTTTCACTAAGACAGTTCTTGCGGAATTGGCAAAGTGATATTTGGAAGCCCATAGAGGGCTATGGTGAAAAAGGAAATATCCTCCAATGAAATCTGGAAAGAAGCTTACAGAGAAACTCCTGAGTGTTCTGTTAATTCACCTCACAGTGTTACATCTGTATTTCGTGGATCTCTTTGCTAGCCTTATTTCTGTGGAATCTGAGAACAGATATTTCGGATCCCTAGGATGACTATAGGGCCAAAGGAAATATCCTCCGATAACAAAGAGAAAGAAGCTTTCTGAGAAACTTCTTTGTATTCTGTGAAATCATCTCACAGAGTTACAGCTTTCCCCTCAAGAAGCCTTTCGCTAAGACAGTTCTTGTGGAATTGGCAAAGTGATATTTGGAAGCCCATAGAGGGCTATGGTGAAAAAGGAAATATCCTCAGATGAAATCTGGAAAGAAGCTTTCTGAGAAAGTGCTTAGTGTTCTGTTAATTCATCTCCCAGAGTTACATCTGTATTTCGTGGATCTCTTTGCTAGCCTTATTTCTGTGGAATCTGAGAACAGATATTTCGGATCCCTTTGAAGACTATAGGTCTAACGGAAATATCCTCCGAAAACAAAGAGAAAGAAGCTTTCTGAGAAACTTCTTTGTGTTCTGTGAAATCATCTCACAGAGTTCCAGCTTTCCCCTCAAGAAGCCTTTCGCTAAGACAGTTCTTGTGGAATTGGCAAAGTGATATTTGGAAGCCCTTAGAGGGCTATGGTGAAAAAGGAAATATCCTCAGATGAAATCTGGAAAGAAGCTTTCTGAGAAACTGCTTAGTGTTCTGTTAATTCATCTCACAGAGTTACATCTGTATTTCGTGGATCTCTTTGCTAGCCTTATTTCTGTGGAATCTGAGAACAGATATTCCGGATCCCTTCGAAGACTATAGGGCCAAAGGAAATATCCTCCGATAGCAAAGAGAAAGAAGCTTTCTGAGAAACTTCTTTGTGTTCTGTGAAATCATCTCACAGAGTTACAGCTTTCCCCTCAAGAAGCCTTTCGCTAAGACAGTTCTTGTGGAATTGGCAAAGTTATATTTGTAAGCCCATAGAGGGCTATGGTGAAAAAGGAAATATCCTCAGATGAAATCTGGAAAGAAGCTTTCTGAGAAACTGCTTAGTGTTCTGTTAATTCATCTCACAGAGTTACATCTGTATTTCGTGGATCTCTTTGCTAGCCTTATTTCTGTGGAATCTGAGAACAGATATTCCGGATCCCTTCGAAGACTATAGGGCCAAAGGAAATATCCTCCGATAGCAAAGAGAAAGAAGCTTTCTGAGAAACTTCTTTGTGTTCTGTGAAATCATCTCACAGAGTTACAGCTTTCCCCTCAAGAAGCCTTTCGATAAGACAGTTCTTGTGGAATTGGCAAAGTGATATTTGGAAGCCCATAGAGGCCTATGGTGAAAAAGGAAATATCCTCAGATGAAATCTGGAAAGAAGCTTTCTGAGAAACTGCTTAGTGTTCTGTTAATTCATCTCACAGAGTTACATCTGTATTTCGTGGATCTCTTTGCTAGCCTTATTTCTGTGGAATCTGAGAACAGATATTTCGGATCCCTTTGAAGACTATAGGGCCAAAGGAAATATCCTCTGATAACAAAGAGAAAGAAGCTTTCTGAGAAACTTCTTTGTGTTCTGTGAAATCATCTCACAGAGTTACAGCTTTCCCCTCAAGAAGCCTTTCGCTAAGACAGTTCTTGTGGAATTGGCAAAGTGATGTTTGGAAGCCCATAGAGGGCTATGGTGAAAAAGGAAATATCCTCAGATGAAATCTGGAAAGAAGCTTTCTGAGAAACTGCTTAGTGTTCTGTTAATTCATCTCCCAGAGTTACATCTGTATTTCGTGGATCTCTTTGCTAGCCTTATTTCTGTGGAATCTGAGAACAGATATTTCGGATCCCTTTGAAGACTATAGGTCTAACGGAAATATCCTCCGAAAACAAAGAGAAAGAAGCTTTCTGAGAAACTTCTTTGTGTTCTGTGAAATCATCTCACAGAGTTACAGCTTTCCCCTCAAGAAGCCTTTCGCTAAGACAGTTCTTGTGAAATTGGGAAAGTGATATTTGGAAGCCCATAGAGGGCTATGGTGAAAAAGGAAATATCCTCAGATGAAATCTGGAAAGAAGCTTTCTGAGAAACTGCTTAGTGTTCTGTTAATTCATCTCCCAGAGTTACATCTGTATTTCATGGATCTCTTTGCTAGCCTTATTTCTGTGGAATCTGAGAACAGATATTTCGGATCCCTTTGAAGACTATAGGGCCAAAGGAAATATCCTCCGAAAACAAAGAGAAAGAAGCTTTCTGAGAAACTTCTTTGTGTTTTGTGAAATCATCTCACAGTGTTACAGCTTTCCCCTAAAGAAGCCTTTCGCTAAGACAGTTCTTGCGGAATTGGCAAAGTGATATTTGGAAGCCTATAGAGGGCTATGGTGAAAAAGGAAATATCCTCCGGTGAAATCTGGAAAGAAGCTTTCTGAGAAACTGCTTAGTGTTCTGTTAATTCATCTCACAGAGTTACATCTCTATTTCGTGGATCTCTTTGCTAGCCTTATTTCTGTGGAATCTGAGAACAGATATTTCGGATCCCTTTGATGACAATTAGGCCAAAGGAAATATCCTCCGAAAACAAAGAGAAAGAAACTTTCTGAGAAACTTCTTTGTCTTCTGCGAAATCATCTCACAGAGTTACAGCTTTCCCCTCAAGAAGCCTTTCGCTAAGACAGTTCTTGTGGAATTGGCAGAGTGATATTTGGAAGCCCATAGAAGCCTACGGTGAAAAAGGAAATATCCTAAGATGAAATCTGGAAAGAACCTTTCTGAGAAACTGCTTAGTGTTCTGTTAATTCATATCCCAAGGTTACATCTGTATTACGTGGATCTCTTTGCTAGCCTTATTTCTGTTGAATCTGAGAACAGATATTTCGGATCCCTTTGAAGACTATAGGGCCAAGGGAAATATCCTCCGAAAACAAAGAGAAAGAAGCTTTCTGAGAAACTTCTTTGTCTTCTGCGATATCATCTCACAGAGTTAAAGCTTTCCCCTCAAGAAGCCTTTCGCTAAGACAGTTCTTGTGGAATTGGCAAAGTGATATTTGGAAGCCCATAGAGGGCTATGGTGAAAAAGGAAATATCCTCCGATGAAATCTAGAAAGAAGCTTTCTGAGAAACTGCTTAGTGTTCTGTTAATTCATCTCACAGAGTTACATCTGTGTTTCGTGGATCTCTTTGCTAGCCTTATTTCTGTGGAATCTGAGAACAGATATTTCGGATCCCTAGGATGACTATAGGGCCAAAGGAAATATCCTCCGATAACAAAGAGGAAGAAGCTTTCTGAGAAACTTCTTTGTATTCTGTGAAATCATCTCACAGAGTTACAGCTTTCCCCTCAAGAAGCCTTTCGCTAAGACACTTCTTGTGGAATTGGCAAAGTGATATTTGGAAGCCCATAGAGGGCTATGGTGAAAAAGGAAATATCCTCAGATGAAATCTGGAAAGAAGCTTTCTGAGAAAGTGCTTAGTCTTCTGTTAATTCATCTCACAGAGTTACATCTGTATTTCGTCGATCTCTTTGCTAGCCTTATTTCTGTGGAATCTGAGAACAGATATTTCGGATCCCTTTGAAGACTATAGGTCTAACGGAAATATCCTCCGAAAACAAAGAGAAAGAAGCTTTCTGAGAAACTTCTTTGTGTTCTGTGAAATCATCTCACAGAGTTACAGCTTTCCCCTGAAGAAGCCTTTCGCTAAGACAGTTCTTGTGGAATTGGCAAAGTGATATTTGGAAGCCCATAGAGGCCTATGGTGAAAAAGGAAATATCCTCAGATGAAATCTGGAAAGAAGCTTTCTGAGAAACTGCTTAGTGTTCTGTTAATTCATCTCACAGAGTTACATCTGTATTTCGTGGATCTCTTTGCTAGCCTTATTTCTGTGGAATCTGAGAACAGATATTTCGGATCCCTTTGAAGACTATAGGGCCAAAGGAAATATCCTCCGAAAACAAAGAGAAAGAAGCTTTCTGAGAAACTTCTTTGTGTTCTGTGAAATCATCTCACAGAGTTACAGCTTTCCCCTCAAGAAGCCTTTCGCTAAGACAGTTCTTGTGTAATTGGCAAAGTGATATTTGGAAGCCCATAGAGGGCTATGGTGAAAAAGGAAATATCCTCAGATGAAATCTGGAAAGAAGCTTTCTGAGAAACTGCTTAGTGTTCTGTTAATTCATCTCACAGAGTTACATCTGTATTTCGTGGATCTCTTTGCTAGCCTTATTTCTGTGGAATCTGAGAACAGATATTCCGGATCCCTTTGAAGACTATAGGGCCAAAGGAAATATCCTCCGATAGCAAAGAGAAAGAAGCTTTCTGAGAAACTTCTTTGTGTTCTGTGAAATCATCTCACAGAGTTACAGCTTTCCCCTAAAGAAGCCTTTCGCTAAGACAGTTCTTGTGGAATTGGCAAAGTGATATTTGGAAGCCCATAGAGGGCTATGGTGAAAAAGGAAATATCCTCAGATGAAATCTGGAAAGAAGCTTTCTGAGAAACTGCTTAATGTTCTGTTAATTCATCTCACAGAGTTACATCTGTATTTCGTGGATCTCTTTGCTAGCCTTATTTCTGTGGAATCTGAGAACAGATATTCCGGATCCCTTCGAAGACTATAGGGCCAAAGGAAATATCCTCCGATAGCAAAGAGAAAGAAGCTTTCTGAGAAACTTCTTTGTGTTCTGTGAAATCATCTCACAGAGTTACAGCTTTCCCCTCAAGAAGCCTTTCGCTAAGACAGTTCTTGTGGAATTGGCAAAGTGATATTTGGAAGCCCATAGAGGCCTATAGTGAAAAAGGAAATATCCTCAGATGAAATCTGGAAAGAAGCTTTCTGAGAACCTACTTAGTGTTCTGTTAATTCATCTCACAGAGTTACATCTGTATTTCGTGGATCTCTTTGCTAGCCTTATTTCTGTGGAATCTGAGAACAGATATTTCGGATCCCTTTGAAGACTATAGGGCCAAAGGAAATATCCTCTGATAACAAAGAGAAAGAAGCTTTCTGAGAAACTTCTTTGTGTTCTGTGAAATCATCTCACAGAGTTACAGCTTTCCCCTCAAGAAGCCTTTCACTAAGACAGTTCTTGTGGAATTGGCAAAGTGATATTTGGAAGCCCTTAGAGGGCTATGGTGAAAAAGGAAATATCCTCAGATGAAATCTGGAAAGAAGCTTTCTGAGAAAGTGCTTAGTGTTCTGTTAATTCATCTCCCAGAGTTACATCTGTATTTCGTGGATCTCTTTGCTAGCCTTATTTCTGTGGAATCTGAGAACAGATATTTCGGATCCCTTTGAAGACTATAGGTCTAACGGAAATATCCTCCGAAAACAAAGAGAAAGAAGCTTTCTGAGAAACTTCTTTGTGTTCTGTGAAATCATCTCACAGAGTTACAGCTTTCCCCTCAAGAAGCCTTTCGCTATGACAGTTCTTGTGAAATTGGCAAAGTGATATTTGGAAGCCCATAGAGGGCTATGGTGAAAAAGGAAATATCCTCAGATGAAATCTGGAAAGAAGCTTTCTGAGAAACTGCTTAGTGTTCTGTTAATTCATCTCCCAGAGTTACATCTGTATTTCATGGATCTCTTTGCTAGCCTTATTTCTGTGGAATCTGAGAACAGATATTTCGGATCCCTTTGAAGACTATAGGGCCAAAGGAAATATCCTCCGAAAACAAAGAGAAAGAAGCTTTCTGAGAAACTTCTTTGTGTTTTGTGAAATCATCTCACAGTGTTACAGCTTTCCCCTAAAGAAGCCTTTCGCTAAGACAGTTCTTGCGGAATTGGCAAAGTGATATTTGGAAGCCCATAGAGGGCTATTGTGAAAAAGGAAATATCCTCCGGTGAAATCTGGAAAGAAGCTTTCTGAGAAACTGCTTAGTGTTCTGTTAATTCATCTCACAGAGTTACATCTGTATTTCGTGGATCTCTTTGCTAGCCTTATTTCTGTGGAATCTCAGAACAGATATTTCGGATCCCTTTGATGACAATTAGGCCAAAGGAAATATCCTCCGAAAACAAAGAGAAAGAAGCTTTCTGAGAAACTTCTTTGTCTTCTGCGAAATCATCTCACAGAGTTACAGCTTTCCCCTCAAGAAGCCTTTCGCTAAGACAGTTCTTGTGGAATTGGCAGAGTGATATTTGGAAGCCCATAGAAGCCTACGGTGAAAAAGGAAATATCCTAAGATGAAATCTGGAAAGAACCTTTCTGAGAAACTGCTTAGTGTTCTGTTAATTCATATCCCAGTGTTACATCTGTATTACGTGGATCTATTTGCTAGCCTTATTTCTGTTGAATCTGAGAACAGATATTTCGGATCCCTTTGAAGACTATAGGGCCATAGAAAATATTCTCCGAAAACAAAGAGAAAGAAGCTTTCTGAGAAACTTCTTTGTCTTCTGCGATATCATCTCACAGAGTTACAGCTTTCCCCTCAAGAAGCCTTTCGCTAAGACAGTTCTTGTGGAATTGGCAAAGTGATATTTGGAAGCCCATAGAGGGCTATGGTGAAAAAGGAAATATCCTCCGATGAAATCTAGAAAGAAGCTTTCTGAGAAACTGCTTAGTGTTCTGTTAATTCATCTCACAGAGTTACATCTGTATTTCGTGGATCTCTTTGCTAGCCTTATTTCTGTTGAATCTGAGAACAGATATTTCGGATCCCTAGGATGACTATAGGGCCAAAGGAAATATCCTCCGATAACAAAGAGGAAGAAGCTTTCTGAGAAACTTCTTTGTATTCTGTGAAATCATCTCACAGGGTTACAGCTTTCCCCTCAAGAAGCCTTTCGCTAAGACAGTTCTTGTGGAATTGGCAAAGTGATATTTGGAAGCCCTTAGAGGGCTATGGTGAAAAAGGAAATATCCTCAGATGAAATCTGGAAAGAAGCTTTCTGAGAAAGTGCTTAGTCTTCTGTTAATTCATCTCACAGAGTTACATCTGTATTTCGTCGATCTCTTTGCTAGCCTTATTTCTGTGGAATCTGAGAACAGATATTTCGGATCCCTTTGAAGACTATAGGTCTAACGGAAATATCCTCCGAAAACAAAGAGAAAGAAGCTTTCTGAGAAACTTCTTTGTGTTCTGTGAAATCATCTCACAGAGTTCCAGCTTTCCCCTCAAGAAGCCTTTCGCTAAGACAGTTCTTGTGGAATTGGCAAAGTGATATTTGGAAGCCCATAGAGGGCTATGGTGAAAAAGGAAATATCCTCACATGAAATCTGGAAAGAAGCTTTCTGAGAAACTGCTTAGTGTTCTGTTAATTCATCTCCCAGAGTTACATCTGTATTTCGTGGATCTCTTTGCTAGCCTTATTTCTGTGGAATCTGAGAACAGATATTTCGGATCCCTTTGAAGACTATAGGGCCAAAGGAAATATCCTCCGAAAACAAAGAGAAAGAAGCTTTCTGAGAAACTTCTTTGTGTTTTGTGAAATCATCTCACAGTGTTACAGCTTACCCCTCAAGAAGCCTTTCACTAAGACAGTTCTTGCGGAATTGGCAAAGTGATATTTGGAAGCCCATAGAGGGCTATGGTGAAAAAGGAAATATCCTCCAATGAAATCTGGAAAGAAACTTACAGAGAAACTCCTGAGTGTTCTGCTAATTCACCTCACAGTGTTACATCTGTATTTCGTGGATCTCTTTGCTAGCCTTATTTCTGTGGAATCTGAGAACAGATATTTCGGATTCCTATGATGACAATTGGGCCAAAGGAAATATCCTCCGAAAACAAAGGGAAAGAAGCTTTCTGAGAAACTTCTTTGTCTTCTGCGAAATCATCTCACAGAGTTACAGCTTTCCCCTCAAGAAGCCTTTTGCTAAGACAGTTCTTGTGGAATTGGCAAAGTGATATTTGGAAGCCCATAGAGGCCTATTGTGAAAAAGGAAATATTCTAAGATGAAATCTGGAAAGTGGCTTTCTGAGAAACTGCTTAGTGTTCTGTTAATTCATCTCCCAGAGTTACATCTGTATTTCCTGGATCTCTTTGGTAGCCTTATTTCGGTGGAATCTGAGAACAGATATTTCGGATCCCTTTGAAGACTATAGGGCCAAAGGAAATATCCTCCGATAACAAAGAGAAAGAAGCTTTCTGAGAAACTTCTTTGTCTTCTGCGAAATCATCTCACAGAGTTACAGCTTTGCCCTCAAGAAGCCTTTCGCTAAGACAGTTCTTGTGGAATTGGCAAAGTGATATTTGGAAGTCCATAGAGGGCTATGGTGAAAAAGGAAATATCCTAAGATGAAATCTGGAAAGAAGATTTCTGAGAAACTGCTTAGTGTTCTGTTAATTCATCTCACAGAGTTACATCTGTATTTCGTGGATCTCTTTGCTAGCCTTATTTCTGTGGAATCTGAGAACAGATATTTCGGATCCCTTTGAAGACTATAGGGCCAAAGGAAATATCCTCCGATAACAAAGAGAAAGAAGCTTTCTGAGAAACTTCTTTGTGTTTTTTGAAATCATCTCACAGTGTTACAGCTTTCCCCTAAGGAAGCATTTCGCTAAGACAGTTCTTGTGGAATTGGCAAAGTGATATTTGGAAGCCCAAAGAGGGCTACGGTGAAAAAGGAAATATCCTCCGATGAAATCTGGAAAGAAGCTTTCTGAGAAACTGCTTAGTGTTCTGTTAATTCATCTCACAGAGTTACATCCGTATTTCGTGGATCTCTTTTCTAGCCTTATTTCTGTGGAATCTGAGAACGGATATTTCGGATCCCTTTGAAGACTATAGGGCCAAAGGAAATATCCTCCGATAACAAAGAGAAAGAAGCTTTCTGAGAAACTTCTTTGTCTTCTGGGAAATCATCTCACAGAGTTACAGCTTTCCCCTCAAGAAGCCTTTCGCTAAGACAGTTCTTGTGGAATTGGGAAAGTGATATTTGGAAGCCCATAGAGGGCTATGGTGAAAAAGGAAATATCCTCCGATGAAATCTGGAAAGAAGCTTACAGAGAAACTCCTTAGTGTTCTGTTAATTCATCTCACAGAGTTACATCTGTATTTCGTGGATCTCTTTGCTAGCCTTATTTCTGTGGAATCTGAGAACAGATATTTCGGATTCCTATGATGACAATTGGGCCAAAGGAAATATCCTCCGAAACAAAGAGAAAGAAGCTTTCTGAGAAACTTCTTTGTCTTCTGCGAAATCATCTCACAGAGTTACAGCTTTCCCCTCAAGAAGCCTTTCGCTAAGACAGTTCTTGTGGACTTGGCAAAGTGATATTTGGAAGCCCATAGAGGGCTATAGTGAAAAAGGAAATATCCTCCGATGAAATCTGGAAAGAAGCTTTCTGAGAAACTGCTTAGTGTTCTGTTAATTCATCTCCCAGAGTTACATCTGTATTTCGTGGATCTCTTTGCTAGCCTTATTTCTGTGGAATCTGAGAACAGATATTTCGGATCCCTTTGAAGACTATAGGGCCAAAGGAAATATCCTCCGAAAACAAAGAGAAAGAAGCTTTCTGAGAAACTTCTTTGTCTTCTGCGAAATCATCTCACAGAGTTACAGCTTTCCCCTCAAGAAGCCTTTCGCTAAGACAGTTCTTGTGGAATTGGCAAAGTGATATTTGGAAGTCCATAGAGGGCTATGGTGAAAAAGGAAATATCCTAAGATGAAATCTGGAAAGAAGATTTCTGAGAAACTGCTTAGTGTTCTGTTAATTCATCTCACAGAGTTACATCTGTATTTCGTGGATCCCTTTGCTAGCCTTATTTCTGTGGAATCTGAGAACAGATATTTCGGATCCCTTTGAAGACTATAGGGCCAAAGGAAATATCCTCCGGTAACAAAGAGAAAGAAGCTTTCTGAGAAACTTCTTTGTGTTTTGTGAAATCATCTCACAGTGTTACAGCTTTCCCCTAAAGAAGCATTTCGCTAAGACAATTCTTGCGGAATTGGCAAAGTGATATTTGGAAGCCCATAGAGGGCTATGGTGAAAAAGGAAATATCCTCAGATGAAATCTGGAGAGAAGCTTTCTGAGAAACTTCTTTGTCTTCTGCGAAATCATCTCACAGAGTTACAGCTTTCCCCTCAAGAAGCCTTTCGCTAAGACAGTTCTTGTGGAATTGGCAAAGTGATATTTGGAAGCCCATAGAGGACTATGGTGAAAAAGGAAATATCCTCCGATGAAATCTGGAAAGAAGCTTTCCGAGAAACTGCTTAGTGTTCTGTTAATTCATCTCCCAGAGTTACATCTGTATTTCGTGGATCTCTTTGCTAGCCTTATTTCTGTGGAATCTGAGAACAGATATTTCGGATCCCTTTGTAGACAGTAGGGCCAAAGGAAATATCCTCCGAAAACAAAGAGAAAGAAGCTTTGTGAGAAACTTCTTTGTGTTCTGTGAAATCATCTCACAGAGTTACAGCTTTCCCCTCAAGAAGCCTTTCGCTAAGACAGTTCTTGTGGAATTGGCAAAGTGATATTTGGAAGCCCATAGAGGGCTACGGTGAAAAAGGAAATATCCTCCGATGAAATCTGGAAAGAAGCTTTCTGAGAAACTGCTTCTTGTTCTGTTGATTCATCTCACAGAGTTACATCTGTAATTCGTGGATCTCTTTGCTAGCCTTATTTCTGTGCAATCTGAGAACAGATATTTCGGATCCCTTTGAAGACTATAGGGCCAAAGGAAATATCCTCCGATAACAAAGAGAAAGAAGCTTTCTGAGAAACTTCTTTGTGTTCTGTGAAATCATCTCACAGAGTTACAGCTTTCCCCTCAAGAAGCCTTTCGCTAAGACAGTTCTTGTGGAATTGGCAAAGTGATATTTGGAAGCCCATAGAGGACTATGGTGAAAAAGGAAATATCCTAAGATGAAATCTGGAAAGAAGCTTTCTGAGAAACTGCTTGGTGTTCTGTTAATTCATCTCCCAGAGTTACATCTGTATTTCGTGGATCTCTTTGCTAGCCTTATTTGTGTGGAATCTGAGAACAGATATTTCGGATCCCTTTGAAGACTATAGTGCCAAAGGAAATATCCTCCGAAAACAAAGAGAAAGAAGCTTTCTGAGAAACTTCTTTGTGTGTTGTGAAATCATCTCACAGTGTTACAGCTTTCCCCTAAAGAAGCCTTTCGCTAAGACAGTTCTTGCGGAATTGACAAAGTGATATTTGGAAGCCCCTAGAGGGCTATGGTGAAAAAGGAAATATCCTCCGATGAAATCTGGAAAGAAGCTTACAGAGAAACTCCTTAGTGTTCTGTTAATTCATCTCACAGTGTTATAACTGTATTTCGTGGATCTCTTTGCTAGCCTTATTTCTGTAGAATCTGAGAACAGATATTTCGGATTCCTATGATGACAATTGGGCCAAAGGAAATATCCTCCGAAAAAAAAGAGAAAGAAGCTTTCTGAGAAACTTCTTTGTCTTCTGCGAAATCATCTCACAGAGTTACAGCTTTCCCCTCAAGAAGCCTTTCGCTAAGACAGTTCTTGTGGAATTGGCAAAGTGATATTTGGAAGCCCATAGAGGCCTATGGTGAAAAAGGAAATATCCTCCGATGGAATCTGGAAAGAAGCTTTCTGAGAAACTGCTTAGTGTTCTGTTAATTCATCTCACAGAGTTACATCTGTATTTCGTGGATCTCTTTGCTAGCCTTCTTTCTGTGGAATCTGAGAACAGATATTTCGGATCCCTTTGAAGACTATAGGGCCAAAGGAAATATCCTCCGATAACAAAGAGAAAGAAGCTTTCTGAGAAACTTCTTTGTGTTTTGTGAAATCATCTCACAGTGTTATAGCTTTCCGCTCAAGAAGCCTTTCGCTAAGACAGTTCTTGTGGAATTGGCAAAGTGATATTTGGAAGCCCATAGAGGGCTATGGTGAAAAAGGAAATATCCCCAAATGAAATCTGGAAAGAAGCTTTCTGAGAAACTGCTTAGTGTTCTGTTAATTCATCTCACAGAGTTACATCTGTGTTTCTTGGATCTCTTTGCTAGCCTTATTTCTGTGTAATCTGAGAACAGATATTTCGGATCCCTTTGAAGACTATAGGGCCAAAGGAAATATCCTCCGATAACAAAGAGAAAGAAGCTTTCTGAGAAACTTCTTTGTGTTCTCTGAAATCATCTCACAGAGTTACAGCTTTCCCCTCAAGACGCTTTTCGCTAAGACAGTTCTTGTGGAATTGGCAAAGTGATATTTGGAAGCCCATAGAGGGCTAGGGTGAAAAAGGAAATATCCTCAGATGAAATCTGGAAAGAAGTTTTCTGAGAAACTGTTTAGTGTTCTGTTAATTCATCTCACAGAGTTACATCTGTATTTCGTGGATCTCTTTGCTAGCCTTATTTCTGTGGAATCTGTGAACAGATATTTCGGATCCCTTTGAAGACTACAGGGCCAAAGGAAATATCCTGCGATAACAAAGAGAAAGAAGCTTTCTGAGAAACTTCTTTGTGTTTTGTGAAATCATCTCACAGTGTTACAGCTTTCCCCTAAAGAAGCATTTCGCTAGGACAGTTCTTGCGGAATTGGCAAAGTGATATTTGGAAGGCCATAGAGGGCTATGGTGAAAAAGGAAATATCCTCAGATGAAATCTGGAAAGAAGCTTTCTGAGAAACTGCTTAGTGTTCTGTTAATTCATCTCACAGAGTTACATCTGTATTTCGTGGATCTCTTGGCTAGCCTTATTTCTGTGGAATCTGAGAACAGATATTTCGGATCCCTTTGAAGACTATAGGACCAAAGGAAATATTCTCCGAAAACAAAGAGAAAGAAGCTTTCTGAGAAACTTCTTTGTGTTCTGTGAAATCATCTCACAGAGTTACAGCTTTCCCCTCAAGAAGCCTTTCGCTAAGACAGTTCTTGTGGAATTGGCAAAGTGATATTTGGAAGCCCACAGAGGGCTACGGTGAAAAAGGAAATATCCCCAAATGAAATCTGGAAAGAAGATTTCTGAGAAACTGCTTAGCGTTCTGTAAATTCATCTCACAGAGTTACATCTGTATTTCGTCGATCTCTTTGCTAGCCTTATTTCTGTGGAATCTGAGAACAGATATTTCGGATTCCTATGATGACAATTGGGCCAAAGGAAATATCCACCGAAAACAAAGAGAAAGAAGCTTTCTGAGAAACTTCTTTGTCTTATGCGAAATCATCTCACTGAGTTACACCTTTCCCCTCAAGAAGCCTTTCGCTAAGACAGTTCTTGTGGAATTGGCAAAGTGATATTTGGAAGCCCATAGAGGCCTCTGGTGAAAAAGGAAATATCCTCCGATGAAATCTGGAAAGAAGCTTTCTGAGAAACTGCTTCGTGTTCTGTTAATTCATCTCACAGAATTACATCTGTATTTCGTGGATCTCTTTGGTAGCCTTATTTCTGTGGAATCTGAGAACAGATATTTCGGATCCCTTTGAAGACAGTAGGGCCAAAGGAAATATCCTCCGAAAACAAAGAGAAAGAAGCTTTCTGAGAAACTTCTTTGTGTTTTGTGAAATCATTTCACAGTGTTACAGCTGTCTCCTAAAGAAGCCTTTCGCTAAGACAGTTCTTGCGGAATTCGCAAAGTGATATTTTGAAGCCCATAGAGGGCTATGGTGAAAAAGCAAATATCCTCCGATGAAATCTGGAAAGAAGCTAACAGAGAAACTCCTTAGTGTTCTGTTAATTCATCTCACAGTGTTATATCTGTATTTCGTGGATCTCTTTGCTAGCCTTATTTCTGTGGAATCTGAGAACAGATATTGCGGATTCCTATGATGACAATTGGGCCAAAGGAAATATCCTCCGAAAACAAAGAGAAAGAAGCTTTCTGAGAAACTTCTTTGTCTTCTGCGAAATCATCTCACAGAGTTACAGCTTTCCCCTCAAGAATCCTTTCGCTAAGACAGTTCTTGTGGAATTGGCAAAGTGATATTTGGAAGCCCATAGAGGCCTATGGTGAAAAAGGAAATATCCTCAGATGAAATCTGGAAAGAAGCTTTCTGAGAAACTGCTTAGTGTTCTGTCAATTCATCTCCCAGAGTTACATCTGTAATTCGTGGATCTCTTTGCTAGCCTTATTTCTGTGGAATCTGAGAACAGATATTTCGGATCCCTTTGTAGACAGTAGGGCCAAGGAAATATCCACCGAAAACAAAGAGAAAGAAGCTTTCTGAGAAACTTCTTTGTGTTCTGTGAAATCATCTCACAGAGTTACAGCTTTCCCCTCAAGAAGCCTTTCGCTAAGACAGTTCTTGTGGAATTGGCAAAGTGATATTTGGAAGCCCATAGAGGGCTATGGTGAAAAAGGAAATATCCTCCGATGAAATCTGGAAAGAAGCTTTCTGAGAAACTGATTCGTGTTCTGTTAATTCATCTCACAGAGTTTCATCTGTAATTCGTGGATCTCTTTGCTAGCCTTATTTCTGTGGAATCTGAGAACAGATATTTCGGATCCCTTTGAAGACTATAGGGCCAAAGGAAATATCCTCCGATAACAAAGAGAAAGAAGCTTTCTGAGAAACTTCTTTGTGTTCTGTGAAATCATCTCACAGAGTTACAGCTTTCCCCTCAAGAAGCCTTTCGCTAAGACAGTTCTTGTGGAATTGGCAAAGTGATATATGGAAGCTCATAGAGGGCTATGGTGAAAAAGGAAATATCCTCAGATGAAATCTGAAATCTGGAAAGAAGCTTCCTGAGAAACTGCTTAGTGTTCTGTTAATTCATCTCCCAGAGTTACATCTGTATTTCGTTGATCTCTTTGCTAGCCTTATTTCTGTGGAATCTGAGAACAGATATTTCGGATTCCTATGATGACAATTGGGCCAAAGGAAATATCCACCGAAAACAAAGAGAAAGAAGCTTTCTGAGAAACTTCTTTGTCTCATGCGAAATCATCTCACTGAGTTACAGCTTTCCCCTCAAGAAGCCTTTCGCTAAGACAGTTCTTGTGGAATTGGCAAAGTGATATTTGGAAGCCCATAGAGGCCTCTGGTGAAAAAGGAAATATCCTCCGATGAAATCTGGAAAGAAGCTTTCTGAGAAACTGCTTCGTGTTCTGTTAATTCATCTCACAGAATTACATCTGTATTTCGTGGATCTCTTTGCTAGCCTTATTTCTGTGGAATCTGAGAACAGATATTTCGGATCCCTTTGAAGACAGTAGGGCCAAAGGAAATATCCTCCGAAAACAAAGAGAAAGAAGCTTTCTGAGAAACTTCTTTGTGTTTTGTGAAATCATTTCACAGTGTTACAGCTGTCTCCTAAAGAAGCCTTTCGCTAAGACAGTTCTTGCGGAATTCGCAAAGTGATATTTTGAAGCCCATAGAGGGCTATGGTGAAAAAGCAAATATCCTCCGATGAAATCTGGAAAGAAGCTAACAGAGAAACTCCTTAGTGTTCTGTTAATTCATCTCACAGTGTTATATCTGTATTTCGTGGATCTCTTTGCTAGCCTTATTTCTGTGGAATCTGAGAACAGATATTGCGGATTCCTATGATGACAATTGGGCCAAAGGAAATATCCTCCGAAAACAAAGAGAAAGAAGCTTTCTGAGAAACTTCTTTGTCTTCTGCGAAATCATCTCACAGAGTTACAGCTTTCCCCTCAAGAATCCTTTCGCTAAGACAGTTCTTGTGGAATTGGCAAAGTGATATTTGGAAGCCCATAGAGGCCTATGGTGAAAAAGGAAATATCCTCAGATGAAATCTGGAAAGAAGCTTTCTGAGAAACTGCTTAGTGTTCTGTTAATTCATCTCCCAGAGTTACATCTGTAATTCGTGGATCTCTTTGCTAGCCTTATTTCTGTGGAATCTGAGAACAGATATTTCGGATCCCTTTGTAGACAGTAGGGCCAAGGAAATATCCACCGAAAACAAAGAGAAAGAAGCTTTCTGAGAAACTTCTTTGTGTTCTGTGAAATCATCTCACAGAGTTACAGCTTTCCCCTCAAGAAGCCTTTCGCTAAGACAGTTCTTGTGGAATTGGCAAAGTGATATTTGGAAGCCCATAGAGGGCTATGGTGAAAAAGGAAATATCCTCCGATGAAATCTGGAAAGAAGCTTTCTGAGAAACTGATTCGTGTTCTGTTAATTCATCTCACAGAGTTTCATCTGTAATTCGTGTATCTCTTTGCTAGCCTTATTTCTGTGGAATCTGAGAACAGATATTGCGGATTCCTATGATGACAATTGGGCCAAAGGAAATATCCTCCGAAAACAAAGAGAAAGAAGCTTTCTGAGAAACTTCTTTGTCTTCTGCGAAATCATCTCACAGAGTTACAGCTTTCCCCTCAAGACGCCTTTCGCAAAGACAGTTCTTGTGGAATTGGCAAAGTGATATTTGGAAGCCCATAGAGGGCTATGGTGAAAAAGGAAATATCCTCAGATGAAATCTGGAAAGAAGCTTTCTGAGAAACTGCTTACTATTCTGTTAATTCATCTCCCAGAGTTACATCTGTATTTCGTGGATCCCTTTGCTAGCCTTATTTCTGTGGAATCTGAGAACAGATATTTCGGATCCCTTTGAAGACTATAGGGCCAAAGGAAATATCCTCCGGTAACAAAGAGAAAGAAGCTTTCTGAGAAACTTCTTTGTGTTTTGTGAAATCATCTCACAGTGTTACAGCTTTCCCCTAAAGAAGCATTTCGCTAAGACAATTCTTGCGGAATTGGCAAAGTGATATTTGGAAGCCCATAGAGGGCTATGGTGAAAAAGGAAATATCCTCAGATGAAATCTGGAGAGAAGCTTTCTGAGAAACTTCTTTGTCTTCTGCGAAATCATCTCACAGAGTTACAGCTTTCCCCTCAAGAAGCCTTTCGCTAAGACAGTTCTTGTGGAATTGGCAAAGTGATATTTGGAAGCCCATAGAGGACTATGGTGAAAAAGGAAATATCCTCCGATGAAATCTGGAAAGAAGCTTTCCGAGAAACTGCTTAGTGTTCTGTTAATTCATCTCCCAGAGTTACATCTGTATTTCGTGGATCTCTTTGCTAGCCTTATTTCTGTGGAATCTGAGAACAGATATTTCGGATCCCTTTGTAGACAGTAGGGCCAAAGGAAATATCCTCCGAAAACAAAGAGAAAGAAGCTTTGTGAGAAACTTCTTTGTGTTCTGTGAAATCATCTCACAGAGTTACAGCTTTCCCCTCAAGAAGCCTTTCGCTAAGACAGTTCTTGTGGAATTGGCAAAGTGATATTTGGAAGCCCATAGAGGGCTACGGTGAAAAAGGAAATATCCTCCGATGAAATCTGGAAAGAAGCTTTCTGAGAAACTGCTTCTTGTTCTGTTGATTCATCTCACAGAGTTACATCTGTAATTCGTGGATCTCTTTGCTAGCCTTATTTCTGTGCAATCTGAGAACAGATATTTCGGATCCCTTTGAAGACTATAGGGCCAAAGGAAATATCCTCCGATAACAAAGAGAAAGAAGCTTTCTGAGAAACTTCTTTGTGTTCTGTGAAATCATCTCACAGAGTTACAGCTTTCCCCTCAAGAAGCCTTTCGCTAAGACAGTTCTTGTGGAATTGGCAAAGTGATATTTGGAAGCCCATAGAGGACTATGGTGAAAAAGGAAATATCCTAAGATGAAATCTGGAAAGAAGCTTTCTGAGAAACTGCTTGGTGTTCTGTTAATTCATCTCCCAGAGTTACATCTGTATTTCGTGGATCTCTTTGCTAGCCTTATTTGTGTGGAATCTGAGAACAGATATTTCGGATCCCTTTGAAGACTATAGTGCCAAAGGAAATATCCTCCGAAAACAAAGAGAAAGAAGCTTTCTGAGAAACTTCTTTGTGTGTTGTGAAATCATCTCACAGTGTTACAGCTTTCCCCTAAAGAAGCCTTTCGCTAAGACAGTTCTTGCGGAATTGACAAAGTGATATTTGGAAGCCCCTAGAGGGCTATGGTGAAAAAGGAAATATCCTCCGATGAAATCTGGAAAGAAGCTTACAGAGAAACTCCTTAGTGTTCTGTTAATTCATCTCACAGTGTTATAACTGTATTTCGTGGATCTCTTTGCTAGCCTTATTTCTGTAGAATCTGAGAACAGATATTTCGGATTCCTATGATGACAATTGGGCCAAAGGAAATATCCTCCGAAAAAAAAGAGAAAGAAGCTTTCTGAGAAACTTCTTTGTCTTCTGCGAAATCATCTCACAGAGTTACAGCTTTCCCCTCAAGAAGCCTTTCGCTAAGACAGTTCTTGTGGAATTGGCAAAGTGATATTTGGAAGCCCATAGAGGCCTATGGTGAAAAAGGAAATATCCTCCGATGGAATCTGGAAAGAAGCTTTCTGAGAAACTGCTTAGTGTTCTGTTAATTCATCTCACAGAGTTACATCTGTATTTCGTGGATCTCTTTGCTAGCCTTCTTTCTGTGGAATCTGAGAACAGATATTTCGGATCCCTTTGAAGACTATAGGGCCAAAGGAAATATCCTCCGATAACAAAGAGAAAGAAGCTTTCTGAGAAACTTCTTTGTGTTTTGTGAAATCATCTCACAGTGTTATAGCTTTCCGCTCAAGAAGCCTTTCGCTAAGACAGTTCTTGTGGAATTGGCAAAGTGATATTTGGAAGCCCATAGAGGGCTATGGTGAAAAAGGAAATATCCCCAAATGAAATCTGGAAAGAAGCTTTCTGAGAAACTGCTTAGTGTTCTGTTAATTCATCTCACAGAGTTACATCTGTGTTTCTTGGATCTCTTTGCTAGCCTTATTTCTGTGTAATCTGAGAACAGATATTTCGGATCCCTTTGAAGACTATAGGGCCAAAGGAAATATCCTCCGATAACAAAGAGAAAGAAGCTTTCTGAGAAACTTCTTTGTGTTCTCTGAAATCATCTCACAGAGTTACAGCTTTCCCCTCAAGACGCTTTTCGCTAAGACAGTTCTTGTGGAATTGGCAAAGTGATATTTGGAAGCCCATAGAGGGCTAGGGTGAAAAAGGAAATATCCTCAGATGAAATCTGGAAAGAAGTTTTCTGAGAAACTGTTTAGTGTTCTGTTAATTCATCTCACAGAGTTACATCTGTATTTCGTGGATCTCTTTGCTAGCCTTATTTCTGTGGAATCTGTGAACAGATATTTCGGATCCCTTTGAAGACTACAGGGCCAAAGGAAATATCCTGCGATAACAAAGAGAAAGAAGCTTTCTGAGAAACTTCTTTGTGTTTTGTGAAATCATCTCACAGTGTTACAGCTTTCCCCTAAAGAAGCATTTCGCTAGGACAGTTCTTGCGGAATTGGCAAAGTGATATTTGGAAGGCCATAGAGGGCTATGGTGAAAAAGGAAATATCCTCAGATGAAATCTGGAAAGAAGCTTTCTGAGAAACTGCTTAGTGTTCTGTTAATTCATCTCACAGAGTTACATCTGTATTTCGTGGATCTCTTGGCTAGCCTTATTTCTGTGGAATCTGAGAACAGATATTTCGGATCCCTTTGAAGACTATAGGACCAAAGGAAATATTCTCCGAAAACAAAGAGAAAGAAGCTTTCTGAGAAACTTCTTTGTGTTCTGTGAAATCATCTCACAGAGTTACAGCTTTCCCCTCAAGAAGCCTTTCGCTAAGACAGTTCTTGTGGAATTGGCAAAGTGATATTTGGAAGCCCACAGAGGGCTACGGTGAAAAAGGAAATATCCCCAAATGAAATCTGGAAAGAAGATTTCTGAGAAACTGCTTAGCGTTCTGTAAATTCATCTCACAGAGTTACATCTGTATTTCGTCGATCTCTTTGCTAGCCTTATTTCTGTGGAATCTGAGAACAGATATTTCGGATTCCTATGATGACAATTGGGCCAAAGGAAATATCCACCGAAAACAAAGAGAAAGAAGCTTTCTGAGAAACTTCTTTGTCTTATGCGAAATCATCTCACTGAGTTACACCTTTCCCCTCAAGAAGCCTTTCGCTAAGACAGTTCTTGTGGAATTGGCAAAGTGATATTTGGAAGCCCATAGAGGCCTCTGGTGAAAAAGGAAATATCCTCCGATGAAATCTGGAAAGAAGCTTTCTGAGAAACTGCTTCGTGTTCTGTTAATTCATCTCACAGAATTACATCTGTATTTCGTGGATCTCTTTGGTAGCCTTATTTCTGTGGAATCTGAGAACAGATATTTCGGATCCCTTTGAAGACAGTAGGGCCAAAGGAAATATCCTCCGAAAACAAAGAGAAAGAAGCTTTCTGAGAAACTTCTTTGTGTTTTGTGAAATCATTTCACAGTGTTACAGCTGTCTCCTAAAGAAGCCTTTCGCTAAGACAGTTCTTGCGGAATTCGCAAAGTGATATTTTGAAGCCCATAGAGGGCTATGGTGAAAAAGCAAATATCCTCCGATGAAATCTGGAAAGAAGCTAACAGAGAAACTCCTTAGTGTTCTGTTAATTCATCTCACAGTGTTATATCTGTATTTCGTGGATCTCTTTGCTAGCCTTATTTCTGTGGAATCTGAGAACAGATATTGCGGATTCCTATGATGACAATTGGGCCAAAGGAAATATCCTCCGAAAACAAAGAGAAAGAAGCTTTCTGAGAAACTTCTTTGTCTTCTGCGAAATCATCTCACAGAGTTACAGCTTTCCCCTCAAGAATCCTTTCGCTAAGACAGTTCTTGTGGAATTGGCAAAGTGATATTTGGAAGCCCATAGAGGCCTATGGTGAAAAAGGAAATATCCTCAGATGAAATCTGGAAAGAAGCTTTCTGAGAAACTGCTTAGTGTTCTGTCAATTCATCTCCCAGAGTTACATCTGTAATTCGTGGATCTCTTTGCTAGCCTTATTTCTGTGGAATCTGAGAACAGATATTTCGGATCCCTTTGTAGACAGTAGGGCCAAGGAAATATCCACCGAAAACAAAGAGAAAGAAGCTTTCTGAGAAACTTCTTTGTGTTCTGTGAAATCATCTCACAGAGTTACAGCTTTCCCCTCAAGAAGCCTTTCGCTAAGACAGTTCTTGTGGAATTGGCAAAGTGATATTTGGAAGCCCATAGAGGGCTATGGTGAAAAAGGAAATATCCTCCGATGAAATCTGGAAAGAAGCTTTCTGAGAAACTGATTCGTGTTCTGTTAATTCATCTCACAGAGTTTCATCTGTAATTCGTGGATCTCTTTGCTAGCCTTATTTCTGTGGAATCTGAGAACAGATATTTCGGATCCCTTTGAAGACTATAGGGCCAAAGGAAATATCCTCCGATAACAAAGAGAAAGAAGCTTTCTGAGAAACTTCTTTGTGTTCTGTGAAATCATCTCACAGAGTTACAGCTTTCCCCTCAAGAAGCCTTTCGCTAAGACAGTTCTTGTGGAATTGGCAAAGTGATATATGGAAGCTCATAGAGGGCTATGGTGAAAAAGGAAATATCCTCAGATGAAATCTGAAATCTGGAAAGAAGCTTCCTGAGAAACTGCTTAGTGTTCTGTTAATTCATCTCCCAGAGTTACATCTGTATTTCGTTGATCTCTTTGCTAGCCTTATTTCTGTGGAATCTGAGAACAGATATTTCGGATTCCTATGATGACAATTGGGCCAAAGGAAATATCCACCGAAAACAAAGAGAAAGAAGCTTTCTGAGAAACTTCTTTGTCTCATGCGAAATCATCTCACTGAGTTACAGCTTTCCCCTCAAGAAGCCTTTCGCTAAGACAGTTCTTGTGGAATTGGCAAAGTGATATTTGGAAGCCCATAGAGGCCTCTGGTGAAAAAGGAAATATCCTCCGATGAAATCTGGAAAGAAGCTTTCTGAGAAACTGCTTCGTGTTCTGTTAATTCATCTCACAGAATTACATCTGTATTTCGTGGATCTCTTTGCTAGCCTTATTTCTGTGGAATCTGAGAACAGATATTTCGGATCCCTTTGAAGACAGTAGGGCCAAAGGAAATATCCTCCGAAAACAAAGAGAAAGAAGCTTTCTGAGAAACTTCTTTGTGTTTTGTGAAATCATTTCACAGTGTTACAGCTGTCTCCTAAAGAAGCCTTTCGCTAAGACAGTTCTTGCGGAATTCGCAAAGTGATATTTTGAAGCCCATAGAGGGCTATGGTGAAAAAGCAAATATCCTCCGATGAAATCTGGAAAGAAGCTAACAGAGAAACTCCTTAGTGTTCTGTTAATTCATCTCACAGTGTTATATCTGTATTTCGTGGATCTCTTTGCTAGCCTTATTTCTGTGGAATCTGAGAACAGATATTGCGGATTCCTATGATGACAATTGGGCCAAAGGAAATATCCTCCGAAAACAAAGAGAAAGAAGCTTTCTGAGAAACTTCTTTGTCTTCTGCGAAATCATCTCACAGAGTTACAGCTTTCCCCTCAAGAATCCTTTCGCTAAGACAGTTCTTGTGGAATTGGCAAAGTGATATTTGGAAGCCCATAGAGGCCTATGGTGAAAAAGGAAATATCCTCAGATGAAATCTGGAAAGAAGCTTTCTGAGAAACTGCTTAGTGTTCTGTTAATTCATCTCCCAGAGTTACATCTGTAATTCGTGGATCTCTTTGCTAGCCTTATTTCTGTGGAATCTGAGAACAGATATTTCGGATCCCTTTGTAGACAGTAGGGCCAAGGAAATATCCACCGAAAACAAAGAGAAAGAAGCTTTCTGAGAAACTTCTTTGTGTTCTGTGAAATCATCTCACAGAGTTACAGCTTTCCCCTCAAGAAGCCTTTCGCTAAGACAGTTCTTGTGGAATTGGCAAAGTGATATTTGGAAGCCCATAGAGGGCTATGGTGAAAAAGGAAATATCCTCCGATGAAATCTGGAAAGAAGCTTTCTGAGAAACTGATTCGTGTTCTGTTAATTCATCTCACAGAGTTTCATCTGTAATTCGTGGATCTCTTTGCTAGCCTTATTTCTGTGGAATCTGAGAACAGATATTTCGGATCCCTTTGAAGACTATAGGGCCAAAGGAAATATCCTCCGAAAACAAAGAGAAAGAAGCTTTCTGAGAAACTTCTTTGTGTTTTGTGAAATCATCTCACAGTGTTACAGCTTTCCCCTCAAGAAGCCTTTCGCTAAGACAGTTCTTGCGGAATTGGCAAAGGGATATTTGGAAGCCCATAGAGGGCTATGGTGAAAAAGGAAATATCCTCAGATGAAATCTGGTAAGAAGCTTACAGAGAAACTGCTTAGTGTTCTGTTAATTCATCTCACAGTGTTACATCTGTGTTTCGTGGATCTCTTTGCTAGCCTTATTTCTGTGGAATCTGAGAACAGATATTTCGGATCCCTTTGAAGACTATAGGGCCAAAGGAAATATCATCCGATAACAAAGAGAAAGAAGCTTTCTGAGAAACTTCTTTGTATTCTGTGAAATCATCTCACAGAGTTGCAGCTTTCCCCTCAAGAAGCCTTTCGCTAAGACAGTTCTTGTGGAATTGGCAAAGTGATATTTGGAAGCCCATAGAGGGCTATGGTGAAAAAGGAAATATCCTCAGATGAAATCTGGAAAGAAGCTTTCAGAGAAACTGCTTAGTGTTCTGTTAATTCATCTCCCAGAGTTACATCTGTATTTCGTGGATCTCTTTGCTAGCCTTATTTCTGTGGAATCTGAGAACAGATATTTCGGATCCCTTTGAAGACAATAGGTCTAAAGGAAATATCCTCCGAAAACAAAGAGAAAGAAGCTTTCTGAGAAACTTCTTTGTGTTCTATGAAATCATCTCAGAGAGTTACAGCTTTCCCCTCAAGAAGCCTTTCGCTAAGACAGTTCTTGTGGAATTGGCAAAGTGATATTTGGAAGCCCATAGAGGGCTATGGTGAAAAAGGAAATATCCTCAGATGAAATCTGGAGAGAAGCTTTCTGAGAAACTGCTTAGTGTTCTGTTAATTCATCTCACAGAGTTATATCTGTATTTCGTGGATCTCTTTGCTAGCCTTATTTCTGTGGAATCTGAGAACAGATATTTCGGATCCCTTTGAAGACTATAGGTCTAAAGGAAATATCCTAAGAAAACAAAGAGAAAGAAGCTTTCTGAGAAACTTCTTTGTGTTCTGTGAAATCATCTCACAGAGTTACAGCTTTCCCCTCAAGAAGCCTTTCGCTAAGACAGTTCTTGCGGAATTGGCAAAGTGATATTTGGAAGCCCATAGAGGGCTATGGTGAAAAAGGAAATATCCTCCAATGAAATATGGAAAGAAGCTTACAGAGAAACTGCTTAGTGTTCTGTTAATTCATCTCACAGAGTTACATCTGTATTTCGTGGATCTCTTTGCTAGCCTTATTTCTGTGGAATCTGAGAACAGATATTTCAGATGCATATGATGACATTTGGGCCAAAGGAAATATCCTCTGAAAACAAAGAGAAAGAAGCTTTCTGAGAAAGTTCTTTGTGTTCTTTGAAGTCATCTCACAGAGTTACAGCTTTCCCCTCAAGAAGCGTTTCACTAAGACAGTTCTTGTGGAATTGGCAAAGTGATATTTGGAAGTCCATAGAGGGCTATGGTGAAAAAGGAAATATCCTCAGATGAAATCTGGTAAGAAGCTTTCTGAGAAACTGCTTAGTGTTCTGTTAATTCATCTCACAGAGTTACATCTGTATTTCGTGGATCTCTTTGCTAGCCTTATTTCTGTGGAATCTGAGAACAGATATTTCGGATCCCTATGAAGACTATAGGGCCAAAGGAAATATCCTCCGATAACAAAGAGAAAGAAGCTTTCTGAGAAACTTCTTTGTGTTATGTGAAATCATCTCACAGAGTTACAGCTTTCTCCTCAAGGAGCCTTTTGCTAAGACAGTTCTTTTGGAATTGGCAAAGTGATATTTGGAAGACCCTAGAGGGCTATGGTGAAAAAGGAAATATCCTCAGATGAAATCTGGAGAGAAGCTTTCTGAGAAACTGCTTAGTGTTCTGTTAATTCATCTCACAGAGTTATATCTGTATTTCGTGGATCTCTTTGGTAGCCTTATTTCTGTGGAATCTGAGAACAGATATGTCGGATCCCTTTGAAGACTATAGGGCCAAAGGAAATATCATCCGATAACAAAGAGAAAGAAGCATTCTGAGAAATTTCTTCGTGTTTTTTGAAATCATCTCACAGTGTTACAGCTTTCCCCTAAAGAAGCCTTTCGCTAAGAAAGTTCTTGCGGAATTGGCAAAGTGATATTTGGAAGCCCATAGAGGCCTATGGTGAAAAAGGAAATATCCTCAGATGAAATCTGGAAAGAAGCTTACAGAGAAACTGCTTAGTGTTCTGTTAATTCATCTCACAGAGTTACATCTGTATTTCGTGGATCTCTTTGCTAGCCTTATTTCTGTGGAATCTGAGAACAGATATTTCAGATGCATATGATGACATTTGGGCCAAAGGAAATATCCTCTGAAACAAAGAGAAAGAAGCTTTCTGAGAAAGTTCTTTGTGTTCTGTGAAATCATCTCACAGAGTTACAGCTTCCCCTCAAGAAGCGTTTCACTAAGACAGTTCTTGTGGAATTGGCAAAGTGATATTTGGAAGTCCATAGAGGGCTATGGTGAAAAAGGAAATATCCTCAGATGAAATCTGGAAAGAAGCTTTCTGAGAAACTGCTTAGTGTTCTCTTAATTCATCTCACAGAGTTACATCTGTATTTCGTGGATCTCTTTGCTAGCGTTATTTCTGTGGAATCTGAGAAGAGATATTTCGGATCCCTTTGAAGACTATAGGGCCAAAGGAAATATCCTCCGATAACAAAGAGAAAGAAGCTTTCTGAGAAACTTCTTTGTGTTCTGTGAAATCATCTCACAGAGTTACAGCTTTCCCCTCAAGAAGCCTTTAACTAAGACAGTTCTTGTGGAATTGGCAAAGTGATATTTGGAAGCCCATACAGGGCTAAGGTGAAAAAGGAAATATCCTCAGATGAAATCTGGAAAGAAGCTTTCTGAGAAACTGTTTAGTGTTCTGTTAATTCATCTCCGAGACTTACATCTGTATTTCGTGGATCTCTTTGCTAGCCTTATTTCTGTGGAATCTGAGAACAGATATTTCGGATCCCTTTGAAGACTATAGGGCCAAAGGAAATATCCTCCGAAAACAAAGAGAAAGAAGCTTTCTGAGAAACTTCTTTGTGTTTTGTGAAATCATCTCACAGTGTTACAGCTTTCCCCTCAAGAAGCCTTTCGCTAAGACAGTTCTTGCGGAATTGGCAAAGGGATATTTGGAAGCCCATAGAGGGCTATGGTGAAAAAGGAAATATCCTCAGATGAAATCTGGTAAGAAGCTTACAGAGAAACTGCTTAGTGTTCCGTTAATTCATCTCACAGTGTTACATCTGTGTTTCGTGGATCTCTTTGCTAGCCTTATTTCTGTGGAATCTGAGAACAGATATTTCGGATCCCTTTGAAGACTATAGGGCCAAAGGAAATATCATCCGATAACAAAGAGAAAGAAGCTTTCTGAGAAACTTCTTTGTATTCTGTGAAATCATCTCACAGAGTTGCAGCTTTCCCCTCAAGAAGCCTTTCGCTAAGACAGTTCTTGCGGAATTGGCAAAGTGATATTTGGAAGCCCATAGAGGGCTATGGTGAAAAAGGAAATATCCTCCAATGAAATATGGAAAGAAGCTTACAGAGAAACTGCTTAGTGTTCTGTTAATTCATCTCACAGAGTTACATCTGTATTTCATGGATCTCTTTGCTAGCCTTATTTCTGTGGAATCTGAGAACAGATATTTCGGATCCCTTTGAAGACTATAGGTCTAAAGGAAATATCCTAAGAAAACAAAGAGAAAGAAGCTTTCTGAGAAACTTCTTTGTGTTCTGTGAAATCATCTCACAGAGTTACAGCTTCCCCCTCAAGAAGCCTTTCGCTAAGACAGTTCTTGCGGAATTGGCAAAGTGATATTTGGAAGCCCATAGAGGGCTATGGTGAAAAAGGAAATATCCTCCAATGAAATATGGAAAGAAGCTTAAAGAGAAACTGCTTAGTGTTCTGTTAATTCATCTCACAGAGTTACATCTGTATTTCGTGGATCTCTTTGCTAGCCTTATTTCTGTGGAATCTGAGAACAGATATTTCAGATGCATATGATGACATTTGGGCCAAAGGAAATATCCTCTGAAAACAAAGAGAAAGAAGCTTTCTGAGAAAGTTCTTTGTGTTCTTTGAAGTCATCTCACAGAGTTACAGCTTTCCCCTCAAGAAGCGTTTCACTAAGACAGTTCTTGTGGAATTGGCAAAGTGATATTTGGAAGTCCATAGAGGGCTATGGTGAAAAAGGAAATATCCTCAAATGAAATCTGGAAAGAAGCTTTCTGAGAAACTGCTTAGTGTTCTCTTAATTCATCTCACAGAGTTACATCTGTATTTCGTGGATCTCTTTGCTAGCGTTATTTCTGTGGAATCTGAGAAGAGATATTTCGGATCCCTTTGAAGACTATAGGGCCAAAGGAAATATCCTCCGATAACAAAGAGAAAGAAGCTTTCTGAGACACTTCTTTGTGTTCTGTGAAATCATCTCACAGAGTTACAGCTTTCCCCTCAAGAAGCCTTTAACTAAGACAGTTCTTGTGGAATTCGCAAAGTGATATTTGGAAGCCCCTACAGGGCTATGGTGAAAAAGGAAATATCCTCAGATGAAATCTGGAAAGAAGCTTTCTGAGAAACTGCTTAGTGTTCTGTTAATTCATCTCACAGAGTTATATCTGTATTTCGTGGATCTCTTTACTAGCCTTATTTCTGTGGAATCTGAGAACAGATATTTCGGATCCCTTCGAAGACTATAGGGCCAAAGGAAATATCCTCCGATAGCAAAGAGAAAGAAGCTTTCTGAGAAACTTCTTTGTGTTTTGTGAAATCATCTCACAGTGTTACAGCTTTCCCCTAAAGAAGCCTTTCGCTAAGACAGTTCTTGCGGAATTGGAAAAGTGATATTAGGAAGCCCATAGAGGGGTAGCGTGAAAAAGGAAATATCCTCCGATGAAATCTGGAAAGAAGCATTCTGAGAAACTGCTTAGTGTTCTCTTAATTCATCTCACAGAGTTACATCGGTATTTCGTGGATCTCTTTGCTAGCCTTATTTCTGTGGAATCTGAGAACAGATATTTCGGATCCCTATGATGACAATTGGCCCAAAGGAAATATCCTCCGAAAACAAAGAGAAAGAAGCTTTCTGAGAAACTTCTTTGTCTTCTGCGATATCATCTCACAGAGTTACAGCTTTCCCCTCAAGAAGCCTTTCGCTAAGACAGTTCTTGTGGAATTGGCAAAGTGATATTTGCAAGCCCATAGAGGGCTATGGTGAAAAAGGAAATATCCTCAGATGAAATCTGGAAAGAAGCTTTCTGAGAAACTGCTTAGTGTTCTGTTAATTCATCTCCCAGAGTTACATCTGTGTTTCGTGGATCTCTTTGGTAGCCTTATTTCTGTGGAATCTGAGAGCAGATATTTAGGATGGCTTGGAAGATTATAGGGCCAAACGAAATATCCTCCGAAATCAAAGAGAAGGAAGCTTTCTGAGAAACTTCTTTGTGTTCTGTGAAATCATCTCACAGAGTTACAGCTTTCCCCTCAAGAAGCCTTTCGCTAAGACAGTTCTTGTGTAATTGGCAAAGTGATATTTGGAAGCCCATAGAGGGCTATGGTGAAAAAGGAAATATCCTCAGATGAAATCTGGTAAGAAGCTTTCTGAGAAACTGCTTAGTGTTCTGTTAATTCAACTCACAGAGTTACATCTGTATTTCGTGGATCTCTTTGCTAGCCTTATTTCTGTGGAATCTGAGAACAGATATTTCGGATCCCTATGAAGACTATAGGGCCAAAGGAAATATCCTCCGATAACAAAGAGAAAGAAGCTTTCTGAGAAACTTCTTTGTGTTATGTGAAATCATCTCACAGAGTTACAGCTTTCCCCTCAAGAAGCCTTTTGCTAAGACAGTTCTTGTGGAATTGGCAAAGTGATATTTGGAAGACCCTAGAGGGCTATGGTGAAAAAGGAAATATCCTCAGATGAAATCTGGAGAGAAGCTTTCTGAGAAACTGCTTAGTGTTCTGTTAATTCATCTCACAGAGTTATATCTGTATTTCGTGGATCTCTTTGCTAGCCTTATTTCTGTGGAATCTGAGAACAGATATGTCGGATCCCTTTGAAGACTATAGGGCCAAAGGAAATATCATCCGATAACAAAGAGAAAGAAGCATTCTGAGAAATTTCTTCGTGTTTTTTGAAATCATCTCACAGTGTTACAGCTTTCCCCTCAAGAAGCCTTTCGCTAAGAAAGTTCTTGCGGAATTGGCAAAGTGATATTTGGAAGCCCATAGAGGGCTATGGTGAAAAAGGAAATATCCTCCAATGAAATATGGAAAGAAGCTTACAGAGAAACTGCTTAGTGTTCTGTTAATTCATCTCCCAGAGTTACATCTGTATTTCGTGGATCTCTTTGCTAGCCTTATTTCTGTGGAATCTGAGAACAGATATTTCAGATGCATATGATGACATTTGGGCCAAAGGAAATATCCTCTGAAATCAAAGAGAAAGAAGCTTTCTGAGAAAGTTCTTTGTGTTCTGTGAAATCATCTCACAGAGTTACAGCTTTCCCCTCAAGAAGCGTTTCACTAAGACAGTTCTTGTGGAATTGGCAAAGTGATATTTGGAAGTCCATAGAGGGCTATGGTGAAAAAGGAAATATCCTCAGATGAAATCTGGAAAGAAGCTTTCTGAGAAACTGCTTAGTGTTCTCTTAATTCATCTCACAGAGTTACATCTGTATTTCGTGGATCTCTTTGCTAGCGTTATTTCTGTGGAATCTGAGAAGAGATATTTCGGATCCCTTTGAAGACTATAGGGCCAAAGGAAATATCCTCCGATAACAAAGAGAAAGAAGCTTTCTGAGAAACTTCTTTGTGTTCGGTGAAAGCATCTCACAGAGTTACAGCTTTCCCCTCAAGAAGCCTTAACTAAGACAGTTCTTGTGGAATTGGCAAAGTGATATTTGGAAGCCCATACAGGGCTATGGTGAAAAAGGAAATATCCTCAGATGAAATCTGGAAAGAAGCTTTCTGAGAAACTGCTTAGTGTTCTGTTAATTCATCTCACAGAGTTACATCTGTATTTCGTGGATCTCTTTGCCAGCGTTATTTCTGTGGAATCGGAGAAGAGATATTTCGGATCCCTTTGAAGACTATAGAGCCAAAGGAAATATCCTCCGATAACAAAGAGAAAGAAGCTTTCTGAGAAACTTCTTTGTGTTCTGTGAAATCATCTCACAGAGTTACAGCTTTCCCCTCAAGAAGCCTTTCGCTAAGACAGTTCTTGTGGAATTGGCAAAGTGATATTTGGAAGCCCATAGAGGGCTATGGTGAAAAAGGAAATATCCTCAGATGAAATCTGGAAAGAAGCTTTCTGAGAAACTGCTTAGTGTTCTGTTAATTCATCTCACAGAGTTATATCTGTATTTCGTGGATCTCTTTACTAGCCTTATTTCTGTGGAATCTGAGAAGAGATATTTCGGATCCCTTCGAAGACTATAGGGCCAAAGGAAATATCCTCCGATAGCAAAGAGAAAGAAGCTCTCTGAGAAACTCCTTTGTGCTTTGTGAAATCATCTCACAGAGTTACAGGTTTCCCCTCAAGAAGCCTTTCGCTAAGACAGTTCTTGTGGAATTGGCAAAGTGATATATGGAAGCCCATAGAGGGCTATGATGAAAAAGGAAATATTCTCCGATGAAATCTGGAAAGAAGCTTTCTGAGAAACTGCTTAGTGTTCTGTTAATTCATCTCACAGAGTTACATCTGTATTTCGTCGATCTCTTTGCTAGCCTTATTTCTGTGGAATCTGAGAACAGATATTTCGGATCCCTTTAAAGACTATAGGTCTAAAGGAAATATCCTAAGAAAACAAAG
This sequence comes from Macaca fascicularis, assembly GCF_037993035.2. Classification (NCBI taxonomy): domain Eukaryota; kingdom Metazoa; phylum Chordata; class Mammalia; order Primates; family Cercopithecidae; genus Macaca; species Macaca fascicularis. The sequence continues at coordinate 51,991,229 of NC_088378.1, forward strand.
AGAAAGAAGCTTTCTGAGAAACTTCTTTGTGTTCTGTGAAATCATCTCACAGAGGTACAGCTTTCCCCTCAAGAAGCCTTTCGCTAAGACAGTTCTTGTGGAATTGGCAAAGTGATATTTGGAAGCCCATAGAGGGCTATGGTGAAAAAGGAAATATCCTCAGATGAAATCTGGAGAGAAGCTTTCTGAGAAACTGCTTAGTGTTCTGTTAATTCATCTCACAGGGTTTTATCTGTATTTCGTGGATCTCTTTGCTAGCCTTATTTCTGTGGAATCTGAGAACAGATATTTCGGATCCCTTTGAAGACTATAAAGCCAAAGGAAATATCATCCGATAACAAAGAGAAAGAAGCATTCCGAGAAATTTCTTTGTGTTTTTTGAAATCATCTCACAGTGTTACAGCTTTCCCCTAAAGAAGCCTTTCGCTAAGAAAGTTCTTGCGGAATTGGCAAAGTGATATTTGGAAGCCCATAGAGGGCTATGGTGAAAAAGGAAATATCCTCCGATGAAATATGGAAAGAAGCTTACAGAGAAACTGCTTAGTGTTCTGTTAATTCATCTCACAGAGTTACATCTGCATTTCGTGGATCTCTTTGCTAGCCTTATTTCTGTGGAATCTGAGAACAGATATTTCAGATGCATATGATGACATTTGGGCCAAAGGAAATATCCTCTGAAAACAAAGAGAAAGAAGCTTTCTGAGAAAGTTCTTTGTGTTCTGTGAAATCATCTCACAGAGTTACAGCTTTCCCCTCAAGAAGCGTTTCGCTAAGACAGTTCTTGTGGAATTGGCAAAGTGATATTTGGAAGCCCATAGAGGGCTACGGTGAAAAAGGAAATATCCTCAGATGAAATCTGGAAAGAAGATTTCTGAGAAACTGCTTAGTGTTCTGTTAATTCATCTCACAGAGTTACATCTGTATTTCGTGGATCTCTTTGCTAGCCTTATTTCTGTGGAATCTGAGAACGGATATTTCGGATCCCTTCGAAGACTATAGGGCAAAAGGAAATATCCTCCGATAACAAAGAGAAAGAAGCTTTCTGAGAAACTTCTTTGTGCTTTGTGAAATCATCTCACAGAGTTACAGCTTTCCCCTCAAGAAGCCTTTCGCTAAGACAGTTCTTGTGGAATTGGCAAAGTGATATTTGGAAGCCCATAGAGGGCTATGGTGAAAAAGGAAATATCCTCAGATGAAATCTGGAGAGAAGCTTTCTGAGAAACTGCTTAGTGTTCTGTTAATTCTTCTCACAGAGTTACATCTGTATTTCGTGGATCTCTTTGCTAGCCTTATTTCTGTGGAATCTGAGAACAGATATTTCTGATCCCTTTGAAGACTATAGAGCCAAAGGAAATATCATCCGATAACAAAGAGAAAGAAGCATTCTGAGAAATTTCTTTGTGTTTTTTGAAATCATCTCACAGTGTTACAGCTTTCCCCTAAAGAAGCCTTTCGCTAAGAAAGTTCTTGCGGAATTGGCAAAGTGATATTTGGAAGCCCATAGAGGGCTATGGTGAAAAAGGAAATATCCTCCGATGAAATATGGAAAGAAGCTTACAGAGAAACTGCTTAGTGTTCTGTTAATTCATCTCACAGAGTTACATCTGCATTTCGTGGATCTCTTTGCTAGACTTATTTCTGTGGAATCTGAGAACAGATATTTCAGATGCATATGATGACATTTGGGCCAAAGGAAATATCCTCTGAAAACAAAGAGAAAGAAGCTTTCTGAGAAACTTCTTTGTGTTCTGTGAAATCATCTCACAGAGTTACAGCTTTCCCCTCAAGAAGCGTTTCGCTAAGACAGTTCTTGTGGAATTGGCAAAGTGATATTTGGAAGCCCATAGAGGGCTACGGTGAAAAAGGAAATATCCTCAGATGAAATCTGGAAAGAAGCTTTCTGAGAAACTGCTTAGTGTTCTGTTAATTCATCTCACAGAGTTACATCTGTATTTCGTGGATCTCTTTGCTAGCCTTATTTCTGTGGAATCTGAGAACGGATATTTCGGATCCCTTCGAAGACTATAGGGCCAAATTAAATATCCTCCGATAACAAAGAGAAAGAAGCTTTCTGAGAAACTTCTTTGTGCTTTGTGAAATCATCTCACAGAGTTACAGCTTTCCCCTCAAGAAGCCTTTCGCTAAGACAGTTCTTGTGCAATTGGCAAAGTGATATTTGGAAGCCCATAGAGGGCTATGGTGAAAAAGGAAATATCCTGAGATGAAATCTGGAAAGAAGCTTTCTGAGAAACTGCATAGTGTTCTCTTAATTCTTCTCACAGAGTTACATCAGTATTTCATGAATCTCTTTGCTAGCGTTATTTCTGTGGAATCTGAGAAGAGATATTTCGGATCCCTTTGAAGACTATAGAGCCAAAGGAAATATCCTCCGATAGCAAAGAGAAAGAAGCTTTCTGAGAAACTTCTTTGTGTTCTGTGAAATCATCTCACAGAGTTACAGCTTTCCCCTCAAGAAGCCTTTCGCGAAGACAGTTCTTGTGGAATTGGCAAAGTGATATAGGGAAGTCCATAGAGGGCTACGGTGAAAAAGGAAATATCCTCAGATGAAATCTGGAGAGAAGCTTTCTGAGAAACTGCTTAGTGTTCTGTTAATTCATCTCACAGAGTTATATCTGTATTTCGTGCATCTCTTTGCTAGCCTTATTTCTGTGGAATCTGAGAACAGATATTTCAGATCCCTTTGAAGACTACAGGGCCAAAGGAAATATCATCCGATAACAAAGAGAAAGAAGCATTTTGAGAAATTTCTTTGTGTTCTGTGAAATCATCTCACAGAGTTACAGCTTTCCCCTCAAGAAGCCTTTCGCTAAGACAGTTCTTGTGGAATTGGCAAAGTGATATTTCGAAGCCCATAGAGGGCTATGGTGAAAAAGGAAATATCCTCAGATGAAATCTGGAAAGAAGATTACAGAGAAACTGCTTAGTGTTCTGTTAATTCATCTCACAGAGTTATATCTGTATTTCGTGCATCTCTTTGCTAGCCTTATTTCTGTGGAATCTGAGAACAGATATTTCAGATCCCTTTGAAGACTACAGGGCCAAAGGAAATATCATCCGATAACAAAGAGAAAGAAGCATTTTGAGAAATTTCTTTGTGTTCTGTGAAATCATCTCACAGAGTTACAGCTTTCCCCTCAAGAAGCCTTTCGCTAAGACAGTTCTTGTGGAATTGGCAAAGTGATATTTCGAAGCCCATAGAGGGCTATGGTGAAAAAGGAAATATCCTCAGATGAAATCTGGAAAGAAGATTACAGAGAAACTGCTTAGTGTTCTGTTAATTCATCTCACAGAGTTACATCGGTATTTCCTGGATCTCTTTGCTAGCCTTATTTCTGTGGAATCTGAGAACAGATATTTCAGATGCATATGATGACATTTGGGCCAAAGGAAATAACCTCTGAAAACAAAGAGAAAGAAGCTTTCTGAGAAAGTTCTTTGTGTTCTTTGAAGTCATCTCACAGAGTTACAGCTTTCCCCTCCAGAAGCGTTTCGCTAAGACAGTTCTTGTGGAATTGACAAAGTGATATTTGGAAGCCCATAGAGGGCTATGGTGAAAAAGGAAATATCCTCAGATGAAATCTGGAAAGAAGCTTTCTGAGAAACTGCTTAGTGTTCTGTTAATTCATCTCACAGAATTACATCTGTATTTCGTGGATCTCTTTGCTAGCGTTATTTCTGTGGAATCTGAGAAGAGATATTTCGGATCCCTTTGAAGACTATAGGGCCAAAGGAAATATCCTCCGATAACAAAGAGAAAGAAGCTTTCTGAGAAACTTCTTTGTGTTCTGTGAAATCATCTCACAGAGTTACAGCTTTCCCCTCAAGAAGCCTTTCCCTAAGACAGTTCTTGTGTAATTGGCAAACTGATATTTGGAAGCCCATAGAGGGCGATGGTGAAAAAGGAAATATCCTCAGATCAAATCTGGAAAGAAGCTTTCTGAGAAACTGCTTAGTGTTCTGTTAATTCATCTCACAGAGTTACATCTTTATTTCGTGGATCTCTTTGCTAGCCTTATTTCTGTGGAATCTGAGAACAGATATTTCGGATCCCTTCGAAGACTATAGGGCCAAAGGAAATATCCTCCGATAGCAAAGAGAAAGAAGCTTTCTGAGAAACTTCTTTGTGCTTTGTGAAATCATCTCACAGAGTTACAGGTTTCCCCTCAAGAAGCCTTTCGCTAAGACAGTTCTTGTGGAATGGGCAAAGTGATATTTGGAAGCCCATAGAGGGCTATGGTGAAAAAGGAAATATCCTCAAATGAAATCTGGAAAGAAGCTTTCTGAGAAACTGCTTAGTGTTCTGTTAATTCATCTCACAGAGGTACATCTGTATTTCGTGGATCTCTTTGCTAGCCTTATTTCTGTGGAATCTGAGAAGAGATATTTCGGATCCCTTTGAAGACGATAGGGCCAAAGGAAATATCCTCCGATAACAAAGAGAAAGAAGCTTTCTGAGAAACTTCTTTGTGTTCTGTGAAATCATCTCACAGAGTTACAGCTTTCCCCTCAAGAAGCCTTTCGCTAAGACAGTTCTTGTGGAATTGGCAAAGTGATATTTGGAAGCCCCTAGAGGGCTATGGTGAAAAAGGAAATATCCTCAGATGAAATCTGGAAAGAAGCTTTCTGAGAAACTGCTTAGTGTTCTGTTAATTCATCTCCCAGAGTTACATCTGTATTTCGTGGATCGCTTTGCTAGCCTTATTTCTGTGGAATCTGAGAACAGATATTTCGGATCCCTTTGAAGACTATAGGGCCAAAGGAAATGTCATCCGATAACAAAGAGAAAGAAGCTTTCTGAGAAACTTCTTTGTATTCTGTGAAATCATCTCACAGAGTTGCAGCTTTCCCCTCAAGAAGCCTTTCGCTAAGACAGTTCTTGTGGAATTGGCAAAGTGATATTTGGAAGCTCATAGAGGGCTATGGTGAAAAAGGAAATATCCTCAGATGAAATCTGGAAAGAAGCTTTCTGAGAAACTGCTTAGTGTTCTGTTAATTCATCTCACAGAGTTACATCTGTATTTCGTCGATCTCTTTGCTAGCCTTATTTCTGTGGAATCTGAGAACAGATATTTCGGATCCCTTTAACGACTATAGGTCTAAAGGAAATATCCTCCGAAAACAAAGAGAAAGAAGCTTTCTGAGAAACTTCTTTGTGTTTTTTGAAATCATCTCACAGTGTTACAGCTTTCCCCTAAAGAAGTCTTTCTCTAAGAAAGTTCTTGCGGAATTGGCAAAGTGATATTTGGAAGCCCATAGAGGGCTATGGTGAAAAAGGAAATATCCTCCGATCAAATCTGGAAAGAAGCTTACAGAGAAACTGCTTAGTGTTCTGTTAATTCTTCTCACAGAGTTACATCTGTATTTCGTGGATCTCTTTGCTAGCCTTATTTCTGTGGAATCTGAGAACAGATATTTCAGATCCCTTTGAAGACAATAGGGCCAAAGGAAACATCATCCGATAACAAAGAGAAAGAAGCTTTCTGAGAAACTTCTTTGTATTCTGTGAAATCATCTCACAGAGTTGCAGCTTTCCCCTCAAGAAGCCTTTCGCTAAGACAGTTCTTGTGGAATTGGCAAAGTGATATTTGGAAGCCCATAGAGGGCTAAGGTGAAAAAGGAAATATCCTCAGATGAAATCTGGAAAGAAGATTACAGAGAAACTGCTTAGTGTTCTGTTAATTCATCTCACAGAGTTACATCTGTATTTCGTGGATCTCTTTGCTAGCCTTATTTCTGTGGAATCTGAGAACAGATATTTCAGATGCATATGATGACATTTGGGCCAAAGGAAATAACCTCTGAAAACAAAGAGAAAGAAGCTTTCTGAGAAAGTTCTTTGTGTTCTTTGAAGTCATCTCACAGAGTTACAGCTTTCCCCTCCAGAAGCGTTTCGCTAAGACAGTTCTTGTGGAATTGACAAAGTGATATTTGGAAGCCCATAGAGGGCTATGGTGAAAAAGGAAATATCCTCAGATGAAATCTGGAAAGAAGCTTTCTGAGAAACTGCTTAGTGTTCTGTTAATTCATCTCACAGAATTACATCTGTATTTCGTGGATCTCTTTGCTAGCGTTTTTTCTGTGGAATCTGAGAAGAGATATTTCGGATCCCTTTGAAGACTATAGGGCCAAAGGAAATATCCTCCGATAACAAAGAGAAAGAAGCTTTCTGAGAAACTTCTTTGTGTTCTGTGAAATCATCTCACAGAGTTACAGCTTTCCCCTCAAGAAGCCTTTCCCTAAGACAGTTCTTGTGTAATTGGCAAAGTGATATTTGGAAGCCCATAGAGGGCGATGGTGAAAAAGGAAATATCCTCAGATGAAATCTGGAAAGAAGCTTTCTGAGAAACTGCTTAGTGTTCTGTTAATTCATCTCACAGAGTTACATCTTTATTTCGTGGATCTCTTTGCTAGCCTTATTTCTGTGGAATCTGAGAACAGATATTTCGGATCCCTTCGAAGACTATAGGGTCAAAGGAAATATCCTCCGATAGCAAAGAGAAAGAAGCTTTCTGAGAAACTTCTTTGTGCTTTGTGAAATCATCTCACAGAGTTACAGGTTTCCCCTCAAGAAGCCTTTCGCTAAGACAGTTCTTGTGGAATGGGCAAAGTGATATTTGGAAGCCCATAGAGGGCTATGGTGAAAAAGGAAATATCCTCAAATGAAATCTGGAAAGAAGCTTTCTGAGAAACTGCTTAGTGTTCTGTTAATTCATCTCACAGAGGTACATCTGTATTTCGTGGATCTCTTTGCTAGCGTTATTTCTGTGGAATCTGAGAAGAGATATTTCGGATCCCTTTGAAGACGATAGGGCCAAAGGAAATATCCTCCGATAACAAAGAGAAAGAAGCTTTCTGAGAAACTTCTTTGTGTTCTGTGAAATCATCTCACAGAGTTACAGCTTTCCCCTCAAGAAGCCTTTCGCTAAGACAGTTCTTGTGGAATTGGCAAAGTGATATTTGGAAGCCCATAGAGGGCTATGGTGAAAAAGGAAATATCCTCAGATGAAATCTGGAAAGAAGCTTTCTGAGAAACTGCTTAGTGTTCTGTTAATTCATCTCACAGAGTTACATCTGTATTTCGTGGATCGCTTTGCTAGCCTTATTTCTGTGGAATCTGAGAACAGATATTTCGGATCCCTTTGAAGACTATAGGGCCAAAGGAAATGTCATCCGATAACAAAGAGAAAGAAGCTTTCTGAGAAACTTCTTTGTATTCTGTGAAATCATCTCACAGAGTTGCAGCTTTCCCCTCAAGAAGCCTTTCGCTAAGACAGTTCTTGTGGAATTGGCAAAGTGATATTTGGAAGCCCATAGAGGGCTATGGTGAAAAAGGAAATATCCTCAGATGAAATCTGGAAAGAAGCTTTCTGAGAAACTGCTTAGTGTTCTGTTAATTCATCTCACAGAGTTACATCTGTATTTCGTCGATCTCTTTGCTAGCCTTATTTCTGTGGAATCTGAGAACAGATATTTCGGATCCCTTTAACGACTATAGGTCTAAAGGAAATATCCTCCGAAAACAAAGAGAAAGAAGCTTTCTGAGAAACTTCTTTGTGTTTTTTGAGATCATCTCACAGTGTTACAGCTTTCCCCTAAAGAAGTCTTTCTCTAAGAAAGTTCTTGCGGAATTGGCAAAGTGATATTTGGAAGCCCATAGAGGGCTATGGTGAAAAAGGAAATATCCTCCGATCAAATCTGGAAAGAAGCTTACAGAGAAACTGCTTAGTGTTCTGTTCATTCATCTCACAGAGTTACATCTGTATTTCGTGGATCTCTTTGCTAGCCTTATTTCTGTGGAATCTGAGAACAGATATTTCGGATCCATATGATGACATTTGGGCCAAAGGAAATATCCTCTGAAAACAAAGAGAAAGAAGCTTTCTGAGAAACAACTTTGTCTTCTGAAAAATCATCTCACAGAGTTACAGCTTTCCCCTCAAGAAGCCTTTCGCTAAGACAGTTCTTGTGGAATTGGCAATGTGATATTTGGAAGCCCATAGAGGGCTATGGTGAAAAAGGAAATATCCTCAGATGAAATCTGGAAAGAAGCTTTCTGAGAAACTGCTTAGTGTTCTGTTAATTCATCTCACAGAGTTTCATCTGTATTTCGTGGATCTCTTTGCTAGCCTTATTTCTGTGGACTCTGAGAAGAGATATTTCGGATCCCTTTGAAGACTATAGGGCCAAAGGAAATATCCTCCGATAACAAAGAGAAAGAAGCTTTCTGAGAAACTTCTTTGTGTTCTGTGAAATCATCTCACAGAGTTACAGCTTTCCCCTCAAGAAGCCTTTCGCTAAGACAGTTCTTGTGGAATTGGCAAAGTGATATTTGGAAGCCCTTAGAGGGCTATGGTGAAAAAGGAAATATCCTCAGATGAAATCTGGAAAGAAGCTTTCTGAGAAACTGCTTAGTGTTCTGTTAATTCATCTCCCAGAGTTACATCTGTATTTCGTGCATCTCTTTGCTAGCCTTATTTCTATGGAATCTGAGAACAGATATTTCGGATCCCTTTGAAGACTATAGGGCCAAAGGAAATATCCTCCGAAAACAAAGAGAAAGTAGCTTTCTGAGAAACTTCTTTGTGTTTTGTGAAATCATCTCACAGTGTTACAGCTTTCCCCTCAAGAAGCCTTTCGCTAAGACAGTTCTTGCGGAATTGGCAAAGTGATATTTGGAAGCCCATAGAGGGCTATGGTTAAAAAGGAAATATCCTCAGATGAAATCTGGAAAGAAGCTTATAGAGAAACTGCTTAGTGTTCTGTTAATTCTTCTCACAGAGTTACATCTGTATTTCGTGGATCTCTTTGCTAGCCTTATTTCTGTGGAATCTGAGAACAGATATTTCAGATCCCTTTGAAGACAATAGGGCCAAAGGAAACATCATCCGATAACAAAGAGAAAGAAGCTTTCTGAGAAACTTCTTTGTATTCTGTGAAATCATCTCACAGAGTTGCAGCTTTCCCCTCATGAAGCCTTTCGCTAAGACAGTTCTTGTGGAATTGGCAAAGTGATATTTGGAAGCCCATAGAGGGCTAAGGTGAAAAAGGAAATATCCTGAGATGAAATCTGGAAAGAAGCTTTCTGAGAAACTGCTTAGTGTTCTGTTAATTCTTCTCACAGAGTTACATCTGTATTTCGTCGATCTCTTTCCTAGCCTTATTTCTGTGGAATCTGAGAAGAGATATTTCGGATCCCTTTGAAGACTATAGGGCCAAAGGAAATATCCTCCGATAACAAAGAGAAAGAAGCTTTCTGAGAAACTTCTTTGTGTTCTGTGAAATCATCTCACAGAGTTACAGCTTTCCCCTCAAGAAGCCTTTCCCTAAGACAGTTCTTGTGTAATTGGCAAAGTGATATTTGGAAGCCCATAGAGGGAGATGGTGAAAAAGGAAATATCCTCAGATGAAATCTGGAATGAAGCTTTCTGAGAAACTGCTTAGTGTTCTGTTAATTCATCTCACAGAGTTACATCTTTATTTCGTGGATCTCTTTGCTAGCCTTATTTCTGTGGAATCTGAGAACAGATATTTCGGATCCCTTCGAAGACTATAGGGCCAAAGGAAATATCCTCCGATAGCAAAGAGAAAGAAGCTTTCTGAGAAACTTCTTTGTGCTTTGTGAAATCATCTCACAGAGTTACAGGTTTCCCCTCAAGAAGCCTTTCGCTAAGACAGTTCTTGTGGAATGGGCAAAGTGATATTTGGAAGCCCATAGAGGGCTATGGTGAAAAAGGAAATATCCTCAGATGAAATCTGGAAAGAAGCTTTCTGAGAAACTGCTTAGTGTTCTGTTAATTCTTCTCACAGAGTTACATCTGTATTTCGTGGATCTCTTTGCTAGCCTTATTTCTGTGGAATCTGAGAACAGATATTTCAGATCCCTTTGAAGACAATAGGGCCAAAGGAAACATCATCCAATAACAAAGAGAAAGAAGCTTTCTGAGAAACTTCTTTGTATTCTGTGAAATCATCTCACAGAGTTGCAGCTTTCCCTTCAAGAAGCCTTTCGCTAAGACAGTTCTTGTGGAATTGGCAAAGTGATATTTGGAAGCCCATAGAGGGCTAAGGTGAAAAAGGAAATATCCTGAGATGAAATCTGGAAAGAAGCTTTCTGAGAAACTGCTTAGTGTTCTGTTAATTCTTCTCACAGAGTTACATCTGTATTTCGTCGATCTCTTTCCTAGCCTTATTTCTGTGGAATCTGAGAAGAGATATTTCGGATCCCTTTGAAGACTATAGGGCCAAAGGAAATATCCTCCGATAACAAAGAGAAAGAAGCTTTCTGAGAAACTTCTTTGTGTTCTGTGAAATCATCTCACAGAGTTACAGCTTTCTCCTCAAGAAGCCTTTCCCTAAGACAGTTCTTGTGTAATTGGCAAAGTGATATTTGGAAGCCCATAGAGGGCGATGGTGAAAAAGGAAATATCCTCAGATGAAATCTGGAAAGAAACTTTCTGAGAAACTGCTTAGTGTTCTGTTAATTCATCTCACAGAGTTACATCTTTATTTCGTGGATCTCTTTGCTAGCCTTATTTCTGTGGAATCTGAGAACAGATATTTCGGATCCCTTCGAAGACTATAGGGCCAAAGGAAATATCCTCCGATAGCAAAGAGAAAGAAGCTTTCTGAGAAACTTCTTTGTGCTTTGTGAAATCATCTCACAGAGTTACAGGTTTCCCCTCAAGAAGCCTTTCGCTAAGACAGTTCTTGTGGAATTGGCAAAGTGATATTAGGAAGCCCATAGAGGGCTATGGTGAAAAAGGAAATATCCTCAGATGAAATCTGGAAAGAAGCTTTCTGAGAAACTGCTTAGTGTTCTGTTAATTCATCTCACAGAGTTACATCTGTATTTCGTGGATCGCTTTGCTAGCCTTATTTCTGTGGAATCTGAGAACAGATATTTCGGATCCCTTTGAAGACTATAGGGCCAAAGGAAATGTCATCCGATAACAAAGAGAAAGAAGCTTTCTGAGAAACTTCTTTGTATTCTGTGAAATCATCTCACAGAGTTGCAGCTTTCCCCTCAAGAAGCCTTTCGCTAAGACAGTTCTTGTGGAATTGGCAAAGTGATATTTGGAAGCCCATAGAGGGCTATGGTGAAAAAGGAAATATCCTCAGATGAAATCTGGAAAGAAGCTTTCTGAGAAACTGCTTAGTGTTCTGTTAATTCATCTCACAGAGTTACATCTGTATTTCGTCGATCTCTTTGCTAGCCTTATTTCTGTGGAATCTGAGAACAGATATTTCGGATCCCTTTAACGACTATAGGTCTAAAGGAAATATCCTCCGAAAACAAAGAGAAAGAAGCTTTCTGAGAAACTTCTTTGTGTTTTTTGAAATCATCTCACAGTGTTACAGCTTTCCGCTAAAGAAGTCTTTCTCTAAGAAAGTTCTTGCGGAATTGGCAAAGTGATATTTGGAAGCCCATAGAGGGCTATGGTGAAAAAGGAAATATCCTCAGATGAAATCTGGAAAGAAGCTTATAGAGAAACTGCTTAGTGTTCTGTTAATTCTTCTCACAGAGTTACATCTGTATTTCGTGGATCTCTTTGCTAGCCTTATTTCTGTGGAATCTGAGAACAGATATTTCAGATCCCTTTGAAGACAATAGGGCCAAAGGAAACATCATCCGATAACAAAGAGAAAGAAGCTTTCTGAGAAACTTCTTTGTATTCTGTGAAATCATCTCACAGAGTTGCAGCTTTCCCCGCAAGAAGCCTTTCGCTAAGACAGTTCTTGTGGAATTGGCAAAGTGATATTTGGAAGCCCATAGAGGGCTAAGGTGAAAAAGGAAATATCCTGAGATGAAATCTGGAAAGAAGCTTTCTGAGAAACTGCTTAGTGTTCTGTTAATTCTTCTCACAGAGTTACATCTGTATTTCGTCGATCTCTTTCCTAGCCTTATTTCTGTGGAATCTGAGAAGAGATATTTCGGATCCCTTTGAAGACTATAGGGCCAAAGGAAATATCCTCCGATAACAAAGAGAAAGAATATTTCTGAGAAACTTCTTTGTGTTCTGTGAAATCATCTCACAGAGTTACAGCTTTCCCCTCAAGAAGCCTTTCGCTAAGACAGTTCTTGTGTAATTGGCAAAGTGATATTTGGAAGCCCATAGAGGGCGATGGTGAAAAAGGAAATATCCTCAGATGAAATCTGGAAAGAAGCTTTCTGAGAAACTGCTTAGTGTTCTGTTAATTCATCTCACAGAGTTACATCTTTATTTCGTGGATCTCTTTGCTAGCCTTATTTCTGTGGAATCTGAGAACAGATATTTCGGATCCCTTCGAAGACTATAGGGCCAAAGGAAATATCCTCCGATAGCAAAGAGAAAGAAGCTTTCTGAGAAACTTCTTTGTGCTTTGTGAAATCATCTCACAGAGTTACAGGTTTCCCCTCAAGAAGCCTTTCGCTAAGACAGTTCTTGTGGAATGGGCAAAGTGATATTTGGAAGCCCATAGAGGGCTATGGTGAAAAAGGAAATATCCTCAAATGAAATCTGGAAAGAAGCTTTCTGAGAAACTGCTTAGTGTTCTGTTAATTCATCTCACAGAGTTCCATCTGTATTTCGTGGATCTCTTTGCTAGCGTTATTTCTGTGGAATCTGAGAAGAGATATTTCGGATCCCTTTGAAGACTATAGGGCCAAAGGAAATATCCTCCGATAACAAAGAGAAAGAAGCTTTCTTAGAAACTTCTTTGTGTTCTGTGAAATCATCTCACAGAGTTACAGCTTTCCCCTCAAGAAGCCTTTCGCTAAGACAGTTCTTGTGGAATTGGCAAAGTGATATTTGGAAGCCCATAGAGGGCTATGGTGAAAAAGGAAATATCCTCAGATGAAATCTGGAAAGAAGCTTTCTGAGAAACTGCTTAGTGTTCTGTTAATTCATCTCACAGAGTTACATCTGTATTTCGTGGATCTCTTTGCTAGCCTTATTTCTTTGGAATCTGAGAACAGATATTTCAGATCCCTTTGAAGACAATAGGGCCAAAGGAAACATCATCCGATAACAAAGAGAAAGAAGCTTTCTGAGAAACTTCTTTGTATTCTGTGAAATCATCTCACAGAGTTGCAGCTTTCCCCTCAAGAAGCCTTTCGCTAAGACAGTTCTTGTGGAATTGGCAAAGTGATATTTGGAAGCCCATAGAGGGCTAAGGTGAAAAAGGAAATATCCTGAGATGAAATCTGGAAAGAAGCTTTCTGAGAAACTGCTTAGTGTTCTGTTAATTCTTCTCACAGAGTTACATCTGTATTTCGTCGATCTCTTTCCTAGCCTTATTTCTGTGGAATCTGAGAAGAGATATTTCGGATCCCTTTGAAGACTATAGGGCCAAAGGAAATATCCTCCGATAACAAAGAGAAAGAAGCTTTCTGAGAAACTTCTTTGTGTTCTGTGAAATCATCTCACAGAGTTACAGCTTTCCCCTCAAGAAGCCTTTCCCTAAGACAGTTCTTGTGTAATTGGCAAAGTGATATTTGGAAGCCCATAGAGGGCGATGGTGAAAAAGGAAATATCCTCAGATGAAATCTGGAAAGAAGCTTTCTGAGAAACTGCTTAGTGTTCTGTTAATTCATCTCACAGAGTTACATCTTTATTTCGTGGATCTCTTTGCTACCCTTGTTTCTGTGGAATCTGAGAACAGATATTTCGGATCCCTTTAACGACTATAGGTCTAAAGGAAATATCCTCCGAAAACAAAGAGAAAGAAGCTTTCTGAGAAACTTCTTTGTGTTTTTTGAAATCATCTCACAGTGTTACAGCTTTCCCCTAAAGAAGTCTTTCTCTAAGAAAGTTCTTGCGGAATTGGCAAAGTGATATTTGGAAGCCCATAGAGGGCTATGGTGAAAAAGGAAATATCCTCAGATGAAATCTGGAAAGAAGCTTTCTGAGAAACTGCTTAGTGTTCTGTTCATTCATCTCACAGAGTTACATCTGTATTTCGTGGATCTCTTTGCTAGCCTTATTTCTGTGGAATCTGAGAACAGATATTTCGGATCCATATGATGACATTTGGGCCAAAGGAAATATCCTCTGAAAACAAAGAGAAAGAAGCTTTTTGAGAAACAACTTTGTCTTCTGCGAAATCATCTCACAGAGTTACAGCTTTCCCCTCAAGAAGCCTTTCGCTAAGACAGTTCTTCTGGAATTGGCAATGTGATATTTGGAAGCCCATAGAGGGCTATGGTGAAAAAGGAAATATCCTCAGATGAAATCTGGAAAGAAGCTTTCTGAGAAACTTCTTAGTGTTCTGTTAATTCATCTCACAGAGTTTCATCTGTATTTCGTGGATGTCTTTGCTAGCCTTATTTCTGTGGACTCTGAGAAGAGATATTTCGGATCCCTTTGAAGACTATAGGGCCAAAGGAAATATCCTCCGATAACAAAGAGAAAGAAGCTTTCTGAGAAACTTCTTTGTGTTCTGTGAAATCATCTCACAGAGTTACAGCTTTCCCCTCAAGAAGCCTTTCGCTAAGACAGTTCTTGTGGAATTGGCAAAGTGATATTTGGAAGCCCTTAGAGGGCTATGGTGAAAAAGGAAATATCCTCAGATGAAATCTGGAAAGAAGCTTTCTGAGAAACTGCTTAGTGTTCTGTTAATTCATCTCCCAGAGTTACGTCTGTATTTCGTGCATCTCTTTGCTAGCCTTATTTCTATGGAATCTGAGAACAGATATTTCGGATCCCTTTGAAGACTATAGGGCCAAAGGAAATATCCTCCGAAAACAAAGAGAAAGAAGCTTTCTGAGAAACTTCTTTGTGTTTTTTGAAATCATCTCACAGTGTTACAGCTTTCCCCTCAAGAAGCCTTTCGCTAAGACAGTTCTTGCGGAATTGGCAAAGTGATATTTGGAAGCCCATAGAGGGCTATGGTGAAAAAGGAAATATCCTCCGATGAAATCTGGAAAGAAGCTTATAGAGAAACTGCTTAGTGTTCTGTTAATTCTTCTCACAGAGTTACATCTGTATTTCGTGGATCTCTTTGCTAGCCTTATTTCTTTGGAATCTGAGAACAGATATTTCAGATCCCTTTGAAGACAATAGGGCCAAAGGAAACATCATCCGATAACAAAGAGAAAGAAGCTTTCTGAGAAACTTCTTTTTATTCTGTGAAATCATCTCACAGAGTTGCAGCTTTCCCCTCAAGAAGCCTTTCGCTAAGACAGTTCTTTTGGAATTGGCAAAGTGATATTTGGAAGCCCATAGAGGGCTAAGGTGAAAAAGGAAATATCCTGAGATGAAATCTGGAAAGAAGCTTTCTGAGAAACTGCTTAGTGTTCTGTTAATTCATCTCCCAGAGTTACATCTGTATTTCGTCGATCTCTTTGCTAGCCTTATTTCTGTGGAATCTGAGAACAGATATTTCGGATCCATATGATGACATTTGGGCCAAAGGAAATATCCTCTGAAAACAAAGAGAAAGAAGCTTTCTGAGAAAGTTCTTTGTGTTCTGTGAAATCATCTCACATAGTTACAGCTTTCCCCTCAAGAGGCGTTTCGCTAAGACAGTTCTTGTGGAATTGGCAAAGTGATATTTGGAAGCCCATAGAGGGCTATGGTGAAAAAGGAAATATCCTCAGATGAAATCTGGAAAGAAGCTTTCTGAGAAACTGCTTAGTGTTCTGTTAATTCATCTCACAGAGTTACAACTGTATTTCGTGGATCTCTTTGCTAGAATTATTTCTGTGGTATCTGAGAACAGATATTTCGGATCCCTTTGAAGACTAAAGGGCCAAAGGAAATATCATCCGATAACAAAGAGAAAGAAGCTCTCTGAGAAACTTCTTTGTATTCTGTGAAATCATCTCACAGAGTTGCAGCTTTCCCCTCAAGAAGCCTTTCGCTAAGACAGTTCTTGTGGAATTGGCAAAGTGATATTTGGAAGCCCATAGATGGCTATGGTGAAAAGGGAAATATCCTCAGATGAAATCTGGAAAGAAGCTTTCTGAGAAACTGCTTAGTGTTCTGTTAATTCATCTCACAGAGTTACATCAGTATTTCGTCGATCTCTTTGCTAGCCTTATTTCTGTGGAATCTGAGAACAGATATTTCGGATCCCTTTAACGACTATAGGTCTAAAGGAAATATCCTCCGAAAACAAAGAGAAAGAAGCTTTCTGAGAAACTTCTTTGTGTTTTTTGAAATCATCTCACAGTGTTACAGCTTTCCCCTAAAGAAGTCTTTCTCTAAGAAAGTTCTTGCGGAATTGGCAAAGTGATATTTGGAAGCCCATAGAGGGCTATGGTGAAAAAGGAAATATCCTCAGATGAAATCTGGAAAGAAGCTTATAGAGAAACTGCTTAGTGTTCTGTTAATTCTTCTCACAGAGTTACATCTGTATTTCGTGGATCTCTTTGCTAACCTTATTTCTGTGGAATCTGAGAACAGATATTTCAGATCCCTTTGAAGACAATAGGGCCAAAGGAAACATCATCCGATAACAAAGAGAAAGAAGCTTTCTGAGAAACTTCTTTGTATTCTGTGAAATCATCTCACAGAGTTGCAGCTTTCCCCTCTAGAAGCCTTTCGCTAAGACAGTTCTTGTGGAATTGGCAAAGTGATATTTGGAAGCCCATAGAGGGCTAAGGTGAAAAAGGAAATATCCTGAGATGAAATCTGGAAAGAAGCTTTCTGAGAAACTGCTTAGTGTTCTGTTAATTCTTCTCACAGAGTTACATCTGTATTTCGTCGATCTCTTTGCTAGCCTTATTTCTGTGAAATCTGAGAACAGATATTTCAGATCCCTTTAAAGACTATAGGTCTAAAGGAAATATCCTCCGAAAACAAATAGAAAGAAGCTTTCTGAGAAACTTCTTTGTGTTCTGTGAAATCATCTCACAGAGTTACAGCTTTCCCCTCAAGAAGCCTTTCGCTAAGACAGTTCTTGTGGAATTGGCAAAGTGATATTTGGAAGCCCATAGAGGGCTATGGTGAAAAAGGAAATATCCTCAGATGAAATCTGGAGAGAAGATTTCTAAGAAACTGCTTAGTGTTCTGTTTATTCATCTCACAGAATTACATCTGTATTTCGTGGATCTCTTTGCTAGCCTTATTTCTGTGGAATCTGAGAACAGATATTTCAGATGCATATGATGACATTTGGGCCAAAGGAAATATCCTCTGAAAACAAAGAGAAAGAAGCTTTCTGAGAAAGTTCTTTGTGTTCTTTGAAGTCATCTCACAGAGTTACAGCATTCCCCTCCAGAAGCGTTTCGCTAAGACAGTTCTTGTGGAATTGGCAAAGTGATATTTGGAAGCCCATAGAGGGCTATGGTGAAAAAGGAAATATCCTCAGATGAAATCTGGAAAGAAGCTTTCTGAGAAACCGCTTAGTGTTCTGTTAATTCATCTCACAGAATTACATCTGTATTTCGTGAATCGCTTTGCTAGCCTTATTTCTGTGGAATCTGAGAACAGATATTTCGGATCCCTTTGAAGACTATAGGGCCAAAGGAAATATCATCCGATAACAAAGAGAAAGAAGCTCTCTGAGAAACTTCTTTGTATTCTGTGAAATCATCTCACAGAGTTGCAGCTTTCCCCTCAAGAAGCCTTTCGCTAAGACAGTTCTTGTGGAATTGGCAAAGTGATATTTGGAAGCCCATAGAGGGCTATGGTGAAAAAGGAAATATCCTCAGATGAAATCTGGAAAGAAGCTTTCTGAGAAACTGCTTAGTGTTCTGTTAATTCATCTCACAGAGTTACATCTGTATTTCGTCGATCTCTTTGCTAGCCTTATTTCTGTGGAATCTGAGAACAGATATTTCGGATCCCTTTAACGACTATAGGTCTAAAGGAAATATCCTCCGAAAACAAAGAGAAAGAAGCTTTCTGAGAAACTTCTTTGTGTTTTTTGAAATCATCTCACAGTGTTACAGCTTTCCCCTAAAGAAGTCTTTCTCTAAGAAAGTTCTTGCGGAATTGGAAAAGTGATATTTGGAAGCCCATAGAGGGCTATGGTGAAAAAGGAAATATCCTCCGATCAAATCTGGAAAGAAGCTTACAGAGAAACTGCTTAGTGTTCTCTTAATTCATCTCACAGAGTTACATCTGTATTTCGTGGATCTCTTTGCTAGCCTTATTTCTGTGGAATCTGAGAACAGATATTTCGGATCCCTTTGAAGACTATAGGGCCAAAGGAAATATCATCCGATAACAAAGAGAAAGAAGCAGTCTGAGAAATTTCTTTGTGTTTTTTGAAATCATCTGACAGTGTGACAGCTTTCCCCTAAAGAAGCCTTTCGCTAAGAAAGTTCTTGCGGAATTGGCAAAGTGATATTTGGAAGCCCATAGAGGGCTAGGGTGAAAAAGGAAATATCCTCTGATGAAATCTGGAAAGAAGCTTACAGAGAAACTGCTTAGTGTTCTGTTAATTCATCTCACAGAGTTACATCTGTATTTCGTGGATCTCTTTCCTAGCCTTATTTCTGTGGAATCTGAGAACAGATATTTCGGATCCCTTCGAAGACTATAGGACCAAAGGAAATATCCTCCGATAGCAAAGAGAAAGAAGCTTTCTGAGAAACTTCTTTGTGCTTTGTGAAATCATCTCACAGAGTTACAGGTTTCCCCTCAAGAAGCCTTTCGCTAAGACAGTTCTTGTGGAATGGGCAAAGTGATATTTGGAAGCCCATAGAGGGCTATGGTGAGAAAGGAAATATCCTCAGATGAAATCCGGAAAGAAGCTTTCTGAGAAACTGCTTAGTGTTCTGTTAATTCATCTCACAGAGTTACATCTGTATTTCGTGGATCGCTTTGCTAGCCTTATTTCTGTGGAATCTGAGAACAGATATTTCGGATCCCTTTGAAGACTATAGGGCCAAAGGAAATATCATCCGATAACAAAGAGAAAGAAGCTCTCTGAGAAACTTCTTTGTATTCTGTGAAATCATCTCACAGAGTTGCAGCTTTCCCCTCAAGAAGCCTTTCGCTAAGACAGTTCTTGTGGAATTGGCAAAGTGATATTTGGAAGCCCATAGAGAGCTATGGTGAAAAAGGAAATATCCTCAGATGAAATATGGAAAGAAGCTTTCTGAGAAACTGCTTAGTGTTCTGTTAATTCATCTCACTGAGTTACATCTGTATTTCGTGGATCTCTTTGCTAGCCTTATTTCTGTGGAATCTGAGAACAGATATTTCGGATCCCTTTAACGACTATAGGTCTAAAGGAAATATCCTCCGAAAACAAAGAGAAAGAAGCTTTCTGAGAAACTTCTTTGTGTTTTTTGAAATCATCTCACAGTGTTACAGCTTTCCCCTAAAGAAGTCTTTCTCTAAGAAAGTTCTTGCGGAATTGGCAAAGTGATATTTGGAAGCCCATAGAGGGCTATGGTGAAAAAGGAAATATCCTCCGATCAAATCTGGAAAGAAGCTTACAGAGAAACTGCTTAGTGTTCTCTTAATTCATCTCACAGAGTTACATCTGTATTTCGTGGATCTCTTTGCTAGCCTTATTTCTGTGGAATCTGAGAACGGATATTTCGGATCCCTTTGAAGACTATAGGGCCAAAGGAAATATCATCCGATAACAAAGAGAAAGAAGCAGTCTGAGAAATTTCTTTGTGTTTTTTGAAATCATCTGACAGTGTGACAGCTTTCCCCTAAAGAAGCCTTTCGCTAAGAAAGTTCTTGCGGAATTGGCAACGTGATATTTGGAAGCCCATAGAGGGCTAGGGTGAAAAAGGAAATATCCTCAGATGAAATATGGAAAGAAGCTTACAGAGAAACTGCGTAGTGTTCTGTTAATTCATCTCAGAGAGTTACATCTGTATTTCGTGGATCTCTTTCCTAGCCTTATTTCTGTGGAATCTGAGAACAGATATTTCAGATGCATATGATGACATTTGGGCCAAAGGAAATATCCTCTGAAAACAAAGAGAAAGAAGCTTTTTGAGAAAGTTCTTTGTGTTCTGTGAAATCATCTCACAGAGTTACAGCTTTCCGCTCAAGAACCGTTTCGCTAAGACAGTTCTTGTGGAATTGGCAAAGTGATATTTGGAAGCCCACAGAGGGGTATGGTGAAAAAGGAAATATCCTCAGATGAAATCTGGAAAGAAGCTTTCTGAGAAACTGCTTAGTGTTCTGTTAATTCATCTCACAGAGTTACATCTGTATTTCTTGGATCTCTTTGCTAGCCTTATTTCTGTGGAATCTGAGAAGAGATATTTCGGATCCCTTTGAAGACAATAGGGCCAAAGGAAATATCCTCCGATAACAAAGAGAAAGAAGCTTTCTGAGAAACTTCTTTGTGTTCTGTGAAATCATCTCACAGAGTTACAGCTTTCCCCTCAAGAAGCCTTTCCCTAAGACAGTTCTTGTGGAATTGGCAAAGTGATATTTGGAAGCCCATAGAGGGCTATGGTGAAAAAGGAAATATCCTCAGATGAAATCTGGAAAGAAGATTTCTGAGAAACTGCTTAGTGTTCTGTTAATTCATCTCACAGAGTTACATCTGTATTTCGTGGATCTCTTTGCTAGCCTTATTTCTGTGGAATCTGAGAACAGATATTTCGGATCCCTTCGAAGACTATAGGGTCTAAGGAAATATCCTCCGATAGCAAAGAGAAAGAAGCTTTCTGAGAAACTTCTTTGTGCTTTGTGAAATCATCTCACAGAGTTACAGCTTTCCCCTCAAGAAGCCTTTCGCTAAGACAGTTCTTGTGGAATTGGCAAAGTGATATTTGGAAGCCCATAGAGGGCTATGGTGAAAAAGGAAATATCCTCAGATGAAATCTGGAAAGAAGCTTTCTGAGAAACTGCTTAGTGTTCTGTTAATTCATCTCACAGAGTTACATCTGTATTTCGTGGATCTCTTTGCTAGCCTTATTTCTGTGGAATCTGAGAACAGATATTTCGGATCCCTTTGAAGACTATAGGGCCAAAGGAAATATCATCCGATAACAAAGAGAAAGAAGCTCTCTGAGAAACTTCTTTGTATTCTGTGAAATCATCTCACAGAGTTGCAGCTTTCCCCTCAAGAAGCCTTTCGCTAAGACAGTTCTTGTGGAATTGGCAAAGTGATATTTGGAAGCCCATAGAGGGCTATGGTGAAAAAGGAAATATCCTCAGATGAAATCTGGAAAGAAGCTTTCTGAGAAACTGCTTAGTGTTCTGTTAATTCATCTCACTGAGTTACATCTGTATTTCGTGGATCTCTTTGCTAGCCTTATTTCTGTGGAATCTGAGAACAGATATTTCGGATCCCTTTAACGACTATACGTCTAAAGGAAATATCCTCCGAAAACAAAGAGAAAGAAGCTTTCTGAGAAACTTCTTTGTGTTTTTTGAAATCATCTCACAGTGTTACAGCTTTCCCCTAAAGAAGTCTTTCTCTAAGAAAGTTCTTGCGGAATTGGCAAAGTGATATTTGGAAGCCCATAGAGGGCTATGGTGAAAAAGGAAATATCCTCCGATCAAATCTGGAAAGAAGCTTACAGAGAAACTGCTTAGTGTTCTCTTAATTCATCTCACAGAGTTACATCTGTATTTCGTGGATCTCTTTGCTAGCCTTATTTCTGTGGAATCTGAGAACGGATATTTCGGATCCCTTTGAAGACTATAGGGCCAAAGGAAATATCATCCGATAACAAAGAGAAAGAAGCAGTCTGAGAAATTTCTTTGTGTTTTTTGAAATCATCTGACAGTGTGACAGCTTTCCCCTAAAGAAGCCTTTCGCTAAGAAAGTTCTTGCGGAATTGGCAACGTGATATTTGGAAGCCCATAGAGGGCTAGGGTGAAAAAGGAAATATCCTCAGATGAAATATGGAAAGAAGCTTACAGAGAAACTGCTTAGTGTTCTGTTAATTCATCTCACAGAGTTACATCTGTATTTTGTGGATCTCTTTCCTAGCCTTATTTCTGTGGAATCTGAGAACAGATATTTCAGATGCATACGATGACATTTGGGCCAAAGGAAATATCCTCTGAAAACAAAGAGAAAGAAGCTTTTTGAGAAAGTTCTTTGTGCTTTGTGAAATCATCTCACAGAGTTACAGCTTTCCCCTCAAGAAGCCTTTCGCTAAGACAGTTCTTGTGGAATTGGCAAAGTGATATTTGGAAGCCCATAGAGGGCTATGGTGAAAAAGGAAATATCCTCAGATGAAATCTGGAAAGAAGCTTTCTGAGAAACTGCTTAGTGTTCTGTTAATTCATCTCACAGAGTTACATCAGTATTTCATGGATCTCTTTGCTAGCGTTATTTCTGTGGAATCTGAGAAGAGATATTTCGGATCCCTTTGAAGACTACAGGGCCAAAGGAAATATCCTCCGATAGCAAAGAGAAAGAAGCTTTCTGAGAAACTTCTTTGTGTTCTGTGAAATCATCTCACAGAGTTACAGCTTTCCCCTCAAGAAGCCTTTCGCTAAGACAGTTCTTGTGGAATTGGCAAAGTGATATTGTGAAGCCCATAGAGGGCTATGGTGAAAAAGGAAATATTCTCAGATGAAATCTGGAAAGAAGCTTTCTGAGAAACTGCTTAGTGTTCTGTTAATTCATCTCACAGAGTTACATCTGTATTTCTTGGATCTCTTTGCTAGCCTTATTTCTGTGGAATCTGAGAACAGATATTTCGGATCCCTTTGAAGACTATAGGGCCAAAGGAAATATCTTCCGATAACAAAGAGAAAGAAGCATTCTGAGAAACTTCTTTGTGTTTTGTGAAATCATCTCACAGTGTTACAGCTTTCCCCTAAAGAAGCCTTTCGCTAAGAAAGTTCTTGCGGAATTGGCAAAGTGATATTTGGAAGCCCATAAAGGGCTATGGTGAAAAAGGAAATATCCTCCGATGAAATCTGGAAAGAAGCTTTCTGAGAAACTGCTTACTGTTCTGTTAATTCATCTCACAGAGTTACATCTGTATTTCGTGGATCTCTTTGCTAGCCTTATTTCTGTGGAATCTGAGAACAGATATTTCGGATCCCTTTGAAGACAATAGGGCCAAAGGAAATATCCTCCGAAAACAAAGAGAAAGAAGCTTTCTGAGAAACTTCTTTGTGTTCTGGGAAATCATCTCACAGAGTTACAGCTTTCCCCTCCAGAAGCCTTTCGCTAAGACAGTTCTTGTGGAATTGGCAAAGTGATATTTGGAAGCCAATAGAGGGCTATGGTGAAAAAGGAAATATCCTCAGATGAAATCTGGAGAGAAGCTTTCTGAGAAACTGCTTAGTGTTCTATTAATTCATCTCACAGAGTTATATCTGAATTTCGTGGATCCCTTTGCTAGCCTTATTTCTGTGGAATCTGAGAACAGATATTTCGGATCCCTTTGAAGACTATAGGGCCAAAGGAAATATCATCCGATAACAAAGAGAAAGAAGCATTCTGAGAAATTTCTTTGTGTTTTTTGAAATCATCTCACAGTGTGACAGCTTTCCCCTAAAGAAGCCTTTCGCTAAGAAAGTTCTTGCGGAATTGGCAAAGTGATATTTGGAAACCCATAGAGGGCTAATGTGAAAAAGGAAATATCCTCCGATGAAATATGGAAAGAACCTTACAGAGAAACTGCTTAGTGTTCTGTTAATTCATCTCACAGAGTTACATCTGTATTTCGTGGATCTCTTTGCTAGCCTTATTTCTGTGGAATCTGAGAACAGATATTTCAGATGCATATGATGACATTTGGGCCAAAGGAAATATCCTCTGAAAACAAAGAGAAAGAAGCTTTCTGAGAAAGTTCTTTGTGTTCTGTGAAATCATCTCACAGAGTTACAGCTTTCCCCTCAAGAAGCCTTTCGCTAAGACAGTTCTTCTGGAATTGGCAAAGTGATATTTGGAAGCCCATAGAGGGCTATGGTGAAAACGGAAATATCCTCAGATGAAATCTGGAAAGAAGCTTTCTGAGAAACTGCTTAGTGTTCTGTTAATTCATCTCACAGAGTTACATCTGTATTTCGTGGATCTCTTTGCTAGCCTTATTTCTGTGGAATCTGAGAACAGATATTTCGGATCCCTTTGAAGACAATAGGGCCAAAGGAAATATCCTCCGAAAACAAAGAGAAAGAAGCTTTCTGAGAAACTTCTTTGTGTTCTGGGAAATCATCTCACAGAGTTACAGCTTTCCCCTCCAGAAGCCTTTCGCTAAGACAGTTCTTCTGGAATTGGCAAAGTGATATTTGGAAGCCAATAGAGGGCTATGGTGAAAAAGGAAATATCCTCAGAAGAAATCTGGAGAGAAGCTTTCTGAGAAACTGCTTAGTGTTCTATTAATTCATCTCACAGAGTTATATCTGAATTTCGTGGATCTCTTTGCTAGCCTTATTTCTGTGGAATCTGAGAACAGATATTTCGGATCCCTTTGAAGACTATAGGGCCAAAGGAAATATCATCCGATAACAAAGAGAAAGAAGCATTCTGAGAAATTTCTTTGTGTTTTTTGAAATCATCTCACAGTGTGACAGCTTTCCCCTAAAGAAGCCTTTCGCTAAGAAAGTTCTTGCGGAATTGGCAATGTGATATTTGGAAACCCATAGAGGGCTAATGTGAAAAAGGAAATATCCTCCGATGAAATATGGAAAGAACCTTACAGAGAAACTGCTTAGTGTTCTGTTAATTCATCTCACAGAGTTACATCTGTATTTCGTGGATCTCTTTGCTAGCCTTATTTCTGTGGAATCTGAGAACAGATATTTCAGATGCATATGATGACATTTGGGCCAAAGGAAATATCCTCTGAAAACAAAGAGAAAGAAGCTTTCTGAGAAAGTTCTTTGTGTTCTGTGAAATCATCTCACAGAGTTACAGCTTTCCCCTCAAGAAGCCTTTCGCTAAGACAGTTCTTCTGGAATTGGCAAAGTGATATTTGGAAGCCCATAGAGGGCTATGGTGAAAACGGAAATATCCTCAGATGAAATCTGGAAAGAAGCTTTCTGAGAAACTGCTTAGTGTTCTGTTAATTCATCTCACAGAGTTACATCTGTATTTCGTGGATCTCTTTGCTAGCCTTATTTCTGTGGAATCTGAGAACAGATATTTCGGATCCCTTCGAAGACTATAGGGCCAAAGGAAATATCCTCTGATAGCAAAGAGAAAGAAGCTTTCTGAGAAACTTCTTTGTGCTTTGTGAAATCATCTCACAGAGTTACAGCTTTCCCCTCAAGAAGCCTTTCGCTAAGACAGTTCTTGTGGAATTGGCAAAGTGATATTTGGAAGCCTATAGAGGGCTATGGTGAAAAAGGAAATATCCTCAGATGAAATCTGGAAAGAAGCTTTCTGAGAAACTGCTTAGTGTTCTGTTAATTCATCTCACAGAGTTACATCAGTATTTCATGGATCTCTTTGCTAGCGTTATTTCTGTGGAATCTGAGAACAGATATTTCGGATCCCTTTGAAGACTATAGGGCCAAAGGAAATATCCTCCGATAGCAAAGAGAAAGAAGCTTTCTGAGAAACTTCTTTGTGTTCTGTGAAATCATCTCACAGAGTTACAGCTTTCCCCTCAAGAAGCCTTTCGCTAAGACAGTTCTTGTGGAATTGGCAAAGTGATATTGGGAAGCCCATAGAGGGCTATGGTGAAAAAGGAAATATCCTCAGATGAAATCTGGAGAGAAGCTTTCTGAGAAACTGCTTAGTGTTCTGTTAATTCATCTCCCAGAGTTACATCTGTATTTCGTGGATCTCTTTGCTAGCCTTATTTCTGTGGAATCTGAGAACAGATATTTCGGATCCCTATGATGACAATTGGCCCAAAGGAGATATCCTCCGAAAACAAAGAGAAAGAAGCTTTCTGAGAAACTTCTTTGTCTTTTTCGATATCATCTCACAGAGTTACAGCTTTCCCCTCAAGAAGCCTTTCGCTAAGACAGTTCTTGTGGAATTGGCAAAGTGATATTTGGAAGCCCGTAGAGGGCTATGGTGAAAAAGGAAATATCCTCAGATGAAATCTGGAGAGAAGCTTTCTGAGAAACTGCTTAGTGTTCTGTTAATTCATCTCACAGAGTTACATCTGTATTTCGTGGATCTCTTTGCCAGCCTTATTTCTGTGGAATCTGAGAGCAGATATTAAGGATCCCTTTGAAGACTATAGGGCCTAAGGAAATATCCTCCGAAAACAAAGAGAAAGAAGCTTTCTGAGAAACTTCTTTGTGTTCTGTGAAATCATCTCACAGAGTTACAGCTTTCCCCTCCAGAAGCCTTTCGCTAAGACAGTTCTTCTGGAATTGGCAAAGTGATATTTGGAAGCCCATAGAGGGCTATGGTGAAAAAGGAAATATCCTCAGATGAAATCTGGAGAGAAGCTTTCTGAGAAACTGCTTAGTGTTCTGTTAATTCATCTCACAGAGTTACATCTGTATTTCGTGGATCTCTTTGCTAGCCTTATTTCTGTGGAATCTGAGAAGAGATATTTCGGATCCCTTTGAAGACTATAGGGCCAAAGGAAATATCATCCGATAACAAAGAGAAAGAAGCATTTTGAGAAACTTCTTTCTGTTTTGTGAAATCATCTCACAGTGTTACAGCTTTCCCCTAAAGAAGCCTTTCGCTAAGAAAGTTCTTGCGGAATTGGCAAAGTGATATTTGGAAGCCCATAGAGGGCTATGGTGAAAAAGGAAATATCCTCCCATGAAATCTGGAAAGAAGCTTACAGAGAAACTGCTTAGTGTTCTGTTAATTCATCTCACAGAGTTACATCTGTATTTCGTGGATCTCTTTGCTAGCCTTATTTCTGTGGAATCTGAGAACAGATATTTCGGATCCATATGATGACATTTGGGCCAAAGGAAATATGATCTGAAAACAAAGAGAAAGAAGCTTTCTGAGACACTTCTTTGTGTTCTGTGAAATCATCTCACAGAGTTACAGCTTTCCCCTCAAGAAGCCTTTCGCTAGGACAGTTCTTGTGGAATTGGCAAAGTGATATTTGGAAGCCCATAGAGGGCTATGGTGAAAAAGGAAATATCCTCAGATGAAATCTGGAAAGAAGCTTTCTGAGAAACTGCTTAGTGTTCTGAAAATTCATCTCACAGAGTTACATCTGTATTTCGTCGATCTCTTTGCTAGCCTTATTTCTGTGGAATCTGAGAACAGATATTTCGGATCCCTTTAAAGACTATAGGTCTAAAGGAAATATCCTCCGAAAACAAATAGAAAGAAGCTTTCTGAGTAACTGCTCTGTGATGCGTGACATCCACTCACAGAGTTACATCTGTATTTCGTGGCTCTCTTTGCTAGCCTTATTTCTGTGGAATCTGAGAACAGATATTTCGGATCCCTTCGAAGACTATCGGGCCAAAGGAAATATCCTCCGATAGCAAAGAGAAAGAAGCTTTCTGAGAAACTTCTTTGTATTCTGTGAAATCATCTCACAGATTTGCAGCTTTCCCCTCAAGAAGCCTTTCGCTAAGACAGTTATTGTGGAATTGGAAAGTGATATTTGGAAGCCCATAGAGGGCTAAGGTGAAAAAGGAAATATCCTCCGATCAAATCTGGAAAGAATCTTTCTGAGAAACTGCTTAGTGTTCTGTTAATTCATTTCACAGAGTTACATCTGTATTTCGTCGATCTCTTTGCTAGCCTTATTTCTGTGGAATCTGAGAACAGATATTTCGGATCCCTTTAAAGACTATAGGTCCAAAGGAAGTATCCTCCGAAAACAAATAGAAAGAAGCTTTCTGAGAAACTTCTTTGTGTTCTGTCAAATCATCTCACAGAGTTACAGCTTTCCCCTCAAGAAGCCTTTCGCTAAGACAGTTCTTGTGGAATTGGCAAAGTGATATTTGGAAGCCCATAGAGGGCTATGGTGAAAAAGGAAATATCCTCAGATGAAATCTGGAAAGAAGCTTTCTGAGAAACTGCTTAGTGTTCTGTTAATTCATCTCCCAGAGTTACATCTGTATTTCGTGCATCTCTTTGCTAGCCTTATTTCTATGGAACCTGAGAACAGATATTTCGGATCCCTTTGAAGACTATAGGGCCAAAGGAAATATCCTCCGAAAACAAAGAGAAAGAAGCTTTCTGAGAAACTTCTTTGTGTTTTGTGAAATCATCTCACAGTTTTACAGCTTTCTCCTCAAGAAGCCTTTCGCTAAGACAGTTCTTGCGGAATTGGCAAAGTGATATTTGGAAGCCCATAGAGGGCTATGGTGAAAAAGGAAATATCCTCAGATGAAATCTGGAAAGAAGCTTATAGAGAAACTGCTTAGTGTTCTGTTAATTCTTCTCACAGAGTTACATCTGTATTTCGTTGATCTCTTTGCTAACCTTATTTCTGTGGAATCTGAGAACAGATATTTCAGATCCCTTTGAAGACAATAGGGCCAAAGGAAACATCATCCGATAACAAAGAGAAAGAAGCTTTCTGAGAAACTTCTTTGTATTCTGTGAAATCATCTCACAGAGTTGCAGCTTTCCCCTCTAGAAGCCTTTCGCTAAGACAGTTCTTGTGGAATTGGCAAAGTGATATTTGGAAGCCCATAGAGGGCTAAGGTGAAAAAGGAAATATCCTGAGATGAAATCTGGGAAGAAGCTTTCTGAGAAACTGCTTAGTGTTCTGTTAATTCTTCTCACAGAGTTACATCTGTATTTCGTCGATCTCTTTGCTAGCCTTATTTCTGTGGAATCTGAGAACAGATATTTCGGATCCCTTTAAAGACTATAGGTCTAAAGGAAATATCCTCCGAAAACAAATAGAAAGAAGCTTTCTGAGAAACTTCTTTGTGTTCTGTGAAATCATCTCACAGAGTTACAGCTTTCCCCTCAAGAAGCCTTTCGCTAAGACAGTTCTTGTGGAATTGGCAAAGTGATATTTGGAAGCCCATAGAGGGCTATGGTGAAAAAGGAAATATCCTCAGATGAAATCTGGAAAGAAGCTTTCTGAGAAACTGCTTAGTGTTCTGAAAATTCATCTCACAGAGTTACATCTGTATTTCGTCGATCTCTTTGCTAGCCTTATTTCTGTGGAATCTGAGAACAGATATTTCGGATCCCTTTAAAGACTATAGGTCTAAAGGAAATATCCTCCGAAAACAAATAGAAAGAAGCTTTCTGAGTAACTGCTCTGTGATGCGTGACATCCACTCACAGAGTTACATCTGTATTTCGTGGCTCTCTTTGCTAGCCTTATTTCTGTGGAATCTGAGAACAGATATTTCGGATCCCTTCGAAGACTATCGGGCCAAAGGAAATATCCTCCGATAGCAAAGAGAAAGAAGCTTTCTGAGAAACTTCTTTGTATTCTGTGAAATCATCTCACAGATTTGCAGCTTTCCCCTCAAGAAGCCTTTCGCTAAGACAGTTATTGTGGAATTGGAAAGTGATATTTGGAAGCCCATAGAGGGCTAAGGTGAAAAAGGAAATATCCTCCGATCAAATCTGGAAAGAATCTTTCTGAGAAACTGCTTAGTGTTCTGTTAATTCATTTCACAGAGTTACATCTGTATTTCGTCGATCTCTTTGCTAGCCTTATTTCTATGGAATCTGAGAACAGATATTTCGGATCCCTTTAAAGACTATAGGTCCAAAGGAAGTATCGTCCGAAAACAAATAGAAAGAAGCTTTCTGAGAAACTTCTTTGTGTTCTGTCAAATCATCTCACAGAGTTACAGCTTTCCCCTCAAGAAGCCTTTCGCTAAGACAGTTCTTGTGGAATTGGCAAAGTGATATTTGGAAGCCCATAGAGGGCTATGGTGAAAAAGGAAATATCCTCAGATGAAATCTGGAAAGAAGCTTTCTGAGAAACTGCTTAGTGTTCTGTTAATTCATCTCCCAGAGTTACATCTGTATTTCGTGCATCTCTTTGCTAGCCTTATTTCTATGGAACCTGAGAACAGATATTTCGGATCCCTTTGAAGACTATAGGGCCAAAGGAAATATCCTCCGAAAACAAAGAGAAAGAAGCTTTCTGAGAAACTTCTTTGTGTTTTGTGAAATCATCTCACAGTTTTACAGCTTTCTCCTCAAGAAGCCTTTCGCTAAGACAGTTCTTGCGGAATTGGCAAAGTGATATTTGGAAGCCCATAGAGGGCTATGGTGAAAAAGGAAATATCCTCAGATGAAATCTGGAAAGAAGCTTATAGAGAAACTGCTTAGTGTTCTGTTAATTCTTCTCACAGAGTTACATCTGTATTTCGTTGATCTCTTTGCTAACCTTATTTCTGTGGAATCTGAGAACAGATATTTCAGATCCCTTTGAAGACAATAGGGCCAAAGGAAACATCATCCGATAACAAAGAGAAAGAAGCTTTCTGAGAAACTTCTTTGTATTCTGTGAAATCATCTCACAGAGTTGCAGCTTTCCCCTCTAGAAGCCTTTCGCTAAGACAGTTCTTGTGGAATTGGCAAAGTGATATTTGGAAGCCCATAGAGGGCTAAGGTGAAAAAGGAAATATCCTGAGATGAAATCTGGGAAGAAGCTTTCTGAGAAACTGCTTAGTGTTCTGTTAATTCTTCTCACAGAGTTACATCTGTATTTCGTCGATCTCTTTGCTAGCCTTATTTCTGTGGAATCTGAGAACAGATATTTCGGATCCCTTTAAAGACTATAGGTCTAAAGGAAATATCCTCCGAAAACAAATAGAAAGAAGCTTTCTGAGAAACTTCTTTGTGTTCTGTGAAATCATCTCACAGAGTTACAGCTTTCCCCTCAAGAAGCCTTTCGCTAAGACAGTTCTTGTGGAATTGGCAAAGTGATATTTGGAAGCCCATAGAGGGCTATGGTGAAAAAGGAAATATCCTCAGATGAAATCTGGAGAGAAGATTTCTGAGAAACTGCTTAGTGTTCTGTTTATTCATCTCACAGAGTTACATCTGTATTTCGTGGATCTCTTTGCTAGCCTTATTTCTGTGGAATCTGAGAACAGATATTTTGGATCCCTATGATGACTATAGGGCCAAAGGAAATATCCTCCGATAACAAAGAGAAAGAAGCTTTCTGAGACACTTCTTTGTGTACTGTGAAATCATCTCACAGAGTTACAGCTTTCCCCTCAAGAAGCCTTTCGCTAAGACAGTTCTTGTGGAATTGGCAAAGTGATATTTCGAAGCCCTTAGAGGGCTATGGTGAAAAAGTAAATATCCTCAGATGAAATCTGGAAAGAAGATTACAGAGAAACTGCTTAGTGTTCTGTTAATTCATCTCACAGAGTTACATCTGTATTTCGTGGATCTCTTTGCTAGCCTTATTTCTGTGGAATCTGAGAACAGATATTTCGGATCCATATGATGACATTTGGGCCAAAGGAAATATCCTCTGAAAACAAAGAGAAAGAAGCTTTCTGAGAAAGTTCTTTGTGTTCTGTGAAATCATCTCACATAGTTACAGCTTTCCCCTCAAGAGGCGTTTCGCTAAGACAGTTCTTGTGGAATTGGCAAAGTGATATTTGGAAGCCCTTAGAGGGCTATGGTGAAAAAGGAAATATCCTTAGATGAAATCTGGAAAGAAGCTTTCTGAGAAACTGCTTAGTGTTCTCTTAATTCATCTCACAGAGTTACATCTGTATTTCGTGGATCTCTTTGCTAGCGTTATTTCTGTGGAATCTGAGAAGAGATATTTCGGAACCCTTTGAAGTCTATAGGGCCAAAGGAAATATCCTCCGATAACAAAGAGAAAGAAGCTTTCTGAGAAACTTCTTTGTGTTCTGTGAAATCATCTCACAGAGTTACAGCTTTCCCCTCAAGAAGCCTTTCCCTAAGACAGTTCTTGTGGAATTGGCAACGTAATATTTGGAAGCCCATACAGGGCTACGGTGAAAAAGGAAATATCCTCAGATGAAATCTGGGAAGAAGCTTTCTGAGAAACTGCTTAGTGTTCTGTTAATTCATCTCACAGAGTTACATCTGTATTTCGTGGATCTCTTTGCTAGCCTTATTTCTGTGGAATCTGAGAACAGATATTTCAGATGCATATGATGACATTTGGGCCAAAGGAAATATCCTCTGAAAACAAAGAGAAAGAAGCTTTCTGAGAAAGTTCTTTGTGTTCTTTGAAGTCATCTCACAGAGTTACAGCATTCCCCTCCAGAAGCGTTTCGCTAAGACAGTTCTTGTGGAATTGGCAAAGTGATATTTGGAAGCCCATAGAGGGCTATGGTGAAAAAGGAAATATCCTCAGATGAAATCTGGAAAGAAGCTTTCTGAGAAACTGCTTAGTGTTCTGTTAATTCATCTCACAGAATTACATCTGTATTTCGTGGATCTCTTTGCTAGCGTTATTTCTGTGGAATCTGAGAAGAGATATTTCGGATCCCTTTGAAGACTATAGGGCCAAAGGAAATATCCTCCGATAACAAAGAGAAAGAAGCTTTCTGAGAAACTTCTTTGTGTTCTGTGAAATCATCTCACAGAGTTACAGATTTCCCCTCAAGAAGCCTTTCCCTAAGACAGTTCTTGTGTAATTGGCAAAGTGATATTTGGAAGCCCATAGAGGGCGATGGTGAAAAAGGAAATATCCTCAGATGAAATCTGGAAAGAAGCTTTCTGAGAAACTGCTTAGTGTTCTGTTAATTCATCTCACAGAGTTACATCTGTATTTCGTGGATCTCTTTGCTAGCCTTATTTCTGTGGAATCTGAGAACAGATATTTCAGATGCATATGATGACATTTGGGCCAAAGGAAATATCCTCTGAAAACAAAGAGAAAGAAGCTTTCTGAGAAAGTTCTTTGTGTTCTTTGAAGTCATCTCACAGAGTTACAGCATTCCCCTCCAGAAGCGTTTCGCTAAGACAGTTCTTGTGGAATTGGCAAAGTGATATTTGGAAGCCCTTAGAGGGCTATGGTGAAAAAGGAAATATCCTCAGATGAAATCTGGAAAGAAGCTTTCTGAGAAACTGCTTAGTGTTCTGTTAATTCATCTCACAGAATTACATCTGTATTTCGTGGATCTCTTTGCTAGCGTTATTTCTGTGGAATCTGAGAAGAGATATTTCGGATCCCTTTGAAGACTATAGGGCCAAAGGAAATATCCTCCGATAACAAAGAGAAAGAAGCTTTCTGAGAAACTTCTTTGTGTTCTGTGAAATCATCTCACAGAGTTACAGCTTTCCCCTCAAGAAGCCTTTCCCTAAGACAGTTCTTGTGTAATTGGCAAAGTGATATTTGGAAGCCCATAGAGGGCGATGGTGAAAAAGGAAATATCCTCAGATGAAATCTGGAAAGAAGCTTTCTGAGAATCTGCTTAGTGTTCTGTTAATTCATCTCACAGAGTTACATCTTTGTTTCGTGGATCTCTTTGCTACCCTTATTTCTGTGGAATCTGAGAACAGATATTTCGGATCCCTTCGAAGACTATAGGGCCAAAGGAAATATCCTCCGATAGCAAAGAGAAAGAAGCTTTCTGCGAAACTTCTTTGTGCTTTGTGAAATCATCTCACAGAGTTACAGGTTTCCCCTCAAGAAGCCTTTCGCTAAGACAGTTCTTGTG
Organism: Macaca fascicularis; assembly: GCF_037993035.2. NCBI lineage: Eukaryota > Metazoa > Chordata > Mammalia > Primates > Cercopithecidae > Macaca > Macaca fascicularis. The sequence goes on from NC_088378.1 coordinate 52,024,597, forward strand.
GAATTGGCAAAGTGATATTTGGAAGCCCATAGAGGGCTATGGTGAAAAAGGAAATATCCTCAAATGAAATCTGGAAAGAAGCTTTCTGAGAAACTGCTTAGTGTTCTGTTAATTCATCTCACAGAGTTACATCTGAATTTCGTGGATCTCTTTGCTAGCGTTATTTCTGTGGAATCTGAGAAGAGATATTTCGGATCCCTTTGAAGACTATAGGTCTAAAGGAAATATCCTCCGAAAACAAAGAGAAAGAAGCTTTCTGAGAAACTTCTTTGTGTTTTTTGAAATCATCTCACAGTGTTACAGCTTTCCCCTAAAGAAGTCTTTCTCTAAGAAAGTTCTTGCGGAATTGGCAAAGTGATATTTGGAAGCCCATAGAGGGCTATGGTGAAAAAGGAAATATCCTCCGATCAAATCTGGAAAGAAGCTTACAGAGAAACTGCTTAGTGTTCTCTTAATTCATCTCACAGAGTTACATCTGTATTTCGTGGATCTCTTTGCTAGCCTTATTTCTGTGGAATCTGAGAACAGATATTTCGGATCCCTTTGAAGACTATAGGGCCAAAGGAAATATCATCCGATAACAAAGAGAAAGAAGCAGTCTGAGAAATTTCTTTGTGTTTTTTGAAATCATCTGACAGTGTGACAGCTTTCCCCTAAAGAAGCCTTTCGCTAAGAAAGTTCTTGCGGAATTGGCAACGTGATATTTGGAAGCCCATAGAGGGCTAGGGTGAAAAAGGAAATATCCTCAGATGAAATATGGAAAGAAGCTTACAGAGAAACTGCTTAGTGTTCTGTTAATTCATCTCACAGAGTTACATCTGTATTTCGTGGATCTCTTTCCTAGACTTATTTCTGTGGAATCTGAGAACAGATATTTCAGATGCATATGATGACATTTGGGCCAAAGGAAATATCCTCTGAAAACAAAGAGAAAGAAGCTTTTTGAGAAAGTTCTTTGTGTTCTGTGAAATCATCTCACAGAGTTACAGCTTTCCCCTCAAGAACCGTTTCGCTAAGACAGTTCTTGTGGAATTGGCAAAGTGATATTTGGAAGCCCATAGAGGGCTATGGTGAAAAAGGAAATATCCTCAGATGAAATCTGGAAAGAAGCTTTCTGAGAAACTGCTTAGTGTTCTGTTAATTCATCTCACAGAGTTACATCTGTATTTCTTGGATCTCTTTGCTAGCCTTATTTCTGTGGAATCTGAGAAGAGATAATTCGGATCCCTTTGAAGACAATAGGGCCAAAGGAAATATCCTCCGATAACAAAGAGAAAGAAGCTTTCTGAGAAACTTCTTTGTGTTCTGTGAAATCATCTCACAGAGTTACAGCTTTCCCCTCAAGAAGCCTTTCCCTAAGACAGTTCTAGTGGAATTGGCAAAGTGATATTTGGAAGCCCATAGAGGGCTATGGTGAAAAAGGAAATATCCTCAGATGAAATCTGGAAAGAAGCTTTCTGAGAAACTGCTTAGTGTTCTGTTAATTCATCTCACAGAGTTACATCTGTATTTCGTGGATCTCTTTGCTAGCCTTATTTCTGTGGAATCTGAGAACAGATATTTCGGATCCCTTCGAAGACTATAGGGTCTAAGGAAATATCCTCCGATAGCAAAGAGAAAGAAGCTTTCTGAGAAACTTCTTTGTGCTTTGTGAAATCATCTCACAGAGTTACAGCTTTCCCCTCAAGAAGCCTTTCGCTAAGACAGTTCTTGTGGAATTGGCAAAGTGATATTTGGAAGCCCATAGAGGGCTATGGTGAACAAGGAAATATCCTCAGATGAAATCTGGAAAGAAGCTTTCGGAGAAACTGCTTAGTGTTCTGTTAATTCATCTCACAGAGTTACATCAGTATTTCATGGATCTCTTTGCTAGCGTTATTTCTGTGGAATCTGAGAAGAGATATTTCGGATCCCTTTGAAGACTACAGGGCCAAAGGAAATATCCTCCGACAGCAAAGAGAAAGAAGCTTTCTGAGAAACTTCTTTGTCTTCTGGGAAATCATCTCACAGAGTTACAGCTTTCCCCTCAAGAAGCCTTTCGCTAAGACAGTTCTTGTGGAATTGGCAAAGTGATATTGGGAAGCCCATAGAGGGCTATGGTGAAAAAGGAAATATTCTCAGATGAAATCTGGAAAGAAGCTTTCTGAGAAACTGCTTAGTGTTCTGTTAATTCATCTCACAGAGTTACATCTGTATTTCTTGGATCTCTTTGCTAGCCTTATTTCTGTGGAATCTGAGAACAGATATTTCGGATCCCTTTGAAGACTATAGGGCCAAAGGAAATATCTTCCGATAACAAAGAGAAAGAAGCATTCTGAGAAACTTCTTTGTGTTTTGTGAAATCATCTCACAGTGTTACAGCTTTCCCCTAAAGAAGCCTTTCGCTAAGAAAGTTCTTGCGGAATTGGCAAAGTGATATTTGGAAGCCCATAAAGGGCTATGGTGAAAAAGGAAATATCCTCCGATGAAATCTGGAAAGAAGCTTTCTGAGAAACTGCTTAGTGTTCTGTTAATTCATCTCACAGAGTTACATCTGTATTTCGTGGATCTCTTTGCTAGCCTTATTTCTGTGGAATCTGAGAACAGATATTTCGTATCCATATGATGACATTTGGGCCAAAGGAAATATGATCTGAAAACAAAGAGAAAGAAGCTTTCTGAGAAACAACTTTGTCTTCTGCGAAATCATCTCACAGAGTTACAGCTTTCCCCTCAAGAAGCCTTTCGCTAAGACAGTTCTTGCGGAATTGGCAAAGTGATATTTGGAAGCCCATAGAGGGCTATGGTGAAAAAGGAAATATCCTCAGATGAAATCTGGAAAGAAGCTTTCTGAGAAACTGCTTAGTGTTCTGTTAATTCATCTCACAGAGTTACATCTGTATTTCGTGGATCGCTTTGCTAGCCTTATTTCTGTGGAATCAGAGAACAGATATTTCGGATCCCTTTGAAGACTATAGGGCCAAAGGAAATATCCTCCGAAAACAAAGAGAAAGAAGCTTTCTGAGAAACTTCTTTGTGTTTTGTGAAATCATCTCACAGTGTTACAGCTTTCCCCTCAAGAAGCCTTTCGCTAAGACAGTTCTTGCGGAATTGGCAAAGTGATATTTGGAAGCCCATAGAGGGCTATGGTGAAAAAGGAAATATCCTCAGATGAAATATGGAAAGAAGCTTACAGAGAAACTGCTTAGTGTTCTGTTAATTCATCTCACAGTGTTACATCTGTGTTTCGTGGATCTCTTTGCTGACCTTATTTCTGTGGAATCTGAGAACAGATTTTCGCATCCCTTTGAAGATAATAGGGCCAAAGGAAATATCATCCGATAACAAAGAGAAAGAAGCTTTCTGAGAAACTTCTTTGTATTCTGTGAAATCATCTCACAGAGTTGCAGCTTTCCCCTCAAGAAGCCTTTCGCTAAGACAGTTCTTGTGGAATTGGCAAAGTGATATTTGGAAGCCCATAGAGGGCTATGGTGAAAAAGGAAATATCCTCAGATGAAATCTGGAAAGAAGCTTTCTGAGAAACTGCTCAGTGTTCTCTTAATTCATCTCACAGAGTTACATCTGTATTTCGTCGATCTCTTTGCTAGCCTTATTTCTGTGGAATCTGAGAACAGATATTTCGGATCCCTTTGAAGACTATAGGTCTAAAGGAAATATCCTCCGAAAACAAAGAGAAAGAAGCTTTCTGAGAAACTTCTTTGTGTTCTGTGAAATCATCTCACAGAGTTACAGCTTTCCCCTCAAGAAGCCTTTCGCTAAGACAGTTCTTGTGGAATTGGCAAAGTGATATTTGGAAGCCCATAGAGGGCTATGGTGAAAAAGGAAATATCCACAGATGAAATCTGGAGAGAAGCTTTCTGAGAAACTGCTTAGTGTTCTGTTAATTCATCTCACAGAGTTATATCTGAATTTCGTGGATCTCTTTGCTAGCCTTATTTCTGTGGAATCTGAGAACAGATATTTCGGATCCCTTTGAAGACTATAGGGCCAAAGGAAATATCATCCGATAACAAAGAGAAAGAAGCATTCTGAGAAATTTCTTTGTGTTTTTTGAAATCATCTCACAGTGTGACAGCTTTCCCCTAAAGAAGCCTTTCGCTAAGAAAGTTCTTGCGGAATTGGCAAAGTGATATTTGGAAGCCCATAGAGGGCTAGGGTGAAAAAGGAAATATCCTCCGATGAAATATGGAAAGAAGCTTACAGAGAAACTGCTTAGTGTTCTGTTAATTCATCTCACAGAGTTACATCTGTATTTCGTGGATCTCTTTGCTAGCCTTATTTCTGTGGAATCTGAGAACAGATATTTCGGATCCCTTTGAAGACTATAGGGCCAAAGGAAATATCATCCGATAACAAAGAGAAAGAAGCAGTCTGAGAAATTTCTTTGTGTTTTTTGAAATCATCTGACAGTGTGACAGCTTTCCCCTAAAGAAGCCTTTCGCTAAGAAAGTTCTTGCGGAATTGGCAAAGTGATATTTGGAAGCCCATAGAGGGCTAGGGTGAAAAAGGAAATATCCTCAGATGAAATATGGAAAGAAGCTTACAGAGAAACTGCTTAGTGTTCTGTTAATTCATCTCACAGAGCTACATCTCTATTTCGTGGATCTCTTTCCTAGCCTTATTTCTGTGGAATCTGAGAACAGATATTTCAGATGTATATGATGACATTTGGGCCAAAGGAAATATCCTCTGAAAACAAAGAGAAAGAAGCTTTTTGAGAAAGTTCTTTGTGTTCTGTGAAATCATCTCACAGAGTTACAGCTTTCCCCTCAAGAACCGTTTCGCTAAGACAGTTCTTGTGGAATTGGCAAAGTGATATTTGGAAGCCCATAGAGGGCTATGGTGAAAAAGGAAATATCCTCAGATGAAATCTGGAAAGAAGCTTTCTGAGAAACTGCTTAGTGTTCTGTTAATTCATCTCACAGAGTTACATCTGTATTTCGTGGATCTCTTTGCCAGCCTTATTTCTGTGAAATCTGAGAAGAGATATTTCGGATCCCTTTGAAGACTATAGGGCCAAAGGAAATATCCTCCGATAACAAAGAGAAAGAAGCTTTCTGAGAAACTTCTTTGTGTTCTGTGAAATCATCTCACAGAGTTACAGCTTTCCCCTCAAGAAGCCTTTCCCTAAGACAGTTCTTGTGGAATTGGCAAAGTGATATTTGGAAGCCCATAGAGGGCTATGGTGAAAAAGGAAATATCCTCAGATGAAATCTGGAAAGAAGCTTTCTGAGAAACTGCTTAGTGTTCTGTTAATTCATCTCACAGAGTTACATCTGTATTTCGTGGATCTCTTTGCTAGCCTTATTTCTGTGGAATCTGAGAACAGATATTTCGGATCCCTTCGAAGACTATAGGGCCAAAGGAAATATCCTCCGATAGCAAAGAGAAAGAAGCTTTCTGAGAAACTCCTTTGTGCTTTGTGAAATCATCTCACAGAGTTACAGCTTTCCCCTCAAGAAGCCTTTCGCTAAGACAGTTCTTGTGGAATTGGCAAAGTGATATTTGGAAGCCCATAGAGGGCTACGGTGAAAAAGGAAATATCCTCAGATGAAATCTGGAAAGAAGCTTTCTGAGAAACTGCTTAGTGTTCTGTTAATTCATCTCACAGAGTTACATCAGTATTTCATGGATCTCTTTGCTAGCGTTATTTCTGTGGAATCTGAGAAGAGATATTTCGGATCCCTTTGAAGACTATAGGGCCAAAGGAAATATCCTCCGATAGCAAAGAGAAAGAAGCTTTCTGAGAAACTTCTTTGTGTTCTGTGAAATCATCTCACAGAGTTACAGCTTTCCCCTCAAGAAGCCTTTCGCTAAGAAAGTTCTTGTGGAATTGGCAAAGTGATATTGGGAAGCCCATAGAGGGCTATGGTGAAAAAGGAAATATCCTCAGATGAAATCTGGAGAGAAGCTTTCGGAGAAACTGCTTAGTGTTCTGTTAATTCATCTCACAGAGTTACATCTGTATTTCTTGGATCTCTTTGCTGCCTTATTTCTGTGGAATCTGAGAACAGATATTTCGGATCCCTTTGAAGACTATAGGGCCAAAGGAAATATCATCCGATAACAAAGAGAAAGAAGCATTCTGAGAAACTTCTTTGTGTTTTGTGAAATCATCTCACAGTGTTACAACTTTCCCCTAAAGAAGCCTTTCGCTAAGAAAGTTCTTGCGGAATTGGCAAAGTGATATTTGGAAGCCCATAGAGGGCTATGGTGAAAAAGGAAATATCCTCCGATGAAATCTGGAAAGAAGCTTTCTGAGAAACTGCTTAGTGTTCTGTTAATTCATCTCACAGAGTTACATCTGTATTTCGTGGATCTCTTTGCTAGCCTTATTTCTGTGGAATCTGAGAACAGATATTTCGGATCCATATGATGACATTTGGGCCAAAGGAAATATGATCTGAAAACAAAGAGAAAGAAGCTTTCTGAGAAACTTCTTTGTGTTCTGTGAAATAGTCTCACAGAGTTACAGCTTTCCCCTCAAGAAGCCTTTCGCTAAGACAGTTCTTGTGGAATTGGCAAAGTGATATTTGGAAGCCCATAGAGGGCTATGGTGAAAAAGGAAATATCCTCAGATGAAATCTGGAAAGAAGCTTTCTGAGAAACTGCTTAGTGTTCTGTTAATTCATCTCCCAGAGTTACATCTGTATTTCGTGGATCTCTTTGCTAGCGTTATTTCTGTGTAATCTGAGAACAGATATTTCGGATCCCTATGATGACAATATGGCCAAAGGAAATATCCTCCGATAACAAAGAGAAAGAAGCTTTCTGAGAAACTTCTTTGTGCTTTGTGAAATCATCTTACAGAGTTACAGCTTTCCCCTCAAGAAGCCTTTCGCTAAGACAGTTCTTGTGGAATGGGCAAAGTGATATTTGGAAGCCCATAGAGGGCTATGGTGAAAAACGAACTATCCTCAGATGAAATCTGGAAAGAAGCTTTCTGAGAAATTGCTTAGTGTTCTGTTAATTCATCTCCCAGAGTTACATCTGTATTTCGTGGATCTCTTTGCTAGCCTTATTTCTGTGGAATCTGAGAACAGATATTTCGGATCCCTTTGAAGACAATAGGGCCAAAGGAAATATCCTCCGAAAACAAACAGAAAGAAACTTTCTGAGAAACTTCTTTGTGTTCTGTGAAATCATCTCACAGAGTTACAGCTTTCCCCTCCAGAAGCCTTTCGCTAAGACTGTTCTTGTGGAATTCGCAACGTGATATTTGGAAGCACATAGAGGGCTATGGTGAAAAAGGAAATATCCTCAGATGAAATCTGGAAAGAAGCTTTCTGAGAAACTGCTTAGTGTTCTGTTAATTCATTTCCCAGAGTTACATCTGTATTTCGTGGATCTCTTTGCTAGCCTTATTTCTGTGGAATCTGAGAACAGATATTTCGGATCCCTTTGAAGACTATAGGGCCTAAGGAAATATCCTCTGATAACAAAGAGAAAGAAGCTTTCTGAGAAACTTCTCTGTGTTTTGTGAAATCATCTCACAGTGTTACAGCTTTCCCCTCAAGAAGCCTTTCGCTAAGACAGTTCTTGCGGAATTGGCAAAGTGATATTAGGAAGCCCATAGAGGACTATGGTGAAAAAGGAAATATCCTCCGATGAAATCTGGAAAGAAGCTTTCTGAGAAACTGCTTAGTGTTCTGTTAATTCATCTCCCAGAGTTACATCTGTATTTCGTGGATCTCTTTGCTAGCCTTATTTCTGTGCAATCTGAGAACAGATATTGCGGATCCCTATGATGACAATTTTCCCAAAGGAAATATCCTCCGAAAACAAAGAGAAAGAAGCTTTCTGAGAAACTTCTTTGTCTTCTGCGATATCTTCTCACAGAGTTACAGCTTTCCCCTCAAGAAGCCTTTCGCTAAGAGAGTTCTTGTGGAACTGGCAAAGTGATATTTGGAAACCCATAGAGGGCTATCTTGAAAAAGGAAATATCCTCAGATGAAATCTGGAAAGAAGCTTTCTGAGAAACTGCTTAGAGTTTTGCTAATTCATCTCACATAGTTACATCTGTATTTCGTGGATCTCTTTGCTAGCCTTATTTCTGTGGAATTTGAGAACAGATATTTCGGATCCATATGATGACATTTGGGCCAAAGGAAATATGATCTGAAAACAAAGAGAAAGAAGCTTTCTGAGAAACAACTTTGTCTTCTGCGAAATCATCTCACAGAGTTACAGCTTTCCCCTCAAGAAGCCTTTCGCTAAGACAGTTCTTGTGGAATTGGCAAAGTGATATTTGGAAGCCCATAGAGGGCTAGGGTGAAAAAGGAAATATCCTCAGATGAAATCTGGAAAGAAGCTTTCTGAGAAACTGCTTAGTGTTCTGTTAATTCATCTCACAGAGTTACATCTGTATTTCGTGGATCTCTTTGCTAGCCTTATTTCTATGGAATTTGAGAACAGATATTTCGGATCCCTTTGAAGACTATAGGGCCAAAGGAAATATCCTCCGAAAACAAAGAGAAAGAAGCTTTCTGAGAAACTTATTTGTGTTCTGTGAAATCGTCTCACAGAGTTACAGCTTTCCCCTCAAGAAGCCTTTCGCTAAGACAGTTCTTGTGGAATTGGCAAAGTGATATTTGGAAGCACATAGAGGGCTATGGTGAAAAAGGAAGTATCCTCAGATGAAATCTGGAAAGAAGCTTTCTGAGAAACTGCTTAGTGTTCTGTTAATTCATCTCACAGAGTTACATCTGTATTTCGTGGATCTCTTTGCTAGCCTTATTTCTGTGGAATCTGAGAACAGATATTTCGGATCCATATGATGACATTTGGGCCAAAGGAAATATGATCTGAAAACAAAGAGAAAGAAGCTTTCTGAGAAACTTCTTTGTGTTCTGTGAAATAGTCTCACAGAGTTACAGCTTTCCCCTCAAGAAGCCTTTCGCTAAGACAGTTCTTGTGGAATTGGCAAAGTGATATTTGGAAGCCCATAGAGGGCTATGGTGAAAAAGGAAATATCCTCAGATGAAATCTGGAAAGAAGCTTTCTGAGAAACTGCTTAGTGTTCTGTTAATTCATCTCCCAGAGTTACATCTGTATTTCGTGGATCTCTTTGCTAGCGTTATTTCTGTGTAATCTGAGAACAGATATTTCGGATCCCTATGATGACAATATGGCCAAAGGAAATATCCTCCGATAACAAAGAGAAAGAAGCTTTCTGAGAAACTTCTTTGTGCTTTGTGAAATCATCTTACAGAGTTACAGCTTTCCCCTCAAGAAGCCTTTCGCTAAGACAGTTCTTGTGGAATGGGCAAAGTGATATTTGGAAGCCCATAGAGGGCTATGGTGAAAAACGAACTATCCTCAGATGAAATCTGGAAAGAAGCTTTCTGAGAAATTGCTTAGTGTTCTGTTAATTCATCTCCCAGAGTTACATCTGTATTTCGTGGATCTCTTTGCTAGCCTTATTTCTGTGGAATCTGAGAACAGATATTTCGGATCCCTTTGAAGACAATAGGGCCAAAGGAAATATCCTCCGAAAACAAACAGAAAGAAGCTTTCTGAGAAACTTCTTTGTGTTCTGTGAAATCATCTCACAGAGTTACAGCTTTCCCCTCCAGAAGCCTTTCGCTAAGACTGTTCTTGTGGAATTCGCAACGTGATATTTGGAAGCACATAGAGGGCTATGGTGAAAAAGGAAATATCCTCAGATGAAATCTGGAAAGAAGCTTTCTGAGAAACTGCTTAGTGTTCTGTTAATTCATTTCCCAGAGTTACATCTGTATTTCGTGGATCTCTTTGCTAGCCTTATTTCTGTGGAATCTGAGAACAGATATTTCGGATCCCTTTGAAGACTATAGGGCCTAAGGAAATATCCTCTGATAACAAAGAGAAAGAAGCTTTCTGAGAAACTTCTCTGTGTTTTGTGAAATCATCTCACAGTGTTACAGCTTTCCCCTCAAGAAGCCTTTCGCTAAGACAGTTCTTGCGGAATTGGCAAAGTGATATTAGGAAGCCCATAGAGGACTATGGTGAAAAAGGAAATATCCTCCGATGAAATCTGGAAAGAAGCTTTCTGAGAAACTGCTTAGTGTTCTGTTAATTCATCTCCCAGAGTTACATCTGTATTTCGTGGATCTCTTTGCTAGCCTTATTTCTGTGCAATCTGAGAACAGATATTGCGGATCCCTATGATGACAATTGGCCCAAAGGAAATATCCTCCGAAAACAAAGAGAAAGAAGCTTTCTGAGAAACTTCTTTGTCTTCTGCGATATCATCTCACAGAGTTACAGCTTTCCCCTCAAGAAGCCTTTCGCTAAGAGAGTTCTTGTGGAACTGGCAAAGTGATATTTGGAAACCCATAGAGGGCTATCTTGAAAAAGGAAATATCCTCAGATGAAATCTGGAAAGAAGCTTTCTGAGAAACTGCTTAGAGTTCTGCTAATTCATCTCACATAGTTACATCTGTATTTCGTGGATCTCTTTGCTAGCCTTATTTCTGTGGAATTTGAGAACAGATATTTCGGATCCATATGATGACATTTGGGCCAAAGGAAATATGATCTGAAAACAAAGAGAAAGAAGCTTTCTGAGAAACAACTTTGTCTTCTGCGAAATCATCTCACAGAGTTACAGCTTTCCCCTCAAGAAGCCTTTCGCTAAGACAGTTCTTGTGGAATTGGCAAAGTGATATTTGGAAGCCCATAGAGGGCTAGGGTGAAAAAGGAAATATCCTCAGATGAAATCTGGAAAGAAGCTTTCTGAGAAACTGCTTAGTGTTCTGTTAATTCATCTCACAGAGTTACATCTGTATTTCGTGGATCTCTTTGCTAGCCTTATTTCTATGGAATTTGAGAACAGATATTTCGGATCCCTTTGAAGACTATAGGGCCAAAGGAAATATCCTCCGAAAACAAAGAGAAAGAAGCTTTCTGAGAAACTTATTTGTGTTCTGTGAAATCGTCTCACAGAGTTACAGCTTTCCCCTCAAGAAGCCTTTCGCTAAGACAGTTCTTGTGGAATTGGCAAAGTGATATTTGGAAGCACATAGAGGGCTATGGTGAAAAAGGAAGTATCCTCAGATGAAATCTGGAAAGAAGCTTTCTGAGAAACTGCTTAGTGTTCTGTTAATTCATCTCCCAGAGTTACATCTGTATTTCGTGGATCTCTTTGCTAGCCTTATTTGTGTGGAATCTGAGAACAGATATTTCGGATCCCTTTGAAGACTAAAGGGCCAAAGGAAATATCCTCCGAAAACAAAGAGAAAGAAGCTTTCTGAGAAACTTCTTTGTGTTTTGTGAAATCATCTCACAGTGTTACAGCTTTCCCCTCAAGAAGACTTTCGCTAAGACAGTTCTTGCGGAATTGGCAAAGTGATATTTGGAAGCCCATAGAGGGCTATGGTGAAAAAGGAAATATCCTCAGATGAAATCTGGAAAGAAGCTTACAGAGAAACTGCTTAGTGTTCTGTTAATTCATCTCACTGTGTTACATCTGTATTTCGTGGATCTCTTTGCTGACCTTATTTCCGTGGAATCTGAGAACAGATTTTCGGATCCCTTTGAAGATAATAGGGTCAAAGGAAATATCATCCGATAACAAAGAGAAAGAAGCTTTCTGAGAAACTTCTTTGTATTCTGTGAAATCATCTCACAGAGTTGCAGCTTTCCCCTCAAGAAGCCTTTCGCTATGACAGTTCTTGTTGAATTGGCAACGTGATATTTGGAAGCCCATAGCGGGCTATGGTGAAAAAGGAAATATCCTCAGATGAAATCTGGAAAGAAGCTTTCTGAGAAACTGCTTAGTGTTCTGTTAATTCATCTCCCAGAGTTACATCTGTATTTCGTGGATCTCTTTGCTAGCCTTATTTCTGTGGAATCTGAGAACAGATATTTCGGATCCCTTTGAAGACTATAGGTCTAAAGGAAATATCCTCCGAAAACAAAGAGAAAGAAGCTTTCTGAGAAACTTCTTTGTGTTCTGTGAAATCATCTCACAGAGTTACAGCTTTCCCCTCAAGAAGCCTTTCGCTAAGACAGTTCTTGTGGAATTGGCAAAGTGATATTAGGAAGCCCCTAGAGGACTATGGTGAAAAAGGAAATATCCTCCGATGAAATCTGGAAAGAAGCCTTCTGAGAAACTGCTTAGTGTTCTCTTAATTCATCTCACAGAGTTACATCTGTATTTCGTGGATCTCTTTGCTAGTCTTATTTCTGTGTAATCTGAGAACAGATATTGCGGATCCCTATGATGACAATTTTCCCAAAGGAAGTATCCTCCGAAAACAAAGAGAAAGAAGCTTTCTGAGAAACTTCTTTGTGTTCTGTCAAATCATCTCACAGAGTTGCAGCTTTCCCCTCAAGAAGCCTTTCGCTAAGACAGTTCTTGCGGAATTGGCAAAGTGATATTTGGAAGCCCATAGAGGGCTATGGTGAAAAAGGAAATATCCTCCGATGAAATCTGGAAAGAAGCTTACAGAGAAACTGCTTAGTGTTCTGTTAATTCATCTCCCAGAGTTACATCTGTATTTCGTGGATCTCTTTGCTAGCCTTATTTCTGTGGAATCTGAGAACAGATATTTCGGATCCCTTTGAAGACAATAGGGCCAAAGGAAATATCCTCCGAAAACAAAGAGAAAGAAGCTTTCTGAGAAACTTCTTTGTGTTCTGTGAAATCATCTCACAGAGTTACAGCTTTCCCCTCCAGAAGCCTTTCGCTAAGACAGTTCTTGTGTAATTCGCAAAGTGATATTTGGAAGCCCATAGAGGGCTATGGTGAAAAAGGAAATATCCTCAGATGAAATCTGGAAAGAAGCTTTCTGAGAAACTGCTTAGTGTTCTGTTAATTCATCTCACAGAGTTACATCTGTATTTCGTGGATCTCTTTGCTAGCCTTATTTCTGTGGAATCTGAGAACAGATATTTCGGATCCCTTTGAAGACTATAGGGCCAAAGGAAATATCCTCCGAAAACAAAAAGAAAGAAGCTTTCTGAGAAACTTCTTTGTGTTCTGTGAAATCGTCTCACAGAGTTACAGCTTTCCCCTCAAGAAGCCTTTCGCTAAGACAGTTCTTGTGGAATTGGCAAAGTGATATTTGGAAGCCCGTAGAGGGCTATGGTGAAAAAGGAAATATCCTCAGATGAAATATGGAAAGAAGCTTACAGAGAAACTGCTTAGTGTTCCGTTAATTCATCTCCCAGAGTTACATCTGTATTTCGTGGATCTCTTTGCTAGCGTTATTTCTGTGGAATCTGAGAACACATATTTCGGATCCCTATGATTACTATAGGGCCAAAGGAAATATCCTCCGAAAACAAAGAGAAGGAAGCTTTCTGAGAAACTTCTTTGTCGTCTGCGAAATCATCTCACAGAGTTGCAGCTTTCCCCCAAGAAGCCTTTCCCTAAGGCAGTTCTTGTGGAATTGGCAAAGTGACATTTGGAAGCCCATAGAAGGCTATGGTGAAAAACGAAATATCCTCAGATGAAATCTGGAAAGAAGCTTTCTTAGAAATTGCTTACTGTTCTGTTAATTCATCTCCCAGAGTTACATCTGTATTTCGTGGATCTCTTTGCTAGCCTTATTTCTGTGGAATCTGAGAACAGATATTTCGGATCCCTTTGAAGACAATAGGGCCAAAGGAAATATCCTCCGAAAACAAAGAGAAAGAAGCTTTCTGAGAAACTTCTTTGTGTTCTGGGAAATCATCTCACAGAGTTACAGCTTTCCCCTCCAGAAGCCTTTCGCTAAGACAGTTCTTGTGGAATTCGCAAAGTGATATTTGGAAGCCCATAGAGGGCTATGGTGAAAAAGGAAATATCCTCAGATGAAATCTGGAGAGAAGCTTTCTGAGAAACTGCTTAGTGTTCTGTTAATTCATCTCACAGAGTTATATCTGAATTTCGTGGATCTCTTTGCTAGCCTTATTTCTGTGGAATCTGAGAACAGATATTTCGGATCCCTTTGAAGACTATAGGGCCAAAGGAAATATCATCCGATAACAAAGAGAAAGAAGCATTCTGAGAAATTTCTTTGTGTTTTTTGAAATCATCTCACAGTGTGACAGCTTTCCCCTAAAGAAGCCTTTCGCTAAGAAAGTTCTTGCGGAATTGGCAAAGTGATATTTGGAAGCCCATAGAGGGCTAATGTGAAAAAGGAAATATCCTCCGATGAAATATGGAAAGAAGCTTACAGAGAAACTGCTTAGTGTTCTGTTAATTCATCTCACAGAGTTACATCTGTATTTCGTGGATCTCTTTGCTAGCCTTATTTCTGTGGAATCTGAGAACAGATATTTCAGATGCATATGATGACATTTGGGCCAAAGGAAATATCCTCTGAAAACAAAGAGAAAGAAGCTTTCTGAGAAAGTTCTTTGTGTTCTGTGAAATCATCTCACAGAGTTACAGCTTTCCCCTCAAGAAGCCTTTCGCTAAGACAGTTCTTGCGGAATTGGCAAAGTGATATTAGGAAGCCCATAGAGGACTATGGTAAAAAAGGAAATATCCTCCGATGAAATCTGGAAAGAAGCCTTCTGAGAAACTGCTTAGTGTTCTCTTAATTCATCTCACAGAGTTACATCTGTATTTCGTGGATCTCTTTGCTAGTCTTATTTCTGTGTAATCTGAGGACAGATATTGCGGATCCCTATGATGACAATTTTCCCAAAGGAAATATCCTCCGAAAACAAAGAGAAAGAAGCTTTCTGAGAAACTTCTTTGTCTTCTGCGATATCATCTCACAGAGTTACAGCTTTCCCCTCAAGAAGCCTTTCGCTAAGACAGTTCTTGTGGAACTGGCAAAGTGATATTTGGAAGCCCATAGAGGGCTATCTTGAAAAAGGAAATATCCTCAGATGAAATCTGGAAAGAAGCTTTCTGAGAAACTGCTTAGTGTTCTGTTAATTCATCTCACAGAGTTACATCTGTATTTCGTGGATCTCTTTGCTAGCCTTATTTCTGTGGAATCTGAGAACAGATATTTCGGATCCATATGATGACATTTGGGCCAAAGGAAATATCATCCGATAACAAAGAGAAAGAAGCATTCTGAGAAATTTCTTTGTGTTTTTTGAAATCATCTCACAGTGTAACAGCTTTCCCCTAAAGAAGCCTTTCGCTAAGAAAGTTCTTGCGGAATTGGCAAAGTGATATTTGGAAACCCATAGAGGGCTAATGTGAAAAAGGAAATATCCTCCGATGAAATATGGAAAGAAGCTTACAGAGAAACTGCTTAGTGTTCTGTTAATTCATCTCACAGAGTTACATCTGTATTTCGTGGATCTCTTTGCTAGCCTTATTTCTGTGGAATCTGAGAACAGATATTTCAGATGCATATGATGACATTTGGGCCAAAGGAAATATCCTCTGAAAACAAATAGAAAGAAGCTTTCTGAGAAAGTTCTTTGTGTTCTGTGAAATCATCTCACAGAGTTACAGCTTTCCCCTCAAGAAGCCTTTCGCTAAGACAGTTCTTCTGGAATTGGCAAAGTGATATTTGGAAGCCCATAGAGGGCTATGGTGAAAACGGAAATATCCTCAGATGAAATCTGGAAAGAAGCTTTCTGAGAAACTGCTTAGTGTTCTGTTAATTCATCTCACAGAGTTACATCTGTATTTCGTGGATCTCTTTGCTAGCCTTATTTCTGTGCAATCTGAGAACAGATATTTCGGATCCCTTCGAAGACTATAGGGCCAAAGGAAATATCCTCCGATAGCAAAGAGAAAGAAGCTTTCTGAGAAACTTCTTTGTGCTTTGTGAAATCATCTCACAGAGTTACAGCTTTCCCCTCAAGAAGCCTTTCGCTAAGACAGTTCTTGTGGAATTGGCAAAGTGATATTTGGAAGCCTATAGAGGGCTATGGTGAAAAAGGAAATATCCTCAGATGAAATCTGGAAAGAAGCTTTCTGAGAAACTGCTTAGTGTTCTGTTAATTCATCTCACAGAGTTACATCAGTATTTCATGGATCTCTTTGCTAGCGTTATTTCTGTGGAATCTGGGAAGAGATATTTCGGATCCCTTTGAAGACTATAGGGCCAAAGGAAATATCCTCCGATAGCAAAAGAAAGAAGCTTTCTGAGAAACTTCTTTGTGTTCTGTGAAATCATCTCACAGAGTTACAGCTTTCCCCTCAAGAAGCCTTTCGCTAAGACAGTTCTTGTGGAATTGGCAAAGTGATATTGGGAAGCCCATAGAGGGCTATGGTGAAAAAGGAAATATCCTCAGATGAAATCTGGAGAGAAGCTTTCTGAGAAACTGCTTAGTGTTCTGTTAATTCATCTCCCAGAGTTACATCTGTATTTCGTGGATCTCTTTGCTAGCCTTATTTCTGTGGAATCTGAGAACAGATATTTCGGATCCCTATGATGACAATTGGCCCAAAGGAAATATCCTCCGAAAACAAAGAGAAAGAAGCTTTCTGAGAAACTTCTTTGTCTTTTTCGATATCATCTCACAGAGTTACAGCTTTCCCCTCAAGAAGCCTTTCGCTAAGACAGTTCTTGTGGAATTGGCAAAGTGATATTTGGAAGCCCGTAGAGGGCTATGGTGAAAAAGGAAATATCCTCAGATGAAATCTGGAGAGAAGCTTTCTGAGAAACTGCTTAGTGTTCTGTTAATTCATCTCCCAGAGTTACATCTGTATTTCGTGGGTCTCTTTGCCAGCCTTATTTCTGTGGAATCTGAGAGCAGATATTTAGGATCCCTTTGAAGACTATAGGGCCTAAGGAAATATCCTCCGAAAACAAAGAGAAAGAAGCTTTCTGAGAAACTTCTTTGTGTTCTGTGAAATCATCTCACAGAGTTACAGCTTTCCCCTCCAGAAGCCTTTCGCTAAGACAGTTCTTCTGGAATTGGCAAAGTGATATTTGGAAGCCCATAGAGGGCTATGGTGAAAAAGGAAATATCCTCAGATGAAATCTGGAGAGAAGCTTTCTGAGAAACTGCTTAGTGTTCTGTTAATTCATCTCACAGAGTTACATCTGTATTTCGTGGATCTCTTTGCTAGCCTTATTTCTGTGGAATCTGAGAAGAGATATTTCGGATCCCTTTGAAGACTATAGGGCCAAAGGAAATATCATCCGATAACAAAGAGAAAGAAGCATTTTGAGAAACTTCTTTGTGTTTTGTGAAATCATCTCACAGTGTTACAGCTTTCCCCTAAAGAAGCCTTTCGCTAAGAAAGTTCTTGCGGAATTGGCAAAGTGATATTTGGAAGCCCATAGAGGGCTATGGTGAAAAAGGAAATATCCTCCCATGAAATCTGGAAAGAAGCTTACAGAGAAACTGCTTAGTGTTCTGTTAATTCATCTCACAGAGTTACATCTGTATTTCGTGGATCTCTTTGCTAGCCTTATTTCTGTGGAATCTGAGAACAGATATTTCGGATCCATATGATGACATTTGGGCCAAAGGAAATATGATCTGAAAACAAAGAGAAAGAAGCTTTCTGAGAAACAACTTTGTCTTCTGCGAAATCATCTCACAGAGTTACAGCTTTCCCCTCAAGAAGCCTTTCGCTAAGACAGTTCTTGTGGAATTGGCAAAGTGATATTTGGAAGCCCATAGAGGGCTATGGTGAAAAAGGAAATATCCTCAGATGAAATCTGGAAAGAAGCTTTCTGAGAAACTGCTTAGTGTTCTGTTAATTCATCTCACAGAGTTACATCTGTATTTCGTGGATCTCTTTGCTAGCCTTATTTCTGTGGAATCTGAGAACAGATATTTCGGATCCCTTTGAAGACTATAGGGGCAAAGGAAATATCCTCCGAAAACAAAGAGAAAGAAGCTTTCTGAGAAACTTCTTTGTGTTCTGTGAAATCGTCTCACAGAGTTACAGCTTTCCCCTCAAGAAGCCTTTCGCTAAGACAGTTCTTGTGGAATTGGCAAAGTGATATTTGGAAGCCCATAGAGGGCTATGGTGAAAAACGAAATATCCTCAGATGAAATCTGGAAAGAAGCTTTCTGAGAAACTGCTTAGTGTTCTGTTAATTCATCTCCCAGAGTTACATCTGTATTTCGTGGATCTCTTTGCTAGCCTTATTTCTGTGGAATCTGAGAACAGATATTTCGGATCCCTTTGAAGACAATAGGGCCAAAGGAAATATCCTCCGAAAACAAAGAGAAAGAAGGTTTCTGAGAAACTTCTTTGAGTTCTGTGAAATCATCACACAGAGTTACAGCTTTCCCCTCCAGAAGCCTTTCGCTAAGACAGTTCTTGTGGAATTGGCAAAGTGATATTTGGAAGCCCATAGAGGGCTATGGTGAAAAAGGAAATATCCTCAGTTGAAATCTGGAAAGAAGCTTTCTGAGAAACTGCTTAGTGTTCTGTTAATTCATTTCCCAGAGTTACATCTGTATTTCGTGGATCTCTTTGCTAGCCTTATTTCTGTGGAATCTGAGATCAGATATTTCGGATCCCTTTGAAGACTATAGGGTCAAAGGAAATATCCTCTGATAACAAAGAGAAAGAAGCTTTCTGAGAAACTTCTTTGTGTTTTGTGAAATCATCTCACAGTGTTACAGCTTTCCCCTCAAGAAGCCTTTCGCTAAGACAGTTCTTGCGGAATTGGAAAAGTGATATTAGGAAGCCCATAGAGGGGTAGCGTGAAAAAGGAAATATCCTCCGATGAAATCTGGAAAGAAGCATTCTGAGAAACTGCTTAGTGTTCTCTTAATTCATCTCACAGAGTTACATCTGTATTTCGTGGATCTCTTTGCTAGCCTTATTTCTGTGGAATCTGAGAACAGATATTTCGGATCCCTATGATGACAATTGGCCCAAAGGAAATATCCTCGGAAAACAAAGAGAAAGAAGCTTTCTGAGAAACTTCTTTGTCTTCTGCGAAATCATCTCACAGAGTTACAGCTTTCCCCTCAAGAAGCCTTTCGCTAAGACAGTTCTTGTGGAATTGGCAAAGTGATATTTGGAAGCACTTAGAGGGCTATGGTGAAAAAGGAAATATCCTCAGATGAAATCTGTAAGAAGCTTTCTAAGAAACTGCTTAGTGTTCTGTTAATTCATCTCACAGAGTTACATCTGTATTTCGTGGATCTCTTTGCTAGCCTTATTTCTGTGGAATCTGAGAACAGATATTTCGGATCCCTATGAAGACTATAGGGCCAAAGGAAATATCCTCCGATAACAAAGAGAAAGAAGCTTTCTGAGAAACTTCTTTGTGTTCTGTGATATCATCTCACAGAGTTACGGCTTTCCCCTCAATAAGCCTTTTGCTAAGACAGTTCTTGTGGAATTGGCAAAGTGATATTTGGAAGACCATAGAGGGCTATGGTGAAAAAGGAAATATCCTCAGATGAAATCTGGAAAGAAGCTTTCTGAGAAACTGCTTAGTGTTCTGTTAATTCATCTCACAGAGTTACATCTGTATTTCGTGGATCTCTCTGCTAGCCTTATTTCTGTGGAATCTGAGAACAGATATTTCGGATCCCTTTGAAGACTATAGGGCCAAAGGAAATATCCTCCGATAACAAAGAGAAAGAAGCTTTCTGAGAAACTTCTTTGTGTTCTGTGAAATCATCTCACAGTTTTACAGCTTTCCCCTCAAGAAGCCTTTCGCTAAGACAGTTCTTGCGGAATTGGCAAAGTGATATTTAGAAGCCCGTAGAGGGCTATGGTGAAAAAGGAAATATCCTCAGATGAAATCTGGAAAGAAGCTTTCTGAGAAACTGCTTAGTATACTGTTAATTCATCTCACAGAGTTACATCTGTATTTCGTGGATCTCTTTGCTAGCCTTATTTCTGTGGAATCTGAGAACAGATATTTCGGATCCGTTTGAAGACTGTGGGGCCAAAGGAAATATCCTCCGATAACAAAGAGAAAGAAGCTTTCTGAGAAACTTCTTTTATTCTGTGAAATCATCTCACAGAGTTACAGCTTTCCCCTCAAGAAGCCTTTCGCTAAGACAGTTCTTGTGGAATTGGCAAAGTGATATTTGGAAGCCCATAGAGGGCTATGGTGAAAAAGGAAATATCCTCGATCAAATCTGGAAAGAAGCTTTCTGAGAAACTGCTTAGTGTTCTTTTAATTCATCTCCCAGAGTTACATCTGTATTTCGTGGATCTCTTTGCTAGCCTTATTTCTGTGGAATCTGAGAACAGATATTTCGGATCCCTTTGAAGACTATAGGGCCAAAGGAAGTATCTTCCGAAAACAAACAGAAAGAAGCTTTCTGAGAAACTTCTTTGTGTTCTGTGAAATCATCTCACAGAGTTACAGCTTTCCCCTCAAGAAGCCTTTCGCTAAGACAGTTCTTGTGGAATTGGCAAAGTGATATTTGGAAGCCCATAGAGGGCTATGGTGAAAAAGGAAATATCCTCAGATGAAATCTGGAAAGAAGTTACTGAGAAACTGCTTAGTGTTCTGTTAATTCATCTCACAGAGTTACATCTGTATTTCGTGGATCTCTTTGCTAGCGTTATTTCTGTGGAATCTGCGAAGAGATAGTTCGGATCCCTTTGAAGACTATAGGGCCAAAGGAAATATCCTCCGAAAACAAAGAGAAAGAAGCTTTCTGAGAAACTTCTTTGTATTCTGTGAAATCATCTCACAGAGTTGCAGCTTTCCCCTCAAGAAGCCTTTCGGTAAGACAGTTCTTGTGGAATTGGCAAAGTGATATTTGGAAGCCCATAGAGGGCTATGGTGAAAAAGGAAATATCCTCAGATGAAATCTGCAAAGAAGCTTTCTGAGAAACTGCTTAGTGTTCTGTTAATTCATCTCACAGAGTTACATCTGTATTTCGTCGATCTCTTTGCTAGCCTTATTTCTGTGGAATCTGAGAACAGATATTTCGGATCCCTTTGAAGACTATAGGGCCAAAGAAATATCCTCCGAAAACAAAGAGAAAGAAGCTTTCTGAGAAACTTGTTTGTGTTCTGTGAAATCATCTCACAGTGTTACAGCTTTCCCCTCAAGAAGCCTTTCGCTAAGACAGTTCTTCCGGAATTGGCAAAGTGATATTTGGAAGCCCATAGAGGGCTATGGTGAAAAAGGAAATATCCTCAGATGAAATCTGGTAAGAAGCTTACAGAGAAACTGCTTGGTGTTCTGTTAATTCATCTCACAGTGTTACATCTGTGTTTCGTGGATCTCTTTGCTAGCCTTATTTCTGTGGAATCTGAGAACAGATATTTCGGATCCCTTTGAAGACTATAGGGCCAAAGGAAATATCATCCGATAACAAAGAGAAATAAGCTTTCTGAGAAACTTCTTTGTATTCTGTGAAATCATCTCACAGAGTTGCAGCTTTCCCCTCAAGAAGCCTTTCGCTAAGACAGTTCTTGTGGAATTGGCAAAGTGATATTTGGAAGCCCATAGAGGGCTATGGTGAAAAAGGAAATATCCTCAGATGAAATCTGCAAAGAAGCTTTCTGAGAAACTGCTTAGTGTTCTGTTAATTCATCTCACAGAGTTACATCTGTATTTCGTCGATCTCTTTGCTAGCCTTATTTCTGTGGAATCTGAGAACAG
This sequence comes from Macaca fascicularis, assembly GCF_037993035.2. NCBI lineage: Eukaryota > Metazoa > Chordata > Mammalia > Primates > Cercopithecidae > Macaca > Macaca fascicularis. The sequence goes on from NC_088378.1 coordinate 52,046,038, forward strand.
ATATTTCGGATCCCTTTGAAGACAATAGGGCCAAAGGAAATATCCTCCGAAAACAAAGAGAAAGAAGCTTTCTGAGTAACTGCTCTGTGATGCGTGACATCCACTCACAGAGTTACATCTGTATTTCGTGGCTCTCTTTGCTAGCCTTATTTCTGTGGAATCTGAGAACAGATATTTCGGATCCCTTCGAAGACTATCGGGCCAAAGGAAATATCCTTCGATAGCAAAGAGAAAGAAGCTTTCTGAGAAACTTCTTTGTGTTTTGTGAAATCATCTCACAGTGTTACAGCTTTCCCCTCAAGAAGCCTTTCGCTAAGACAGTTCCTGTGGAATTGGCAAAGTGATATTTGGAAGCCCATAGAGGGCTATGGTGAAAAAGGAAATATCCTCAGATGAAATCTGGAAAGAAGCTTATAGAGAAACTGCTCAGTGTTCTGTTAATTCATCTCACAGTGTTACATCTGTATTTCGTGGATCTCTTTGCTAGCCTTATTTCTGTGGAATCTGAGAACAGATATTTCGGATCAATTTGAAGACAATAGGGCCAAAGGAAATATCATCCGATAACAAAGAGAAAGAAGCTTTCTGAGAAACTTCTTTGTATTCTGTGAAATCATCTCACAGAGTTGCAGCTTTCCCCTCAAGAAGCCTTTCGCTAAGACAGTTCTTGTGGAATTGGCAAAGTGATATTTGGAAGCCCATAGAGGGCTAAGGTGAAAAAGGAAATATCCTGAGATGAAATCTGGAAAGAAGCTTTCTGAGAAACTGCTTAGTGTTCTGTTAATTCATCTCACAGAGTTACATCTGTATTTCGTCGATCTCTTTGCTAGCCTTATTTCTGTGGAATCTGAGAACAGATATTTCGGATCCCTATGAAGACTATAGGGCCAAAGGAAATATCCTCCGAAAACAAAGAGAAAGAAGCTTTCTGAGAAACTTCTTTGTGTTCTCTCAAATCATCTCGCAGAGTTACAGCTTTCCCCTCAAGAAGCCTTTCGCTTAGACAGTTCTTGTGGAATTGGCAAAGTGATATTTGGAAGCCCATAGAGGGCTATGGTGAAAAAGGAAATATCCTCAGATGAAATCTGGAAAGAAGCTTTCTGAGAAATTGCTTAGTGTTCAGTTAATTCATCTCACAGAGTTACATCGGTATTTCGTGGATCTCTTTGCTAGCCTTATTTCTGTGGAATCTTAGAAGAGATATTTCGCATCCCTTTGAAGACTATAGGGCCAAAGGAAATATCCTCCGATAACAAAGAGAAAGAAGCTTTCTGAGAAACTTCTTTCTGTTCGGTGAAATCATCTCACAGTGTTACAGCTTTCCCCTATAGAAGCCTTTCGCTAAGACAGTTCTTGCGGAATTGGCAAAGTGATATTTGCAAGCCCATAGAGGGCTATGGTGAAAAAGGAAATATCCTCAGATGAAATCTGGACAGAAGCTTTCTGAGAAACTGCTTAGTGTTCAGTTAATTCATCTCACAGAGTTACATCTGTATTTCGTGGATCTCTTTGCTAGCGTTATTTCTGTGGAATCTGAGAAGAGATATTTCGGATCCCTTTGAAGACTATAGGGTCCAAGGAAATATCCTCCGATAACTAAGAGAAAGAAGCTTTCTGAGAAACTTCTTTGTGTTCGGTGAAATCATCTCACAGTGTTAAAGCTTTCCCCTAAAGAAGCCTTTCGCTAAGACATTTCTTGCGGAATTGGCAAAGTGATATTTGGAAGCCCATAGAGGGCTATGGTGAAAAAGGAAATATCCTCAGAAGAAATCTGGAAAGAAGCTTTCTGAGAAACTGCTTAGTGTTCTGTTAATTCATCTCACAGAGTTACATCTGTATTACGTGGATCTCTTTGCTAGCCTTATTTCTGTGGAATCTGAGAACAGATATTTCGGATCCCTTTGAAGACTATAGGGCCAAAGGAAATATCCTCCGATAACAAAGAGAAAGAAGATTTCGAGAAACTTCTTTTTCTTCTGTGAAATCATCTCATAGAGTTACAGCTTTCCCCTCAAGAAGCCTTTCGCTAAGACAGTTCTTGGGGAATTGGCACAGTGATATTTGGAAGCCCATAGAGGGCTATGGTGAAAAAGGAAATATCCTCAGATGAAATCTGGAAAGAAGCTTTCTGAGAAACGGCTTAGTGTTGTGTTAATTCATCTCCCAGAATTACATCTGTATTTCGTGGATCTCTTTGCTGGCCTTATTTCTGTGGAATCTGAGAACAGATATTTCGGAACCCTTTGAAGACTATATTGCCAAAGGAAATATCCTCCGATAACAAAGAGAAAGAAGCTTTCTGAGAAACTTCTTTGTGTTTTGTGAAATGATCTCACAGTGTTACAGCTTTCCCCTAAATAAGCCTTGCGCTAAGACAGTTCTTGCGGAATTGGCAAAGTGATATTTGGAAGCCCATAGAGGGCTATGGTGAAAAAGGAAATATCCTCAGATGAAATCTGGAAAGAAGCTTTCTGAGAAACTGCTTAGTGTTCTCTTAATTCATCTCACAGAGTTACATCTGTATTTCGTGGATCTCTTTGCTAGCCTTATTTCTGTGGAATCTGAGAACAGATATTTCGGATCCCTATGATGACAATTGGGCCAAAGGAAATACCCTCCGAAAACAAAGAGAAGGAACCTTTCTGAGAAACTTCTTTTTCTTCTGCGAAATCATCTCACAGAGTTACAGCTTTCCCCTCAAGAAGACTTTCCCTAAGACAGTTCTTGTGGAATTGGGAAAGGGATATTTGGAAGCCCATAGAGAGCTATCGTGAAAAAGGAAATATCCTCAGATGAAATCTGGAAAGAAGCTTTCTGAGAAACTGCTTAGTGTTCTGTTAGTTCATCTCCCAGAATTACATCTGTATTTCGTGGATCTCTTTGCTAGCCTTATTTCTGTGGAATCTGAGAACAGATATTTCGGATCCCTATGATGACTATAGGGCCAAAGGAAATATCCTCCGATAACAAAGAGAAAGAAGCTTTCTGAGAAACTTCTTTGTATTCTGTGAAATCATCTCACAGAGTTACAGCTTTCCCCTCAAGAAGCCTTTCGCTAAGACAGTTCTTGGGGAATTTGCAAAGTGATATTTGGAAGCCCATAGAGGGCTACGGTGAAAAAGGAAATATCCTCAGATGAAATCTGGAAAGAAGCTTTCTGAGAAACTGCCTAGTGTTCTTTTAATTCATCTCCCAGAGTTACATCTGTATTTCGTGGATCTCTTTGCTAGCCTTATTTCTGTGGAATCTGAGAACAGATATATCAGATACCTTTGGAGACTATAGGGCCAAAGGAAATATCCTCCGATAACAAAGAGAAAGAAGCTTTCTGAGAAACTTCTTTTTGTTCTGTGAAATCATCTCACAGAGTTACAGCTTTCCCCTCAAGAAGCCTTTCGCTAAGACAGTTCTTGTGGTATTGGCAAAGTGATATTTGGAAGCCCATAGAGGGCTATGGTGAAAAAGGAAATATCCTCCGATGAAATCTGGAAAGAAGCTTTCTGAGAAATTGCTTAGTGTTCAGTTAATTCATCTCACAGAGTTACATCGGTATTTCGTGGATCTCTTTGCTAGCCTTATTTCTGTGGAATCTTAGAAGAGATATTTCGGATCCCTTTGAAGACTATAGGGCCAAAGGAAATATCCTCCGATAACAAAGAGAAAGAAGCTTTCTGAGAAACTTCTTTCTGTTCGGTGAAAGCATCTCACAGTGTTACAGCTTTCCCCTATAGAAGCCTTTCGCTAAGACAGTTCTTGCGGAATTGGCAAAGTGATATTTGCACGCCCATAGAGGGCTATGGTGAAAAAGGAAATATCCTCAGATGAAATCTGGACAGAAGCTTTCTGAGAAACTGCTTAGTGTTCAGTTAATGCATCTCACAGAGTTACATCTGTATTTCGTGGATCTCTTTGCTAGCGTTATTTCTGTGGAATCTGAGAAGAGATATTTCGGATCCCTTTGAAGACTATAGGGTCAAAGGAAATATCCTCCGATAACTAAGAGAAAGAAGCTTTCTGAGAAACTTCTTTGTGTTTTGTGAAATCATCTCACAGTGTTACAGCTTTCCCCTAAAGAAACCTTTCGCTAAGACAGTTCTTGCGGAATTGGCAAAGTGATATTTGGAAGCCCATAGAGGGCTATGGTGAAAAAGGAAATATCATCCGATGAAATCTGGAAAGAAGCTTTCTGAATAACTGCTTAGTGTTCTCTTAATTCATCTCACAGTGTTACTTCTGTATTTCGTGGATCTCTTTGCTAGCCTTATTTCTGTGGAATCTGAGAACAGATATTTCGGAAACCTTTGAAGACTATAGGGCCAAAGGAAATATCCTCCGATAACAAAGAGAAAGAAGCTTTCTGAGAAACTTCTTTGTGTTTTGTGAAATCATCTCACAGTGTTACAGCTTTCCCCTCAAGAAGCCTTTAACTAAGACAGTTCTTGCGGAATTGGCAAAGTGACATTTGGAAGCCCATAGAGGGCTATGGTGAAAAAGGAAATATCCTCAGATGAAATCTGGAAAGAAGCTTTCTGAGAAACTGCTTAGTGTTCTGTTAATTCATCTCACAGAGTTACATCTGTACTTCGTGGATCTCTTTGCTAGCCTTATTTCTGTGGAATCTGAGAACAGATATTTCGGATCCCTTTGAAGACTATAGGGCCAAAGGAAATATCAACCGATAACAAAGAGAAAGAAGCATTCTGAGAAACTTCTTTGTGTTTTTTGAAATCATCTCACAGTGTTACAGCTTTCCCCTAAAGAAGTCTTTCTCTAAGAAAGTTCTTGCGGAATTGGCAAAGTGATATTTGGAAGCCCTTAGAGGGCTATGGTGAAAAAGGAAATATCCTCCGATGAAATCTGGAAAGAAGATTACAGAGAAACTGCTTAGTGTTCTGTTAATTCATCTCACAGAGTTACATCTGTATTTCGTGTATCTCTTTGCTAGCCTTATTTCTGTGGAATCTGAGAACAGATGTTTCGGATCCATATGATGACATTTCGGCCAAAGGAAATATCCTCTGAAAACAAAGAGAAAGAAGCTTTCTGAGAAACAACTTTGTCTTCTGCGAAATCATCTCACAGAGTTACAGCATTCCCCTCAAGAAGCCTTTCGCTTAGACAGTTCTTGTGGAATTGGCAATGTGATATTTTGAAGCCCATAGAGGGCTATGGTGAAAAAGGAAATATCCTCAGATGAAATCTGGAAAGAAGCTTTCTGAGAAACTGCTTAGTGTTCTGTTCATTCATCTCACAGAGTTACATCTGTATTTCGTGGATCTCTTTGCTAGCCTTATTTCTGTGGAATCTGAGAACAGATATTTCGGATCCCTTTGAAGACTATAGGGCCAAAGGAAATATCCTCCGATAACAAAGAGAAAGAAGCTTTCTGAGAAACTTCTTTGTGTTCTGTGAAATCATCTCAAGGAATTACAGCTTTCCCCTCCAGAAGCCTTTCCCTAAGACAGTTCTAGTGGAATTGGCAAAGTGATATGTGGAAGCCCATAGAGGGCTATGGTGAAAAAGGGAATATCCTCAGATGAAATCTGGAAAGAAGCTTTCTGAGAAACTGCTTAGTGTTCTGTTAATTCATCTCACAGAGTTACATCTGTATTTCGTGGATCTCTTTGCTAGCCTTATTTCTGTGGAATCTGAGAACAGATATGTCGGATCCCTTCGAAGACTATCGGGCCAAAGGAAATATCCTCCGATAGCAAAGAGAAAGAAGCTTTCTGAGAAACTTCTTTGTGCTTTGTGAAATCATCTCACAGAGTTACAGCTTTCCCCTCAAGAAGCCTTTCGCTAAGACAGATCTTGTGGAATTGGCAAAGTGATATTTGGAAGCCCAAAGAGGGCTATGGTGAAAAAGGAAATATCCTCAGATGAAATCTGGAAAGAAGCTTTCTGAGAAACTGCTTAGTGTTCTGTTAATTCATCTCCCAGAGTTACATCTGTATTTCGTGCATCTCTTTGCTAGCCTTATTTCTATGGATTCTGAGAACAGATATTTCGGATCCCTTTGAAGACTATAGGGCCAAAGAAAATATCCTCCGAAAACAAAGAGAAAGAAACTTTCTGAGAAACTTCTTTCTGTTTTGTGAAATCATCTCACAGTGTTACAGCTTTCCCCTCAAGAAGCCTTTCGCTAAGACAGTTCTTGCGGAATTGGCAAAGTGATATTTGGAAGCCCATAGAGGGCTATGGTGAAAAAGGAAATATCCTCAGATGAAATCTGGAAAGAAGCTTTATGAGAAACTGCTTAGTGTTCTCTTAATTCATCTCACAGAGTTACATCTGTATTTCGTGGATCTCTTTGCTAGCCTTATTTCTGTGGAATCTGAGAACAGATATTTCGGATCCCTATGATGACAATTGGCCCAAAGGAAATATTCTCCGAAAACAAAGAGAAAGAAGCTTTCTGAGAAAATTCTTTGTATTCTGTGAAATCATCTCACAGAGTTGCAGCTTTCCCCTCAAGAAGCCTTTCGCTAAGACAGTTCTTGTGGAATTGGCAAAGTGATATTTGGAAGCCCATAGAGGGCTATGGTGAAAAAGGAAATATCCTCAGATGAAATCTGGAAAGAAGCTTTCTGAGAAACTGCTTAGTGTTCTGTTAATTCATCTCATAGAGTTACATCTGTATTTCGTCGATCTCTTTGCTAGCCTTATTTCTGTGGAATCTGAGAACAGATATTTCGGATCCCTTTGAAGACTATAGGGCCAAAGGAAATATCAACCGATAACAAAGAGAAAGAAGCATTCTGAGAAACTTCTTTGTTTTTTTTGAAATCATCTCACAGTGTTACAGCTTTCCCCTAAAGAAGTCTTTCTCTAAGAAAGTTCTTGCGGAATTGGCAAAGTGATATTTGGAAGCCCTTAGAGGGCTATGGTGAAAAAGGAAATATCCTCCGATGAAATCTGGAAAGAAGCTTTCGGAGAAACTGCTTAGTGTTCTGTTAATTCATCTCACAGAGTTACATCTGTATTTCGTGGATCTCTTTGCTAGCCTTATTTCTGTGGAATCTGAGAAGAGATATTTCGGATCCCTTTGAAGACTATAGGGCCAAAGGAAATATCCTCCGATAACAAAGAGAAAGAAGCTTTCTGAGAAACTTCTTTGTGTTCTGTGAAATCATCTCAAGGAATTACAGCTTTCCCCTCCAGAAGCCTTTCCCTAAGACAGTTCTGGTGGAATTGGCAAAGTGATATTTGGAAGCCCATAGAGGGCTATGGTGAAAAAGGAAATATCCTCAGATGAAATCTGGAAAGAAGCTTTCTGAGAAACTGCTTAGTGTTCTGTTAATTCATCTCCCAGAGTTACATGTGTATTTCGTGGATCTCTTTGCTAGCCTTATTTCTGTGGAATCTGAGAACAGATATTTCGGATCCCTTTGAAGACTATAGGGCCAAAGGAAATATCCTCCGATAACAAAGAGAAAGAAGCTTTCTGAGAAACTTCTTTGTGTTCTTTGAAATCATCTCACAGAGTTAGAGCTTTCCCTTCAAGAAGCCTTTCGCTAAGACAGTTCTTGTGGAATTGGAAAAGTGATATTTGGAAGCCCATAGAGGGCTATGGTGAAAAAGGAAATATCCTCAGATGAAATTTGGAAAGAAGCTTTCTGAGAAACTGCTTAGTGTTCTGTTCATTCATCTCACAGAGTTACATCTGTATTTCGTGGATCTCTTTGCTAGCCTTATTTCTGTGGAATCTGAGAACAGATATTTCGGATCCCTTTGAAGACTATAGGGCCAAAGGAAATATCCTCCGATAACAAAGAGAAATAAGCTTTCTGAGAAACTTCTTTGTGTTCTGTGAAATCATCTCACAGAGTTACAGCTTTCCCCTCAGGAAACCTTTCACTAAGACAGTTCTTGCGGAATTGGCAAAATGATATTAGGAAGCCCCTAGAGGGCTATGGTGAAAAAGGAAATATCCTCAGATGAAATCTGGAAAGAAGCTTTATGAGAAACTGCTTAGTGTTCTCTTAATTCATCTCACAGAGTTACATCTGTATTTCGTGGATCTCTTTGCTAGCCTTATTTCTGTGGAATCTGAGAACAGATATTTCGGATCCCTATGATGACAATTGGCACAAAGGAAATATCCTCCGAAAACAAAGAGAAAGAAGCTTTCTGAGAAACTTCTTTGTCTTCTGCGAAATCATCTCACAGAGTTACAGCTTTCCCCTCAAGAAGCCTTTCCCTAAGACAGTTCTTGTGGAATTGGCAAAGTGATATTTGGAAGCCCTTAGAGGGCTATGATGAAAAAGGAAATATCCTCAGATGAAATCTGGAAAGAAGCTTTCTGAGAAACTGCTTAGTGTTCTGTTAATTCATCTTCCAGAGTTACATCTGTATTTCGTGGATCTCTTTACTATCCTTATTTCTGTGGAATCTGAGAACAGATATTTCGGATCCCTTTGAAGACAATAGGGCCAAAGGAAATATCCTCCGAAAACAAAGCGAAAGAAGCTTTCTGAGAAACTTCTTTGTGTTCTGTGAAATCATCTCACAGAGTTACAGCTTTCTCTTCAAGAAGCCTTTCGCTAAGACAGTTCTTGTGGAATTGGCAAAGTGATATTTGGAAGCCCATAGAGGGCTATGGTGAAAAAGGAAATATCCTCAGATGAAATCTGGAAAGAAGCTTTCTGAGAAACTGCCTACTGTTCTGTTAATTCATGTCCCAGAGTTACATCTATATTTCGTGGATCTCTTTGCTAGCCTTATTTCTGTGGAATCTGAGAACAGATATTTCTGATCCCTTTGAAGACTATAGGGCCAAAGGAGATATCCTCTGATAACAAAGAGAAAGAAGCTTTCTGAGAAACTTCTTTGTGTTTTGTGAAATCATCTCACAGTGTTACAGCTTTCCCCTAAAGAAGCCTTTCACTAAGACAGTTCTTGCGGAATTGGCAAAGTGATATTAGGAAGCCCATAGAGGGCTATGGTGAAAAAGGAAATATCCTCCGATGAAATCTGGAAAGAAGCTTTCTGAATAACTGCTTAGTGTTCTCTTAATTCATCTCACAGTGTTACATCTGTATTTCGTGGATCTCTTTGCTAGCCTTATTTCTGTGGAATCTGAGAACACATATTTCGGAACCCTTTGAAGACTATAGGGCCAAAGGAAATATCCTCCAATAACAAAGAGAAAGAAGCTTTCTGAGAAACTTCTTTGTGTTTTGTGAAATCATCTCACAGTGTTACAGCTTTCCCCTCAAGAAGCCTTTCGCTAAGACAGTTCTTGCGGAATTGGCAAAGTGATATTTGGAAGCCCATAGAGGGCTATGGTGAAAAAGGAAATATCCTCAGACGAAATCTGGAAAGAAGCTTTCTGAGAAACTGCTTGGTGTTCTGTTCATTCATCTCACAGAGTTACATCTGTATTTCGTGGATCTCTTTGCTAGCCTTATTTCTGTGGAATCTGAGAACAGATATTTCGGATCCCTATGATGGCAATTGGCCCAAAGGAAATATTCTCCGAAAACAAAGAGAAAGAAGCTTTCTGAGAAAATTCTTTGTATTCTGTGAAATCATCTCACAGAGTTGCAGCTTTCCCCTCAAGAAGCCTTTCGCTAAGACAGTTCTTGTGGAATTGGCAAAGTGATATTTGGAAGCCCATAGAGGGCTATGGTGAAAAAGGAAATATCCTCAGATGAAATCTGGAAAGAAGCTTTCTGAGAAACTGCTTAGTGTTCTGTTAATTCATCTCATAGAGTTACATCTGTATTTCGTCGATCTCTTTGCTAGTCTTATTTCTGTGGAATCTGAGAACAGATATTTCGGATCCCTTTGAAGACTATAGGGCCAAAGGAAATATCAACCGATAACAAAGAGAAAGAAGCATTCTGAGAAACTTCTTTGTTTTTTTTGAAATCATCTCACAGTGTTACAGCTTTCCCCTAAAGAAGTCTTTCTCTAAGAAAGTTCTTGCGGAATTGGCAAAGTGATATTTGGAAGCCCTTAGAGGGCTATGGTGAAAAAGGAAATATCCTCCGATGAAATCTGGAAAGAAGATTACAGAGAAACTGCTTAGTGTTCTGTTAATTCATCTCACAGAGTTACATCTGTATTTCGTGTATCTCTTTGCTAGCCTTATTTCTGTGGAATCTGAGAACAGATATTTCGGATCCCTATGATGACATTTGGGCCAAAGGAAATATCCTCTGAAAACAAAGAGAAAGAAGCTTTCTGAGAAACAACTTTGTCTTCTGCGAAATCATCTCACAGAGTTACAGCTTTCCCCTCAAGAAGCCTTTCGCTTAGACAGTTCTTGTGGAATTGGCAATGTGATATTTGGAAACCCATAGAGGGCTATGGTGAAAAAGGAAATATCCTCAGATGAAATCTGGAAAGAAGCTTTCTGAGAAACTGCTTAGTGTTCTGTTAATTCATCTCACAGAGTTACATCTGTATTTCGTGGATCTCTTTGCTAGCCTTATTTCTGTGGAATCTGAGAAGAGATATTTCGGATCCCTTTGAAGACTATAGGGCCAAAGGAAATATCCTCCGATAACAAAGAGAAAGAAGCTTTCTGAGAAACTTCTTTGTGTTCTGTGAAATCATCTCAAGGAATTACAGCTTTCCCCTCCAGAAGCCTTTCCCTAAGACAGTTCTAGTGGAATTGGCAAAGTGATATTTGGAAGCCCATAGAGGGCTATGGTGAAAAAGGAAATATCCTCAGATGAAATCTGGAAAGAAGCTTTCTGAGAAACTGCTTAGTGTTCTGTTAATTCATCTCCCAGAGTTACATGTGTATTTCGTGGATCTCTTTGCTAGCCTTATTTCTGTGGAATCTGAGAACAGATATTTCGGATCCCTTTGAAGACTATAGGGCCAAAGGAAATATCCTCCGATAACAAAGAGAAAGAAGCTTTCTGAGAAACTTCTTTGTGTTCTTTGAAATCATCTCACAGAGTTAGAGCTTTCCCTTCAAGAAGCCTTTCGCTAAGACAGTTCTTGTGGAATTGGAAAAGTGATATTTGGAAGCCCATAGAGGGCTATGGTGAAAAAGGAAATATCCTCAGATGAAATTTGGAAAGAAGCTTTCTGAGAAACTGCTTAGTGTTCTGTTCATTCATCTCACAGAGTTACATCTGTATTTCGTGGATCTCTTTGCTAGCCTTATTTCTGTGGAATCTGAGAACAGATATTTCGGATCCCTTTGAAGACTATAGGGCCAAAGGTAATATCCTCCGATAACAAAGAAAAATAAGCTTTCTGAGAAACTTCTTTGTGTTCTGTGAAATCATCTTACAGAGTTACAGCTTTCCCCTCAGGAAGCCTTTCACTAAGACAGTTCTTGCGGAATTGGCAAAATGATATTAGGAAGCCCCTAGAGGGCTATGGTGAAAAAGGAAATATCCTCCGATTAAATGTGGAAAGAAGCTTTCTGAGAAACTGCTTAGTGTTCTGTTAATTCATCTCCCAGAGTTACATCTGTAATTCGTGGATCTCTTTGCTAGCCTTATTTCTGTGGAATCTGAGAACAGATATTTCATATCCCTATGATGAATATAGGGCCAAAGGAAATATCCTCCGATAACAAAGAGAAAGAAGCTTTCTGAGAAACTTCCTTGTGTTCTGTGAAATCATTTCACAGAGTTACGGATTTCCTATCAAGAATCCTTTCGCTAAGACAGTTCTTGCGGAATTGGCAAAGTGATATTTGGAAGCCCATAGAGGGCTATGGTGAAAAAGGAAATATCCTCCGATGAAATCTGGAAAGAAGCTTACAGAGAAACTGCTTAGTGTTCTGTTAATTCATCTCACAGAGTTACATCTGTATTTCGTGGATCTCTTTGCTAGCCTTATTTCTGTGGAATCTGAAACAGATATTTCGGATCCCTATGAAGACTATAGGGCCAAAGGAAATATCCTCCGATAACAAAGAGAAAGAAGCTTTCTGAGAAACTTCTTTGTGTTCTGTGAAATCATCTCACAGAGTTACAGCTATCCCCTCAAGAAGCCTTTCGCTAAGACAGTTCTTGTGTAATTGGCAAAGTGATATTTGGAAGCCCATAGAGGGCTATGGTGAACAAGGAAATATCCTCAGATGAACCTGGAAAGAAGCTTTCTGAGAAACTGCTTAGTGTTCTGTTAATTCATCTCACAGAGTTACATCTGTATTTCGTGGATCTCTTTGCTAGCCTTATTTCTGTGGAATCTGAGAACAGATATTTCGGATCCCTATGAAGACTATAGGGCCAAAGGAAATATCCTCCGAAAACAAAGAGAAAGAAGCTTTCTGAGAAACTTCTTTGTGTTCTGTGAAATCATCTCACAGAGTTACAGCTTTCCCCTCAAGAAGCCTTTCGCTAAGACAGTTCTTGTGGAATTGGCAAAGTGATATTTGGAAGCCCATAGAGGGCTATGGTCAAAAAGGAAATATCCTCAGATGAAATCTTGAAAAAAGCTTTCTGAGAAACTGCTTAGTGTTCTGTTAATTCATCTCCCAGAGTTACATCTGTATTTCGTGGATCTCTTTGCTAGCCTTATTTCTGTGGAATCTGAGAACAGATATTTCGGATCCCTTTGAAGACTATAGGGCCAAAGGAAATATCCTCCGAAAACAAAGAGAAAGAAACTTTCTGAGAAACTTCTTTGTGCTCTGTGAAATCATCTCACAGAGTTACAGCTTTCCCCTAAAGAAGCCTTTCGCTAAGACAGTTCTTGTGGAATTGGCAAAGTGATATTTGGAAGCCCATAGAGGGCTATGGTGAAAAAGGAAATATCCTCCGATGAAATCTGGAAAGAAGCTTTCTGAGAAACTGCTTAGTGTTCTCTTAATTCATCTCACAGAGTTACATCTGTATTTCGTGGATACCTTTGCTAGCCTTATTTCTGTGGAATCTGAGAACAGATATTTCGGATCCCTATGATGACAATTGGCCCAAAGGAAATATCCTCCGAAAACAAAGAGAAAGAAGCTTTCTGAGAAACTTCTTTGTCTTCTGCGAAATCATCTCACAGAGTTACAGCTTTCCCCTCAAGAAGCCTTTCCCTAAGACAGTTCTTGTGGAATTGGCAAAGTGATATTTGGAAGCCCTTAGAGGGCTATGATGAAAAAGGAAATATCCTCAGATGAAATCTGGAAAGAAGCTTTCTGAGAAACTGCTTAGTGTTCTGTTAATTCATCTTCCAGAGTTACATCTGTATTTCGTGGATCTCTTTACTATCCTTATTTCTGTGGAATCTGAGAACAGATATTTCGGATCCCTTTGAAGACAATAGGGCCAAAGGAAATATCCTCCGAAAACAAAGCGAAAGAAGCTTTCTGAGAAACTTCTTTGTGTTCTGTGAAATCATCTCACAGAGTTACAGCTTTCTCTTCAAGAAGCCTTTCGCTAAGACAGTTCTTGTGGAATTGGCAAAGTGATATTTGGAAGCCCATAGAGGGCTATGGTGAAAAAGGAAATATCCTCAGATGAAATCTGGAAAGAAGCTTTCTGAGAAACTGCCTACTGTTCTGTTAATTCATGTCCCAGAGTTACATCTATATTTCGTGGATCTCTTTGCTAGCCTTATTTCTGTGGAATCTGAGAACAGATATTTCTGATCCCTTTGAAGACTATAGGGCCAAAGGAGATATCCTCTGATAACAAAGAGAAAGAAGCTTTCTGAGAAACTTCTTTGTGTTTTGTGAAATCATCTCACAGTGTTACAGCTTTCCCCTAAAGAAGCCTTTCACTAAGACAGTTCTTGCGGAATTGGCAAAGTGATATTAGGAAGCCCATAGAGGGCTATGGTGAAAAAGGAAATATCCTCCGATGAAATCTGGAAAGAAGCTTTCTGAATAACTGCTTAGTGTTCTCTTAATTCATCTCACAGTGTTACATCTGTATTTCGTGGATCTCTTTGCTAGCCTTATTTCTGTGGAATCTGAGAACACATATTTCGGAACCCTTTGAAGACTATAGGGCCAAAGGAAATATCCTCCAATAACAAAGAGAAAGAAGCTTTCTGAGAAACTTCTTTGTGTTTTGTGAAATCATCTCACAGTGTTACAGCTTTCCCCTCAAGAAGCCTTTCGCTAAGACAGTTCTTGCGGAATTGGCAAAGTGATATTTGGAAGCCCATAGAGGGCTATGGTGAAAAAGGAAATATCCTCAGACGAAATCTGGAAAGAAGCTTTCTGAGAAACTGCTTGGTGTTCTGTTCATTCATCTCACAGAGTTACATCTGTATTTCGTGGATCTCTTTGCTAGCCTTATTTCTGTGGAATCTGAGAACAGATATTTCGGATCCCTATGATGGCAATTGGCCCAAAGGAAATATTCTCCGAAAACAAAGAGAAAGAAGCTTTCTGAGAAAATTCTTTGTATTCTGTGAAATCATCTCACAGAGTTGCAGCTTTCCCCTCAAGAAGCCTTTCGCTAAGACAGTTCTTGTGGAATTGGCAAAGTGATATTTGGAAGCCCATAGAGGGCTATGGTGAAAAAGGAAATATCCTCAGATGAAATCTGGAAAGAAGCTTTCTGAGAAACTGCTTAGTGTTCTGTTAATTCATCTCATAGAGTTACATCTGTATTTCATCGATCTCTTTGCTAGTCTTATTTCTGTGGAATCTGAGAACAGATATTTCGGATCCCTTTGAAGACTATAGGGCCAAAGGAAATATCAACCGATAACAAAGAGAAAGAAGCATTCTGAGAAACTTCTTTGTTTTTTTTGAAATCATCTCACAGTGTTACAGCTTTCCCCTAAAGAAGTCTTTCTCTAAGAAAGTTCTTGCGGAATTGGCAAAGTGATATTTGGAAGCCCTTAGAGGGCTATGGTGAAAAAGGAAATATCCTCCGATGAAATCTGGAAAGAAGATTACAGAGAAACTGCTTAGTGTTCTGTTAATTCATCTCACAGAGTTACATCTGTATTTCGTGTATCTCTTTGCTAGCCTTATTTCTGTGGAATCTGAGAACAGATATTTCGGATCCCTATGATGACATTTGGGCCAAAGGAAATATCCTCTGAAAACAAAGAGAAAGAAGCTTTCTGAGAAACAACTTTGTCTTCTGCGAAATCATCTCACAGAGTTACAGCTTTCCCCTCAAGAAGCCTTTCGCTTAGACAGTTCTTGTGGAATTGGCAATGTGATATTTGGAAACCCATAGAGGGCTATGGTGAAAAAGGAAATATCCTCAGATGAAATCTGGAAAGAAGCTTTCTGAGAAACTGCTTAGTGTTCTGTTAATTCATCTCACAGAGTTACATCTGTATTTCGTGGATCTCTTTGCTAGCCTTATTTCTGTGGAATCTGAGAAGAGATATTTCGGATCCCTTTGAAGACTATAGGGCCAAAGGAAATATCCTCCGATAACAAAGAGAAAGAAGCTTTCTGAGAAACTTCTTTGTGTTCTGTGAAATCATCTCAAGGAATTACAGCTTTCCCCTCCAGAAGCCTTTCCCTAAGACAGTTCTAGTGGAATTGGCAAAGTGATATTTGGAAGCCCATAGAGGGCTATGGTGAAAAAGGAAATATCCTCAGATGAAATCTGG
The DNA here is from genome assembly GCF_037993035.2 of Macaca fascicularis. Taxonomy (NCBI): domain Eukaryota; kingdom Metazoa; phylum Chordata; class Mammalia; order Primates; family Cercopithecidae; genus Macaca; species Macaca fascicularis. Next base: position 52,061,530 of record NC_088378.1, read on the forward strand.
AAAGAAGCTTTCTGAGAAACTGCTTAGTGTTCTGTTAATTCATCTCCCAGAGTTACATGTGTATTTCGTGGATCTCTTTGCTAGCCTTATTTCTGTGGAATCTGAGAACAGATATTTCGGATCCCTTTGAAGACTATAGGGCCAAAGGAAATATCCTCCGATAACAAAGAGAAAGAAGCTTTCTGAGAAACTTCTTTGTGTTCTTTGAAATCATCTCACAGAGTTAGAGCTTTCCCTTCAAGAAGCCTTTCGCTAAGACAGTTCTTGTGGAATTGGAAAAGTGATATTTGGAAGCCCATAGAGGGCTATGGTGAAAAAGGAAATATCCTCAGATGAAATTTGGAAAGAAGCTTTCTGAGAAACTGCTTAGTGTTCTGTTCATTCATCTCACAGAGTTACATCTGTATTTCGTGGATCTCTTTGCTAGCCTTATTTCTGTGGAATCTGAGAACAGATATTTCGGATCCCTTTGAAGACTATAGGGCCAAAGGTAATATCCTCCGATAACAAAGAAAAATAAGCTTTCTGAGAAACTTCTTTGTGTTCTGTGAAATCATCTTACAGAGTTACAGCTTTCCCCTCAGGAAGCCTTTCACTAAGACAGTTCTTGCGGAATTGGCAAAATGATATTAGGAAGCCCCTAGAGGGCTATGGTGAAAAAGGAAATATCCTCCGATTAAATGTGGAAAGAAGCTTTCTGAGAAACTGCTTAGTGTTCTGTTAATTCATCTCCCAGAGTTACATCTGTAATTCGTGGATCTCTTTGCTAGCCTTATTTCTGTGGAATCTGAGAACAGATATTTCATATCCCTATGATGAATATAGGGCCAAAGGAAATATCCTCCGATAACAAAGAGAAAGAAGCTTTCTGAGAAACTTCCTTGTGTTCTGTGAAATCATTTCACAGAGTTACGGCTTTCCTATCAAGAATCCTTTCGCTAAGACAGTTCTTGCGGAATTGGCAAAGTGATATTTGGAAGCCCATAGAGGGCTATGGTGAAAAAGGAAATATCCTCCGATGAAATCTGGAAAGAAGCTTACAGAGAAACTGCTTAGTGTTCTGTTAATTCATCTCACAGAGTTACATCTGTATTTCGTGGATCTCTTTGCTAGCCTTATTTCTGTGGAATCTGAAACAGATATTTCGGATCCCTATGAAGACTATAGGGCCAAAGGAAATATCCTCCGATAACAAAGAGAAAGAAGCTTTCTGAGAAACTTCTTTGTGTTCTGTGAAATCATCTCACAGAGTTACAGCTATCCCCTCAAGAAGCCTTTCGCTAAGACAGTTCTTGTGTAATTGGCAAAGTGATATTTGGAAGCCCATAGAGGGCTATGGTGAACAAGGAAATATCCTCAGATGAAACCTGGAAAGAAGCTTTCTGAGAAACTGCTTAGTGTTCTGTTAATTCATCTCACAGAGTTACATCTGTATTTCGTGGATCTCTTTGCTAGCCTTATTTCTGTGGAATCTGAGAACAGATATTTCGGATCCCTATGAAGACTATAGGGCCAAAGGAAATATCCTCCGAAAACAAAGAGAAAGAAGCTTTCTGAGAAACTTCTTTGTGTTCTGTGAAATCATCTCACAGAGTTACAGCTTTCCCCTCAAGAAGCCTTTCGCTAAGACAGTTCTTGTGGAATTGGCAAAGTGATATTTGGAAGCCCATAGAGGGCTATGGTCAAAAAGGAAATATCCTCAGATGAAATCTTGAAAAAAGCTTTCTGAGAAACTGCTTAGTGTTCTGTTAATTCATCTCCCAGAGTTACATCTGTATTTCGTGGATCTCTTTGCTAGCCTTATTTCTGTGGAATCTGAGAACAGATATTTCGGATCCCTTTGAAGACTATAGGGCCAAAGGAAATATCCTCCGAAAACAAAGAGAAAGAAACTTTCTGAGAAACTTCTTTGTGCTCTGTGAAATCATCTCACAGAGTTACAGCTTTCCCCTAAAGAAGCCTTTCGCTAAGACAGTTCTTGTGGAATTGGCAAAGTGATATTTGGAAGCCCATAGAGGGCTATGGTGAAAAAGGAAATATCCTCCGATGAAATCTGGAAAGAAGCTTTCTGAGAAACTGCTTAGTGTTCTCTTAATTCATCTCACAGAGTTACATCTGTATTTCGTGGATACCTTTGCTAGCCTTATTTCTGTGGAATCTGAGAACAGATATTTCGGATCCCTATGATGACAATTGGCCCAAAGGAAATATCCTCCGAAAACAAAGAGAAAGAAGCTTTCTGAGAAACTTCTTTGTCTTCTGCGAAATCATCTCACAGAGTTACAGCTTTCCCCTCAAGAAGCCTTTCCCTAAGACAGTTCTTGTGGAATTGGCAAAGTGATATTTGGAAGCCCTTAGAGGGCTATGATGAAAAAGGAAATATCCTCAGATGAAATCTGGAAAGAAGCTTTCTGAGAAACTGCTTAGTGTTCTGTTAATTCATCTTCCAGAGTTACATCTGTATTTCGTGGATCTCTTTACTATCCTTATTTCTGTGGAATCTGAGAACAGATATTTCGGATCCCTTTGAAGACAATAGGGCCAAAGGAAATATCCTCCGAAAACAAAGCGAAAGAAGCTTTCTGAGAAACTTCTTTGTGTTCTGTGAAATCATCTCACAGAGTTACAGCTTTCTCTTCAAGAAGCCTTTCGCTAAGACAGTTCTTGTGGAATTGGCAAAGTGATATTTGGAAGCCCATAGAGGGCTATGGTGAAAAAGGAAATATCCTCAGATGAAATCTGGAAAGAAGCTTTCTGAGAAACTGCCTACTGTTCTGTTAATTCATGTCCCAGAGTTACATCTATATTTCGTGGATCTCTTTGCTAGCCTTATTTCTGTGGAATCTGAGAACAGATATTTCTGATCCCTTTGAAGACTATAGGGCCAAAGGAGATATCCTCTGATAACAAAGAGAAAGAAGCTTTCTGAGAAACTTCTTTGTGTTTTGTGAAATCATCTCACAGTGTTACAGCTTTCCCCTAAAGAAGCCTTTCACTAAGACAGTTCTTGCGGAATTGGCAAAGTGATATTAGGAAGCCCATAGAGGGCTATGGTGAAAAAGGAAATATCCTCCGATGAAATCTGGAAAGAAGCTTTCTGAATAACTGCTTAGTGTTCTCTTAATTCATCTCACAGTGTTACATCTGTATTTCGTGGATCTCTTTGCTAGCCTTATTTCTGTGGAATCTGAGAACACATATTTCGGAACCCTTTGAAGACTATAGGGCCAAAGGAAATATCCTCCAATAACAAAGAGAAAGAAGCTTTCTGAGAAACTTCTTTGTGTTTTGTGAAATCATCTCACAGTGTTACAGCTTTCCCCTCAAGAAGCCTTTCGCTAAGACAGTTCTTGCGGAATTGGCAAAGTGATATTTGGAAGCCCATAGAGGGCTATGGTGAAAAAGGAAATATCCTCAGACGAAATCTGGAAAGAAGCTTTCTGAGAAACTGCTTGGTGTTCTGTTCATTCATCTCACAGAGTTACATCTGTATTTCGTGGATCTCTTTGCTAGCCTTATTTCTGTGGAATCTGAGAACAGATATTTCGGATCCCTATGATGGCAATTGGCCCAAAGGAAATATTCTCCGAAAACAAAGAGAAAGAAGCTTTCTGAGAAAATTCTTTGTATTCTGTGAAATCATCTCACAGAGTTGCAGCTTTCCCCTCAAGAAGCCTTTCGCTAAGACAGTTCTTGTGGAATTGGAAAAGTGATATTTGGAAGCCCATAGAGGGCTATGGTGAAAAAGGAAATATCCTCAGATGAAATCTGGAAAGAAGCTTTCTGAGAAACTGCTTAGTGTTCTGTTAATTCATCTCATAGAGTTACATCTGTATTTCGTCGATCTCTTTGCTAGTCTTATTTCTGTGGAATCTGAGAACAGATATTTCGGATCCCTTTGAAGACTATAGGGCCAAAGGAAATATCAACCGATAACAAAGAGAAAGAAGCATTCTGAGAAACTTCTTTGTTTTTTTTGAAATCATCTCACAGTGTTACAGCTTTCCCCTAAAGAAGTCTTTCTCTAAGAAAGTTCTTGCGGAATTGGCAAAGTGATATTTGGAAGCCCTTAGAGGGCTATGGTGAAAAAGGAAATATCCTCCGATGAAATCTGGAAAGAAGATTACAGAGAAACTGCTTAGTGTTCTGTTAATTCATCTCACAGAGTTACATCTGTATTTCGTGTATCTCTTTGCTAGCCTTATTTCTGTGGAATCTGAGAACAGATATTTCGGATCCCTATGATGACATTTGGGCCAAAGGAAATATCCTCTGAAAACAAAGAGAAAGAAGCTTTCTGAGAAACAACTTTGTCTTCTGCGAAATCATCTCACAGAGTTACAGCTTTCCCCTCAAGAAGCCTTTCGCTTAGACAGTTCTTGTGGAATTGGCAATGTGATATTTGGAAACCCATAGAGGGCTATGGTGAAAAAGGAAATATCCTCAGATGAAATCTGGAAAGAAGCTTTCTGAGAAACTGCTTAGTGTTCTGTTAATTCATCTCACAGAGTTACATCTGTATTTCGTGGATCTCTTTGCTAGCGTTATTTCTGTGGAATCTGAGAAGAGATATTTCGGATCCCTTTGAAGACTATAGGGCCAAAGGAAATATCCTCCGATAACAAAGAGAAAGAAGCTTTCTGAGAAACTTCTTTGTGTTCTGTGAAATCATCTCAAGGAATTACAGCTTTCCCCTCCAGAAGCCTTTCCCTAAGACAGTTCTAGTGGAATTGGCAAAGTGATATTTGGAAGCCCATAGAGGGCTATGGTGAAAAAGGAAATATCCTCAGATGAAATCTGGAAAGAAGCTTTCTGAGAAACTGCTTAGTGTTCTGTTAATTCATCTCCCAGAGTTACATGTGTATTTCGTGGATCTCTTTGCTAGCCTTATTTCTGTGGAATCTAAGAACAGATATTTCGGATCCCTTTGAAGACTATAGGGCCAAAGGAAATATCCTCCGATAACAAAGAGAAAGAAGCTTTCTGAGAAACTTCTTTGTGTTCTTTGAAATCATCTCACAGAGTTAGAGCTTTCCCTTCAAGAAGCCTTTCGCTAAGACAGTTCTTGTGGAATTGGAAAAGTGATATTTGGAAGCCCATAGAGGGCTATGGTGAAAAAGGAAATATCCTCAGATGAAATTTGGAAAGAAGCTTTCTGAGAAACTGCTTAGTGTTCTGTTCATTCATCTCACAGAGTTACATCTGTATTTCGTGGATCTCTTTGCTAGCCTTATTTCTGTGGAATCTGAGAACAGATATTTCGGATCCCTTTGAAGACTATAGGGCCAAAGGTAATATCCTCCGATAACAAAGAAAAATAAGCTTTCTGAGAAACTTCTTTGTGTTCTGTGAAATCATCTTACAGAGTTACAGCTTTCCCCTCAGGAAGCCTTTCACTAAGACAGTTCTTGCGGAATTGGCAAAATGATATTAGGAAGCCCCTAGAGGGCTATGGTGAAAAAGGAAATATCCTCCGATTAAATGTGGAAAGAAGCTTTCTGAGAAACTGCTTAGTGTTCTGTTAATTCATCTCCCAGAGTTACATCTGTAATTCGTGGATCTCTTTGCTAGCCTTATTTCTGTGGAATCTGAGAACAGATATTTCATATCCCTATGATGAATATAGGGCCAAAGGAAATATCCTCCGATAACAAAGAGAAAGAAGCTTTCTGAGAAACTTCCTTGTGTTCTGTGAAATCATTTCACAGAGTTACAGCTTTCCTATCAAGAATCCTTTCGCTAAGACAGTTCTTGCGGAATTGGCAAAGTGATATTTGGAAGCCCATAGAGGGCTATGGTGAAAAAGGAAATATCCTCCGATGAAATCTGGAAAGAAGCTTACAGAGAAACTGCTTAGTGTTCTGTTAATTCATCTCACAGAGTTACATCTGTATTTCGTGGATCTCTTTGCTAGCCTTATTTCTGTGGAATCTGAAACAGATATTTCGGATCCCTATGAAGACTATAGGGCCAAAGGAAATATCCTCCGATAACAAAGAGAAAGAAGCTTTCTGAGAAACTTCTTTGTGTTCTGTGAAATCATCTCACAGAGTTACAGCTTTCCCCTCAAGAAGCCTTTCGCTAAGACAGTTCTTGTGTAATTGGCAAAGTGATATTTGGAAGCCCATAGAGGGCTATGGTGAACAAGGAAATATCCTCAGATGAAACCTGGAAAGAAGCTTTCTGAGAAACTGCTTAGTGTTCTGTTAATTCATCTCACAGAGTTACATCTGTATTTCGTGGATCTCTTTGCTAGCCTTATTTCTGTGGAATCTGAGAACAGATATTTCGGATCCCTATGAAGACTATAGGGCCAAAGGAAATATCCTCCGAAAACAAAGAGAAAGAAGCTTTCTGAGAAACTTCTTTGTGTTCTGTGAAATCATCTCACAGAGTTACAGCTTTCCCCTCAAGAAGCCTTTCGCTAAGACAGTTCTTGTGGAATTGGCAAAGTGATATTTGGAAGCCCATAGAGGGCTATGGTCAAAAAGGAAATATCCTCAGATGAAATCTTGAAAAAAGCTTTCTGAGAAACTGCTTAGTGTTCTGTTAATTCATCTCCCAGAGTTACATCTGTATTTCGTGGATCTCTTTGCTAGCCTTATTTCTGTGGAATCTGAGAACAGATATTTCGGATCCCTTTGAAGACTATAGGGCCAAAGGAAATATCCTCCGAAAACAAAGAGAAAGAAACTTTCTGAGAAACTTCTTTGTGCTCTGTGAAATCATCTCACAGAGTTACAGCTTTCCCCTAAAGAAGCCTTTCGCTAAGACAGTTCTTGTGGAATTGGCAAAGTGATATTTGGAAGCCCATAGAGGGCTATGGTGAAAAAGGAAATATCCTCCGATGAAATCTGGAAAGAAGCTTTCTGAGAAACTGCTTAGTGTTCTCTTAATTCATCTCACAGAGTTACATCTGTATTTCGTGGATACCTTTGCTAGCCTTATTTCTGTGGAATCTGAGAACAGATATTTCGGATCCCTATGATGACAATTGGCCCAAAGGAAATATCCTCCGAAAACAAAGAGAAAGAAGCTTTCTGAGAAACTTCTTTGTCTTCTGCGAAATCATCTCACAGAGTTACAGCTTTCCCCTCAAGAAGCCTTTCCCTAAGACAGTTCTTGTGGAATTGGCAAAGTGATATTTGGAAGCCCTTAGAGGGCTATGATGAAAAAGGAAATATCCTCAGATGAAATCTGGAAAGAAGCTTTCTGAGAAACTGCTTAGTGTTCTGTTAATTCATCTTCCAGAGTTACATCTGTATTTCGTGGATCTCTTTACTATCCTTATTTCTGTGGAATCTGAGAACAGATATTTCGGATCCCTTTGAAGACAATAGGGCCAAAGGAAATATCCTCCGAAAACAAAGCGAAAGAAGCTTTCTGAGAAACTTCTTTGTGTTCTGTGAAATCATCTCACAGAGTTACAGCTTTCTCTTCAAGAAGCCTTTCGCTAAGACAGTTCTTGTGGAATTGGCAAAGTGATATTTGGAAGCCCATAGAGGGCTATGGTGAAAAAGGAAATATCCTCAGATGAAATCTGGAAAGAAGCTTTCTGAGAAACTGCCTACTGTTCTGTTAATTCATGTCCCAGAGTTACATCTATATTTCGTGGATCTCTTTGCTAGCCTTATTTCTGTGGAATCTGAGAACAGATATTTCTGATCCCTTTGAAGACTATAGGGCCAAAGGAGATATCCTCTGATAACAAAGAGAAAGAAGCTTTCTGAGAAACTTCTTTGTGTTTTGTGAAATCATCTCACAGTGTTACAGCTTTCCCCTAAAGAAGCCTTTCACTAAGACAGTTCTTGCGGAATTGGCAAAGTGATATTAGGAAGCCCATAGAGGGCTATGGTGAAAAAGGAAATATCCTCCGATGAAATCTGGAAAGAAGCTTTCTGAATAACTGCTTAGTGTTCTCTTAATTCATCTCACAGTGTTACATCTGTATTTCGTGGATCTCTTTGCTAGCCTTATTTCTGTGGAATCTGAGAACAGATATTTCGGATCCCTATGATGGCAATTGGCCCAAAGGAAATATTCTCCGAAAACAAAGAGAAAGAAGCTTTCTGAGAAAATTCTTTGTATTCTGTGAAATCATCTCACAGAGTTGCAGCTTTCCCCTCAAGAAGCCTTTCGCTAAGACAGTTCTTGTGGAATTGGCAAAGTGATATTTGGAAGCCCATAGAGGGCTATGGTGAAAAAGGAAATATCCTCAGATGAAATCTGGAAAGAAGCTTTCTGAGAAACTGCTTTGTGTTCTGTTAATTCATCTCATAGAGTTACATCTGTATTTCGTCGATCTCTTTGCTAGTCTTATTTCTGTGGAATCTGAGAACAGATATTTCGGATCCCTTTGAAGACTATAGGGCCAAAGGAAATATCAACCGATAACAAAGAGAAAGAAGCATTCTGAGAAACTTCTTTGTTTTTTTTGAAATCATCTCACAGTGTTACAGCTTTCCCCTAAAGAAGTCTTTCTCTAAGAAAGTTCTTGCGGAATTGGCAAAGTGATATTTGGAAGCCCTTAGAGGGCTATGGTGAAAAAGGAAATATCCTCCGATGAAATCTGGAAAGAAGATTACAGAGAAACTGCTTAGTGTTCTGTTAATTCATCTCACAGAGTTACATCTGTATTTCGTGTATCTCTTTGCTAGCCTTATTTCTGTGGAATCTGAGAACAGATATTTCGGATCCCTATGATGACATTTGGGCCAAAGGAAATATCCTCTGAAAACAAAGAGAAAGAAGCTTTCTGAGAAACAACTTTGTCTTCTGCGAAATCATCTCACAGAGTTACAGCTTTCCCCTCAAGAAGCCTTTCGCTTAGACAGTTCTTGTGGAATTGGCAATGTGATATTTGGAAACCCATAGAGGGCTATGGTGAAAAAGGAAATATCCTCAGATGAAATCTGGAAAGAAGCTTTCTGAGAAACTGCTTAGTGTTCTGTTAATTCATCTCACAGAGTTACATCTGTATTTCGTGGATCTCTTTGCTAGCGTTATTTCTGTGGAATCTGAGAAGAGATATTTCGGATCCCTTTGAAGACTATAGGGCCAAAGGAAATATCCTCCGATAACAAAGAGAAAGAAGCTTTCTGAGAAACTTCTTTGTGTTCTGTGAAATCATCTCAAGGAATTACAGCTTTCCCCTCCAGAAGCCTTTCCCTAAGACAGTTCTAGTGGAATTGGCAAAGTGATATTTGGAAGCCCATAGAGGGCTATGGTGAAAAAGGAAATATCCTCAGATGAAATCTGGAAAGAAGCTTTCTGAGAAACTGCTTAGTGTTCTGTTAATTCATCTCCCAGAGTTACATGTGTATTTCGTGCATCTCTTTGCTAGCCTTATTTCTGTGGAATCTGAGAACAGATATTTCGGATCCCTTTGAAGACTATAGGGCCAAAGGAAATATCCTCCGATAACAAAGAGAAAGAAGCTTTCTGAGAAACTTCTTTGTGTTCTTTGAAATCATCTCACAGAGTTAGAGCTTTCCCTTCAAGAAGCCTTTCGCTAAGACAGTTCTTGTGGAATTGGAAAAGTGATATTTGGAAGCCCATAGAGGGCTATGGTGAAAAAGGAAATATCCTCAGATGAAATTTGGAAAGAAGCTTTCTGAGAAACTGCTTAGTGTTCTGTTCATTCATCTCACAGAGTTACATCTGTATTTCGTGGATCTCTTTGCTAGCCTTATTTCTGTGGAATCTGAGAACAGATATTTCGGATCCCTTTGAAGACTATAGGGCCAAAGGTAATATCCTCCGATAACAAAGAAAAATAAGCTTTCTGAGAAACTTCTTTGTGTTCTGTGAAATCATCTTACAGAGTTACAGCTTTCCCCTCAGGAAGCCTTTCACTAAGACAGTTCTTGCGGAATTGGCAAAATGATATTAGGAAGCCCCTAGAGGGCTATGGTGAAAAAGGAAATATCCTCCGATTAAATGTGGAAAGAAGCTTTCTGAGAAACTGCTTAGTGTTCTGTTAATTCATCTCCCAGAGTTACATCTGTAATTCGTGGATCTCTTTGCTAGCCTTATTTCTGTGGAATCTGAGAACAGATATTTCATATCCCTATGATGAATATAGGGCCAAAGGAAATATCCTCCGATAACAAAGAGAAAGAAGCTTTCTGAGAAACTTCCTTGTGTTCTGTGAAATCATTTCACAGAGTTACAGCTTTCCTATCAAGAATCCTTTCGCTAAGACAGTTCTTGCGGAATTGGCAAAGTGATATTTGGAAGCCCATAGAGGGCTATGGTGAAAAAGGAAATATCCTCCGATGAAATCTGGAAAGAAGCTTACAGAGAAACTGCTTAGTGTTCTGTTAATTCATCTCACAGAGTTACATCTGTATTTCGTGGATCTCTTTGCTAGCCTTATTTCTGTGGAATCTGAAACAGATATTTCGGATCCCTATGAAGACTATAGGGCCAAAGGATATATCCTCCGATAACAAAGAGAAAGAAGCTTTCTGAGAAACTTCTTTGTGTTCTGTGAAATCATCTCACAGAGTTACAGCTTTCCCCTCAAGAAGCCTTTCGCTAAGACAGTTCTTGTGGAATTGGCAAAGTGATATTTGGAAGCCCATAGAGGGCTATGGTCAAAAAGGAAATATCCTCAGATGAAATCTTGAAAAAAGCTTTCTGAGAAACTGCTTAGTGTTCTGTTAATTCATCTCCCAGAGTTACATCTGTATTTCGTGGATCTCTTTGCTAGCCTTATTTCTGTGGAATCTGAGAACAGATATTTCGGATCCCTTTGAAGACTATAGGGCCAAAGGAAATATCCTCCGAAAACAAAGAGAAAGAAACTTTCTGAGAAACTTCTTTGTGCTCTGTGAAATCATCTCACAGAGTTACAGCTTTCCCCTAAAGAAGCCTTTCGCTAAGACAGTTCTTGTGGAATTGGCAAAGTGATATTTGGAAGCCCATAGAGGGCTATGGTGAAAAAGGAAATATCCTCCGATGAAATCTGGAAAGAAGCTTTCTGAGAAACTGCTTAGTGTTCTCTTAATTCATCTCACAGAGTTACATCTGTATTTCGTGGATACCTTTGCTAGCCTTATTTCTGTGGAATCTGAGAACAGATATTTCGGATCCCTATGATGACAATTGGCCCAAAGGAAATATCCTCCGAAAACAAAGAGAAAGAAGCTTTCTGAGAAACTTCTTTGTGTTCTGTGAAATCATCTCACAGAGTTACAGCTTTCCCCTCAAGAAGCCTTTCGCTAAGACAGTTCTTGTGGAATTGGCAAAGTGATATTTGGAAGCCCATAGAGGGCTATGGTGAAAAAGGAAATATCCTCCGATGAAATCTGGAAAGAAGCTTTCTGAGAAACTGCTTAGTGTTCTCTTAATTCATCTCACAGAGTTACATGTGTATTTCGTGGATCTCTTTGCTAGCCTTATTTCTGTGGAATCTGAGAACAGATATTTCGGATCCCATTGAAGACTATAGGGCCAAAGGAAATATCCTCCGATAACAAAGAGAAAGAAGCTTTCTCAGAAACTACTTTGTGTTCTGTGAAATCATCTCACAGAGTTACAGCTTTCCCCTCAAGAAGCCTTTCGCTAAGACAGTTCTTCTGGAATTGGCAAAGTGATATTTGGAAGCCCATAGAGGGCTATGGTGAAAAAGGAAATATCCTCAGATGAAACCTGGAAAGAAGCTTTCGGAGAAACTGCTTAGTGTTCCGTTAATTCATCTCACAGAGTTACATCTGTATTTCGTGGATCTCTTTGCTAGCCTTATTTCTGTGGAATCTGAGAACAGATATTTCGGAACCCTTTGAAGACTATAGGTCCAAAGGAAATATGATCCGATAACAAAGAGAAAGAAGCTTTCTGAGAAACTTCTTTGTGTTTTGTGAAATCATCTCACTGTGTTACAGCTTTCCCCTCAAGAAGCCTTTCGCTCAGACAGTTCTTGCGGAATTGGCAAAGTGATATTTGGAAGCCCATAGAGGGCTATGGTGAAAAAGGAAATATCCTCCGATGAAATCTGGAAAGAAGCTTACAGAGAAACTGCTTAGTGTTCTGTTAATTCATCTCACAGAGTTACATGTGTATTTCGTGGATCTCTTTGCTAGCCTTATTTCTGTGGAATCTGAGAACAGATATTTCGGATCCCATTGAAGACTATAGGGCCAAAGGAAATATCCTCCGATAACAAAGAGAAAGAAGCTTTCTCAGAAACTACTTTGTGTTCTGTGAAATCATCTCACAGAGTTACAGCTTTCCCCTCAAGAAGCCTTTCGCTAAGACAGTTCTTGTGGAATTGGCAAAGTGATATTTGGAAGCCCATAGAGGGCTATGGTGAAAAAGGAAATATCCTCAGATGAAACCTGGAAAGAAGCTTTCGGAGAAACTGCTTAGTGTTCTGTTAATTCATCTCACAGAGTTACATCTGTATTTCGTGGATCTCTTTGCTAGCCTTATTTCTGTGGAATCTGAGAACAGATATTTCGTATCCCTATGATGAATATAGGGCCAAAGGAAATATCCTCCGATAACAAAGAGAAAGAAGCTTTCTGAGAAACTTCCTTGTGTTCTGTGAAATCATCTCACAGAGTTACAGCTTTCCTATCAAGAAGCCTTTCGCTAAGACAGTTCTTGCGGAATTGGCAAAGTGATATTTGGAAGCCCATAGAGGGCTATGGTGAAAAAGGAAATATCCTCCGATGAAATCTGGAAAGAAGCTTACAGAGAAACTGCTTAGTGTTCTGTTAATTCATCTCACAGAGTTACATCTGTATTTCGTGGATCTCTTTGCTAGCCTTATTTCTGTGGAATCTGAAACAGATATTTCGGATCCCTATGAAGACTATAGGGCCAAAGGAAATATCCTCCGATAACAAAGAGAAAGAAGCTTTCTGAGAAACTTCTTTGTGTTCTGTGATATCATCTCACAGAGTTACAGCTTTCCCCTCAAGAAGCCTTTCGCTAAGACAGTTCTTGTGGAATTGGCAAAGTGATATTTGGTAGCCCATAGAGGGCTATGGTGAACAAGGAAATATCCTCAGATGAAACCTGGAAAGAAGCTTTCTGAGAAACTGCTTAGTGTTCTGTTAATTCATCTCACAGAGTTACATCTGTATTTCGTGGATCTCTTTGCTAGCCTTATTTCTGTGGAATCTGAGAACAGATATTTCGGATCCCTATGAAGACTATAGGGCCAAAGGAAATATCCTCCGAAAACAAAGAGAAAGAAGCTTTCTGAGAAACTTCTTTGTGTTCTGTGAAATCATCTCACAGAGTTACAGCTTTCCCCTCAAGAAGCCTTTCGCTAAGACAGTTCTTGTGGAATTGGCAAAGTGATATTTGGAAGCCCATAGAGGGCTAAGGTGAAAAAGGAAATATCCTCAGATGAAATCTGGAAAAAAGCTTTCTGAGAAACTGCTTAGTGTTATGTTAATTCATCTCCCAGAGTTACATCTGTATTTCGTGGATCTCTTTGCTAGCCTTATTTCTGTGGAATCTGCGAACAGATATTTCGGATCCCTTTGAAGACTATAGGGCCAAAGGAAATATCCTCCGAAAACAAAGAGAAAGAAACTTTCTGAGAAACTTCTTTGTGCTCTGTGAAATTATCTCACAGAGTTACAGCTTTCCCCTAAAGAAGCCTTTCGCTAAGACAGTTCTTGTGGAATTGGCAAAGTGATATTTGGAAGCCCATAGAGGGCTATGGTAAAAAAGGAAATATCCTCCGATGAAATCTGGAAAGAAGCTTTCTGAGAAACTGCTTAGTGTTCTCTTAATTCATCTCACAGAGTTACATCTGTACTTCGTGGATACCTTTGCTAGCCTTATTTCTGTGGAATCTGAGAACAGATATTTCGGATCCCTATGATGACAATTGGCCCAAAGGAAATATCCTCCGAAAACAAAGAGAAAGAAGCTTTCTGAGAAACTTCTTTGTGTTCTGTGAAATCATCTCACAGAGTTACAGCTTTCCCCTCAAGAAGCCTTTCGCTAAGACAGTTCTTCTGGAATTGGCAAAGTGATATTTGGAAGCCCATAGAGGGCTATGGTGAAAAAGGAAATATACTCAGATGAAACCTGGAAAGAAGCTTTCGGAGAAACTGATTAGTGTTCTGTTAATTCATCTCACAGAGTTACATCTGTATTTCGTGGATCTCATTGCTAGCCTTATTTCTGTGGAATCTGAGAACAGATATTTCGGAACCCTTTGAAGACTATAGGGCCAAAGGAAATATCATCCGATAACAAGGGGAAAGAAGCTTTCTGAGAAACTTCTTTGTGTTTTGTGAAATCATCTCACAGAGTTACAGCTTTCCCCTCAAGAAGCATTTCGCTAAGAGAGTTCTTACGGAATTGGCAAAGTGATATTTGGAAGCCCCTAGAGGGCTATGGTGAAAAAGGAAATATCCTCCGATTAAATGTGGAAAGAAGCTTTCTGAGAAACTGCTTAGTGTTCTCCTAATTCATCTCACAGAGTTACATCAGTATTTCGTGGATCTCTTTGCTAGCCTTATTTCTGTGGAATCTGAGAAAAGATATTTCGGATCCCTTTGAAGACTATAGGGCCAAAGGAAATATCCTCCGATAACAAAGAGAAAGAAGCTTTCTGAGAAACTTCTTTGTGTTCTTTGAAATCATCTCACAGAGTTAGAGCTTTCCCTTCAAGAAGCCTTTCGCTAAGACAGTTCTTGTGGAATTGGAAAAGTGATATTTGGAAGCCCATAGAGGGCTATGGTGAAAAAGGAAATATCCTCAGATGAAATTTGGAAAGAAGCTTTCTGAGAAACTGCTTAGTGTTCTGTTCATTCATCTCACAGAGTTACATCTGTATTTCGTGGATCTCTTTGCTAGCCTTATTTCTGTGGAATCTGAGAACAGATATTTCGGATCCCTTTGAAGACTATAGGGCCAAAGGAAATATCCTCCGAAAACAAAGAGAAAGAAGCTTTCTGAGAAACTTCTTTGTGTTCTGTGAAATCATCTCACAGAGTTACAGCTTTCCCCTCAGGAAGCCTTTCACTAAGACAGTTCTTGCGGAATTGGCAAAATGATATTAGGAAGCCCCTAGAGGGCTATGGTGAAAAAGGAAATATCCTCCGATTAAATGTGGAAAGAAGCTTTCTGAGAAACTGCTTTGTGTTCTCTTAATTCATCTCACAGAGTTACATCAGTATTTCGTGGATCTCTTTGCTAGCCTTATTTCTGTGGAATCTGAGAACAGATATTTCGGATCCCATTGAAGACTATAGGATCAAAGGAAATATCCTCCGATAACAAAGAGAAAGAAGCTTTCTCAGAAACTACTTTGTGTTCTGTGAAATCATCTCACAGAGTTACAGCTTTCCCCTCAAGAAGCCTTTCGCTAAGACAGTTCTTCTGGAATTGGCAAAGTGATATTTGGGAGCCCATAGAGGGCTATGGTGAAAAAGGAAATATCCTCAGATGAAACCTGGAAAGAAGCTTTCGGAGAAACTGCTTAGTGTTCTGTTAATTCATCTCACAGAGTTACATCTGTATTTCGTGGATCTCTTTGCTAGCCTTATTTCTGTGGAATCTGAGAACAGATATTTCGGAACCCTTTGAAGACTATAGGGCCAAAGGAAATATGATCCGATAACAAAGAGAAAGAAGCTTTCTGAGAAACTTCTTTGTGTTTTGTGAAATCATCTCACAGTGTTACAGCTTTCCCCTCAAGAAGCCTTTCGCTAAGACAGTTCTTGCGGAATTGGCAAAGTGATATTTGGAAGCCCATAGAGGGCTATGGTGAAAAAGGAAATATCCTCCGATGAAATCTGGAAAGAAGCTTACAGAGAAACTGCTTAGTGTTCTGTTAATTCATCTCACAGAGTTACATCTGTATTTCGTGGATCTCTTTGCTAGCCTTATTTCTGTGGAATCTGAGAACAGATATTTCGGATCCCTATGATGAAAATCGGCCCAAAGGAAATATCCTCCGAAAACAAAGAGAAAGAAGCTTTCTGAGAAACTTCTTTGTCTTCTGCGATATCATCTCACAGAGTTACAGCTTTCCCCTCAAGAAGCCTTTCGCTAAGACAGTTCTTGTGGAATTGGCAAAGTGATATTTGGAAGCCCATAGAGGGCTATGGTCAAAAAGGAAATATCCTCAGATGAAATCTTGAAAAAAGCTTTCTGAGAAACTGCTTAGTGTTCTGTTAATTCATCTCCCAGAGTTACATCTGTATTTCGTGGATCTCTTTGCTAGCCTTATTTCTGTGGAATCTGAGAACAGATATTTCGGATCCCTTTGAAGACTATAGGGCCAAAGGAAATATCCTCCGAAAACAAAGAGAAAGAAACTTTCTGAGAAACTTCTTTGTGCTCTGTGAAATCATCTCACAGAGTTACAGCTTTCCCCTAAAGAAGCCTTTCGCTAAGACAGTTCTTGTGGAATTGGCAAAGTGATATTTGGAAGCCCATAGAGGGCTATGGTGAAAAAGGAAATATCCTCCGATGAAATCTGGAAAGAAGCTTTCTGAGAAACTGCTTAGTGTTCTGTTAATTCATCTCACAGAGTTACATCTGTATTTCGTGGATACCTTTGCTAGCCTTATTTCTGTGGAATCTGAGAACAGATATTTCGGATCCCTATGATGACAATTGGCCCAAAGGAAATATCCTCCGAAAACAAAGAGAAAGAAGCTTTCTGAGAAACTTCTTTGTGTTCTGTGAAATCATCTCACAGAGTTACAGCTTTCCCCTCAAGAAGCCTTTCGCTAAGACAGTTCTTGTGGAATTGGCAAAGTGATATTTGGAAGCCCATAGAGGGCTATGGTGAAAAAGGAAATATCCTCAGATGAAATCTGGAAAGAAGCTTTCTGAGAAACTGCTTAGTGTTCTCTTAATTCATCTCACAGAGTTACATGTGTATTTCGTGGATCTCTTTGCTAGCCTTATTTCTGTGGAATCTGAGAACAGATATTTCGGATCCCATTGAAGAGTATAGGGCCAAAGGAAATATCCTCCTATAACAAAGAGAAAGAAGCTTTCTCAGAAACTACTTTGTGTTCTGTGAAATCATCTCACAGAGTTACAGCTTTCCCCTCAAGAAGCCTTTCGCTAAGACAGTTCTTCTGGAATTGGCAAAGTGATATTTGGAAGCCCATAGAGGGCTATGGTGAAAAAGGAAATATCCTCAGATGAAACCTGGAAAGAAGCTTTCGGAGAAACTGCTTAGTGTTCCGTTAATTCATCTCACAGAGTTACATCTGTATTTCGTGGATCTCTTTGCTAGCCTTATTTCTGTGGAATCTGAGAACAGATATTTCGGAACCCTTTGAAGACTATAGGTCCAAAGGAAATATGATCCGATAACAAAGAGAAAGAAGCTTTCTGAGAAACTTCTTTGTGTTTTGTGAAATCATCTCACAGTGTTACAGCTTTCCCCTCAAGAAGCCTTTCGCTCAGACAGTTCTTGCGGAATTGGCAAAGTGATATTTGGAAGCCCATAGAGGGCTATGGTGAAAAAGGAAATATCCTCCGATGAAATCTGGAAAGAAGCTTACAGAGAAACTGCTTAGTGTTCTGTTAATTCATCTCACAGAGTTACATCTGTATTTCGTGGATCTCTTTGCTAGCCTTATTTCTGTGGAATCTGAGAACAGATATTTCGGATCCCTATGATGAAAATTGGCCCAAAGGAAATATCCTCCGAAAACAAAGAGAAAGAAGCTTTCTGAGAACCTTCTTTGTCTTCTGCGATATCATCTCACAGAGTTACAGCTTTCCCCTCAAGAAGCCTTTCGCTAAGACAGTTCTTGTGGAATTGGCAAAGTGATATTTGGAAGCCCCTAGAGGGCTATGGTGAAAAAGGAAATATCCTCAGAAGAAATCTGGAAAGAAGCTTTCTGAGAAACTGCTTAGTGTTCTGTTAATTCATCTCACAGAGTTACATCTGTATTTCGTGGATTTCTTTGCTAGCCTTATTTCTGTGGAATCTGAAACAGATATTTCGGATCCCTATGAAGACTATAGGGCCAAAGGAAATATCCTCCGATAACAAAGAGAAAGAAGCTTTCTGAGAAACTTCTTTGTGTTCTGTGAAATCATCTCACAGAGTTACAGCTTTCCCCTCAAGAAGCCTTTCGCTAAGACAGTTCTTGTGGAATTGGCAAAGTGATATTTGGTAGCCCATAGAGGGCTATGGTGAACAAGGAAATATCCTCAGATGAAACCTGGAAAGAAGCTTTCTGAGAAACTGCTTAGTGTTCTGTTAATTCATCTCACAGAGTTACATCTGTATTTCGTGGATCTCTTTGCTAGCCTTATTTCTGTGGAATCTGAGAACAGATATTTCGGATCCCTATGAAGACTATAGGGCCAAAGGAAATATCCTCCGAAAACAAAGAGAAAGAAGCTTTCTGAGAAACTTCTTTGTGTTCTGTGAAATCATCTCACAGTGTTACAGCTTTCCCCTCAAGAAGCCTTTCGCTAAGACAGTTCTTGCGGAATTGGCAAAGTGATATTTGGAAGCCCATAGAGGGCTATGGTGAAAAAGGAAATATCCTCCGATGAAATCTGGAAAGAAGCTTACAGAGAAACTGCTTAGTGTTCTGTTAATTCATCTCACAGAGTTACATCTGTATTTCGTGGATCTCTTTGCTAGCCTTATTTCTGTGGAATCTGAGAACAGATATTTCGGATCCCTATGATGAAAATCGGCACAAAGGAAATATCCTCCGAAAACAAAGAGAAAGAAGCTTTCTGAGAAACTTCTTTGTCTTCTGCGATATCATCTCACAGAGTTACAGCTTTCCCCTCAAGAAGCCTTTCGCTAAGACAGTTCTTGTGGAATTGGCAAAGTGATATTTGGAAGCCCATAGAGGGCTATGGTCAAAAAGGAAATATCCTCAGATGAAATCTTGAAAAAAGCTTTCTGAGAAACTGCTTAGTGTTCTGTTAATTCATCTCCCAGAGTTACATCTGTATTTCGTGGATCTCTTTGCTAGCCTTATTTCTGTGGAATCTGAGAACAGATATTTCGGATCCCTTTGAAGGCTACAGGGCCAAAGGATATATCCTCCGATAACAAAGAGAAAGAAGCTTTCTGAGAAACTTCTTTGTGTTCTGTGAAATCATCTCACAGAGTTACAGCTTTCCCCTCAAGAAGCCTTTCGCTAAGACAGTTCTTCTGGAATTGGCAAAGTGATATTTGGAAGCCCATAGAGGGCTATGGTGAAAAAGGAAATATACTCAGATGAAACCTGGAAAGAAGCTTTCGGAGAAACTGATTAGTGTTCTGTTAATTCATCTCACAGAGTTACATCTGTATTTCGTGGATCTCATTGCTAGCCTTATTTCTGTGGAATCTGAGAACAGATATTTCGGAACCCTTTGAAGACTATAGGGCCAAAGGAAATATCATCCGATAACAAGGGGAAAGAAGCTTTCTGAGAAACTTCTTTGTGTTTTGTGAAATCATCTCACAGAGTTACAGCTTTCCCCTCAAGAAGCATTTCGCTAAGAGAGTTCTTACGGAATTGGCAAAGTGATATTTGGAAGCCCCTAGAGGGCTATGGTGAAAAAGGAAATATCCTCCGATTAAATGTGGAAAGAAGCTTTCTGAGAAACTGCTTAGTGTTCTCCTAATTCATCTCACAGAGTTACATCAGTATTTCGTGGATCTCTTTGCTAGCCTTATTTCTGTGGAATCTGAGAAAAGATATTTCGGATCCCTTTGAAGACTATAGGGCCAAAGGAAATATCCTCCGATAACAAAGAGAAAGAAGCTTTCTGAGAAACTTCTTTGTGTTCTTTGAAATCATCTCACAGAGTTAGAGCTTTCCCTTCAAGAAGCCTTTCGCTAAGACAGTTCTTGTGGAATTGGAAAAGTGATATTTGGAAGCCCATAGAGGGCTATGGTGAAAAAGGAAATATCCTCAGATGAAATTTGGAAAGAAGCTTTCTGAGAAACTGCTTAGTGTTCTGTTCATTCATCTCACAGAGTTACATCTGTATTTCGTGGATCTCTTTGCTAGCCTTATTTCTGTGGAATCTGAGAACAGATATTTCGGATCCCTTTGAAGACTATAGGGCCAAAGGAAATATCCTCCGAAAACAAAGAGAAAGAAGCTTTCTGAGAAACTTCTTTGTGTTCTGTGAAATCATCTCACAGAGTTACAGCTTTCCCCTCAGGAAGCCTTTCACTAAGACAGTTCTTGCGGAATTGGCAAAATGATATTAGGAAGCCCCTAGAGGGCTATGGTGAAAAAGGAAATATCCTCCGATTAAATGTGGAAAGAAGCTTTCTGAGAAACTGCTTTGTGTTCTCTTAATTCATCTCACAGAGTTACATCAGTATTTCGTGGATCTCTTTGCTAGCCTTATTTCTGTGGAATCTGAGAACAGATATTTCGGATCCCATTGAAGACTATAGGATCAAAGGAAATATCCTCCGATAACAAAGAGAAAGAAGCTTTCTCAGAAACTACTTTGTGTTCTGTGAAATCATCTCACAGAGTTACAGCTTTCCCCTCAAGAAGCCTTTCGCTAAGACAGTTCTTCTGGAATTGGCAAAGTGATATTTGGGAGCCCATAGAGGGCTATGGTGAAAAAGGAAATATCCTCAGATGAAACCTGGAAAGAAGCTTTCTGAGAAACTGCTTAGTGTTCTGTTAATTCATCTCACAGAGTTACATCTGTATTTCGTGGATCTCTTTGCTAGCCTTATTTCTGTGGAATCTGAGAACAGATATTTCGGAACCCTTTGAAGACTATAGGGCCAAAGGAAATATGATCCGATAACAAAGAGAAAGAAGCTTTCTGAGAAACTTCTTTGTGTTTTGTGAAATCATCTCACAGTGTTACAGCTTTCCCCTCAAGAAGCCTTTCGCTAAGACAGTTCTTGCGGAATTGGCAAAGTGATATTTGGAAGCCCATAGAGGGCTATGGTGAAAAAGGAAATATCCTCCGATGAAATCTGGAAAGAAGCTTACAGAGAAACTGCTTAGTGTTCTGTTAATTCATCTCACAGAGTTACATCTGTATTTCGTGGATCTCTTTGCTAGCCTTATTTCTGTGGAATCTGAGAACAGATATTTCGGATCCCTATGATGAAAATCGGCCCAAAGGAAATATCCTCCGAAAACAAAGAGAAAGAAGCTTTCTGAGAAACTTCTTTGTCTTCTGCGATATCATCTCACAGAGTTACAGCTTTCCCCTCAAGAAGCCTTTCGCTAAGACAGTTCTTGTGGAATTGGCAAAGTGATATTTGGAAGCCCATAGAGGGCTATGGTCAAAAAGGAAATATCCTCAGATGAAATCTTGAAAAAAGCTTTCTGAGAAACTGCTTAGTGTTCTGTTAATTCATCTCCCAGAGTTACATCTGTATTTCGTGGATCTCTTTGCTAGCCTTATTTCTGTGGAATCTGAGAACAGATATTTCGGATCCCTTTGAAGGCTACAGGGCCAAAGGATATATCCTCCGATAACAAAGAGAAAGAAGCTTTCTGAGAAACTTCTTTGTGTTCTGTGAAATCATCTCACAGAGTTACAGCTTTCCCCTCAAGAAGCCTTTCGCTAAGACAGTTCTTCTGGAATTGGCAAAGTGATATTTGGAAGCCCATAGAGGGCTATGGTGAAAAAGGAAATATACTCAGATGAAACCTGGAAAGAAGCTTTCGGAGAAACTGATTAGTGTTCTGTTAATTCATCTCACAGAGTTACATCTGTATTTCGTGGATCTCATTGCTAGCCTTATTTCTGTGGAATCTGAGAACAGATATTTCGGAACCCTTTGAAGACTATAGGGCCAAAGGAAATATCATCCGATAACAAGGGGAAAGAAGCTTTCTGAGAAACTTCTTTGTGTTTTGTGAAATCATCTCACAGAGTTACAGCTTTCCCCTCAAGAAGCATTTCGCTAAGAGAGTTCTTACGGAATTGGCAAAGTGATATTTGGAAGCCCCTAGAGGGCTATGGTGAAAAAGGAAATATCCTCCGATTAAATGTGGAAAGAAGCTTTCTGAGAAACTGCTTAGTGTTCTCCTAATTCATCTCACAGAGTTACATCAGTATTTCGTGGATCTCTTTGCTAGCCTTATTTCTGTGGAATCTGAGAAAAGATATTTCGGATCCCTTTGAAGACTATAGGGCCAAAGGAAATATCCTCCGATAACAAAGAGAAAGAAGCTTTCTGAGAAACTTCTTTGTGTTCTTTGAAATCATCTCACAGAGTTAGAGCTTTCCCTTCAAGAAGCCTTTCGCTAAGACAGTTCTTGTGGAATTGGAAAAGTGATATTTGGAAGCCCATAGAGGGCTATGGTGAAAAAGGAAATATCCTCAGATGAAATTTGGAAAGAAGCTTTCTGAGAAACTGCTTAGTGTTCTGTTCATTCATCTCACAGAGTTACATCTGTATTTCGTGGATCTCTTTGCTAGCCTTATTTCTGTGGAATCTGAGAACAGATATTTCGGATCCCTTTGAAGACTATAGGGCCAAAGGAAATATCCTCCGAAAACAAAGAGAAAGAAGCTTTCTGAGAAACTTCTTTGTGTTCTGTGAAATCATCTCACAGAGTTACAGCTTTCCCCTCAGGAAGCCTTTCACTAAGACAGTTCTTGCGGAATTGGCAAAATGATATTAGGAAGCCCCTAGAGGGCTATGGTGAAAAAGGAAATATCCTCCGATTAAATGTGGAAAGAAGCTTTCTGAGAAACTGCTTTGTGTTCTCTTAATTCATCTCACAGAGTTACATCAGTATTTCGTGGATCTCTTTGCTAGCCTTATTTCTGTGGAATCTGAGAACAGATATTTCGGATCCCATTGAAGACTATAGGATCAAAGGAAATATCCTCCGATAACAAAGAGAAAGAAGCTTTCTCAGAAACTACTTTGTGTTCTGTGAAATCATCTCACAGAGTTACAGCTTTCCCCTCAAGAAGCCTTTCGCTAAGACAGTTCTTCTGGAATTGGCAAAGTGATATTTGGGAGCCCATAGAGGGCTATGGTGAAAAAGGAAATATCCTCAGATGAAACCTGGAAAGAAGCTTTCGGAGAAACTGCTTAGTGTTCTGTTAATTCATCTCACAGAGTTACATCTGTATTTCGTGGATCTCTTTGCTAGCCTTATTTCTGTGGAATCTGAGAACAGATATTTCGGAACCCTTTGAAGACTATAGGGCCAAAGGAAATATGATCCGATAACAAAGAGAAAGAAGCTTTCTGAGAAACTTCTTTGTGTTTTGTGAAATCATCTCACAGTGTTACAGCTTTCCCCTCAAGAAGCCTTTCGCTAAGACAGTTCTTGCGGAATTGGCAAAGTGATATTTGGAAGCCCATAGAGGGCTATGGTGAAAAAGGAAATATCCTCCGATGAAATCTGGAAAGAAGCTTACAGAGAAACTGCTTAGTGTTCTGTTAATTCATCTCACAGAGTTACATCTGTATTTCGTGGATCTCTTTGCTAGCCTTATTTCTGTGGAATCTGAGAACAGATATTTCGGATCCCTATGATGAAAATCGGCCCAAAGGAAATATCCTCCGAAAACAAAGAGAAAGAAGCTTTCTGAGAAACTTCTTTGTCTTCTGCGATATCATCTCACAGAGTTACAGCTTTCCCCTCAAGAAGCCTTTCGCTAAGACAGTTCTTGTGGAATTGGCAAAGTGATATTTGGAAGCCCATAGAGGGCTATGGTCAAAAAGGAAATATCCTCAGATGAAATCTTGAAAAAAGCTTTCTGAGAAACTGCTTAGTGTTCTGTTAATTCATCTCCCAGAGTTACATCTGTATTTCGTGGATCTCTTTGCTAGCCTTATTTCTGTGGAATCTGAGAACAGATATTTCGGATCCCTTTGAAGACTATAGGGCCAAAGGAAATATCCTCCGAAAACAAAGAGAAAGAAACTTTCTGAGAAACTTCTTTGTGCTCTGTGAAATCATCTCACAGAGTTACAGCTTTCCCCTAAAGAAGCCTTTCGCTAAGACAGTTCTTGTGGAATTGGCAAAGTGATATTTGGAAGCCCATAGAGGGCTATGGTGAAAAAGGAAATATCCTCCGATGAAATCTGGAAAGAAGCTTTCTGAGAAACTGCTTAGTGTTCTGTTAATTCATCTCACAGAGTTACATCTGTATTTCGTGGATACCTTTGCTAGCCTTATTTCTGTGGAATCTGAGAACAGATATTTCGGATCCCTATGATGACAATTGGCCCAAAGGAAATATCCTCCGAAAACAAAGAGAAAGAAGCTTTCTGAGAAACTTCTTTGTGTTCTGTGAAATCATCTCACAGAGTTACAGCTTTCCCCTCAAGAAGCCTTTCGCTAAGACAGTTCTTGTGGAATTGGCAAAGTGATATTTGGAAGCCCATAGAGGGCTATGGTGAAAAAGGAAATATCCTCAGATGAAATCTGGAAAGAAGCTTTCTGAGAAACTGCTTAGTGTTCTCTTAATTCATCTCACAGAGTTACATGTGTATTTCGTGGATCTCTTTGCTAGCCTTATTTCTGTGGAATCTGAGAACAGATATTTCGGATCCCATTGAAGAGTATAGGGCCAAAGGAAATATCCTCCTATAACAAAGAGAAAGAAGCTTTCTCAGAAACTACTTTGTGTTCTGTGAAATCATCTCACAGAGTTACAGCTTTCCCCTCAAGAAGCCTTTCGCTAAGACAGTTCTTCTGGAATTGGCAAAGTGATATTTGGAAGCCCATAGAGGGCTATGGTGAAAAAGGAAATATCCTCAGATGAAACCTGGAAAGAAGCTTTCGGAGAAACTGCTTAGTGTTCCGTTAATTCATCTCACAGAGTTACATCTGTATTTCGTGGATCTCTTTGCTAGCCTTATTTCTGTGGAATCTGAGAACAGATATTTCGGAACCCTTTGAAGACTATAGGTCCAAAGGAAATATGATCCGATAACAAAGAGAAAGAAGCTTTCTGAGAAACTTCTTTGTGTTTTGTGAAATCATCTCACAGTGTTACAGCTTTCCCCTCAAGAAGCCTTTCGCTCAGACAGTTCTTGCGGAATTGGCAAAGTGATATTTGGAAGCCCATAGAGGGCTATGGTGAAAAAGGAAATATCCTCCGATGAAATCTGGAAAGAAGCTTACAGAGAAACTGCTTAGTGTTCTGTTAATTCATCTCACAGAGTTACATCTGTATTTCGTGGATCTCTTTGCTAGCCTTATTTCTGTGGAATCTGAGAACAGATATTTCGGATCCCTATGATGAAAATTGGCCCAAAGGAAATATCCTCCGAAAACAAAGAGAAAGAAGCTTTCTGAGAACCTTCTTTGTCTTCTGCGATATCATCTCACAGAGTTACAGCTTTCCCCTCAAGAAGCCTTTCGCTAAGACAGTTCTTGTGGAATTGGCAAAGTGATATTTGGAAGCCCCTAGAGGGCTATGGTGAAAAAGGAAATATCCTCAGAAGAAATCTGGAAAGAAGCTTTCTGAGAAACTGCTTAGTGTTCTGTTAATTCATCTCACAGAGTTACATCTGTATTTCGTGGATTTCTTTGCTAGCCTTATTTCTGTGGAATCTGAAACAGATATTTCGGATCCCTATGAAGACTATAGGGCCAAAGGAAATATCCTCCGATAACAAAGAGAAAGAAGCTTTCTGAGAAACTTCTTTGTGTTCTGTGAAATCATCTCACAGAGTTACAGCTTTCCCCTCAAGAAGCCTTTCGCTAAGACAGTTCTTGTGGAATTGGCAAAGTGATATTTGGTAGCCCATAGAGGGCTATGGTGAACAAGGAAATATCCTCAGATGAAACCTGGAAAGAAGCTTTCTGAGAAACTGCTTAGTGTTCTGTTAATTCATCTCACAGAGTTACATCTGTATTTCGTGGATCTCTTTGCTAGCCTTATTTCTGTGGAATCTGAGAACAGATATTTCGGATCCCTATGAAGACTATAGGGCCAAAGGAAATATCCTCCGAAAACAAAGAGAAAGAAGCTTTCTGAGAAACTTCTTTGTGTTCTGTGAAATCATCTCACAGTGTTACAGCTTTCCCCTAAAGAAGCCTTTCACTAAGACAGTTCTTGCGGAATTGGCAAAGTGATATTAGGAAGCCCATAGAGGGCTATGGTGAAAAAGGAAATATCCTCCGATGAAATCTGGAAAGAAGCTTTCTGAATAACTGCTTAGTGTTCTCTTAATTCATCTCACAGTGTTACATCTGTATTTCGTGGATCTCTTTGCTAGCCTTATTTCTGTGGAATCTGAGAACAGATATTTCGGATCCCTATGATGGCAATTGGCCCAAAGGAAATATTCTCCGAAAACAAAGAGAAAGAAGCTTTCTGAGAAAATTCTTTGTATTCTGTGAAATCATCTCACAGAGTTGCAGCTTTCCCCTCAAGAAGCCTTTCGCTAAGACAGTTCTTGTGGAATTGGCAAAGTGATATTTGGAAGCCCATAGAGGGCTATGGTGAAAAAGGAAATATCCTCAGATGAAATCTGGAAAGAAGCTTTCTGAGAAACTGCTTTGTGTTCTGTTAATTCATCTCATAGAGTTACATCTGTATTTCGTCGATCTCTTTGCTAGTCTTATTTCTGTGGAATCTGAGAACAGATATTTCGGATCCCTTTGAAGACTATAGGGCCAAAGGAAATATCAACCGATAACAAAGAGAAAGAAGCATTCTGAGAAACTTCTTTGTTTTTTTTGAAATCATCTCACAGTGTTACAGCTTTCCCCTAAAGAAGTCTTTCTCTAAGAAAGTTCTTGCGGAATTGGCAAAGTGATATTTGGAAGCCCTTAGAGGGCTATGGTGAAAAAGGAAATATCCTCCGATGAAATCTGGAAAGAAGATTACAGAGAAACTGCTTAGTGTTCTGTTAATTCATCTCACAGAGTTACATCTGTATTTCGTGTATCTCTTTGCTAGCCTTATTTCTGTGGAATCTGAGAACAGATATTTCGGATCCCTATGATGACATTTGGGCCAAAGGAAATATCCTCTGAAAACAAAGAGAAAGAAGCTTTCTGAGAAACAACTTTGTCTTCTGCGAAATCATCTCACAGAGTTACAGCTTTCCCCTCAAGAAGCCTTTCGCTTAGACAGTTCTTGTGGAATTGGCAATGTGATATTTGGAAACCCATAGAGGGCTATGGTGAAAAAGGAAATATCCTCAGATGAAATCTGGAAAGAAGCTTTCTGAGAAACTGCTTAGTGTTCTGTTAATTCATCTCACAGAGTTACATCTGTATTTCGTGGATCTCTTTGCTAGCGTTATTTCTGTGGAATCTGAGAAGAGATATTTCGGATCCCTTTGAAGACTATAGGGCCAAAGGAAATATCCTCCGATAACAAAGAGAAAGAAGCTTTCTGAGAAACTTCTTTGTGTTCTGTGAAATCATCTCAAGGAATTACAGCTTTCCCCTCCAGAAGCCTTTCCCTAAGACAGTTCTAGTGGAATTGGCAAAGTGATATTTGGAAGCCCATAGAGGGCTATGGTGAAAAAGGAAATATCCTCAGATGAAATCTGGAAAGAAGCTTTCTGAGAAACTGCTTAGTGTTCTGTTAATTCATCTCCCAGAGTTACATGTGTATTTCGTGCATCTCTTTGCTAGCCTTATTTCTGTGGAATCTGAGAACAGATATTTCGGATCCCTTTGAAGACTATAGGGCCAAAGGAAATATCCTCCGATAACAAAGAGAAAGAAGCTTTCTGAGAAACTTCTTTGTGTTCTTTGAAATCATCTCACAGAGTTAGAGCTTTCCCTTCAAGAAGCCTTTCGCTAAGACAGTTCTTGTGGAATTGGAAAAGTGATATTTGGAAGCCCATAGAGGGCTATGGTGAAAAAGGAAATATCCTCAGATGAAATTTGGAAAGAAGCTTTCTGAGAAACTGCTTAGTGTTCTGTTCATTCATCTCACAGAGTTACATCTGTATTTCGTGGATCTCTTTGCTAGCCTTATTTCTGTGGAATCTGAGAACAGATATTTCGGATCCCTTTGAAGACTATAGGGCCAAAGGTAATATCCTCCGATAACAAAGAAAAATAAGCTTTCTGAGAAACTTCTTTGTGTTCTGTGAAATCATCTTACAGAGTTACAGCTTTCCCCTCAGGAAGCCTTTCACTAAGACAGTTCTTGCGGAATTGGCAAAATGATATTAGGAAGCCCCTAGAGGGCTATGGTGAAAAAGGAAATATCCTCCGATTAAATGTGGAAAGAAGCTTTCTGAGAAACTGCTTAGTGTTCTGTTAATTCATCTCCCAGAGTTACATCTGTAATTCGTGGATCTCTTTGCTAGCCTTATTTCTGTGGAATCTGAGAACAGATATTTCATATCCCTATGATGAATATAGGGCCAAAGGAAATATCCTCCGATAACAAAGAGAAAGAAGCTTTCTGAGAAACTTCCTTGTGTTCTGTGAAATCATTTCACAGAGTTACAGCTTTCCTATCAAGAATCCTTTCGCTAAGACAGTTCTTGCGGAATTGGCAAAGTGATATTTGGAAGCCCATAGAGGGCTATGGTGAAAAAGGAAATATCCTCCGATGAAATCTGGAAAGAAGCTTACAGAGAAACTGCTTAGTGTTCTGTTAATTCATCTCACAGAGTTACATCTGTATTTCGTGGATCTCTTTGCTAGCCTTATTTCTGTGGAATCTGAAACAGATATTTCGGATCCCTATGAAGACTATAGGGCCAAAGGATATATCCTCCGATAACAAAGAGAAAGAAGCTTTCTGAGAAACTTCTTTGTGTTCTGTGAAATCATCTCACAGAGTTACAGCTTTCCCCTCAAGAAGCCTTTCGCTAAGACAGTTCTTGTGGAATTGGCAAAGTGATATTTGGAAGCCCATAGAGGGCTATGGTCAAAAAGGAAATATCCTCAGATGAAATCTTGAAAAAAGCTTTCTGAGAAACTGCTTAGTGTTCTGTTAATTCATCTCCCAGAGTTACATCTGTATTTCGTGGATCTCTTTGCTAGCCTTATTTCTGTGGAATCTGAGAACAGATATTTCGGATCCCTTTGAAGACTATAGGGCCAAAGGAAATATCCTCCGAAAACAAAGAGAAAGAAACTTTCTGAGAAACTTCTTTGTGCTCTGTGAAATCATCTCACAGAGTTACAGCTTTCCCCTAAAGAAGCCTTTCGCTAAGACAGTTCTTGTGGAATTGGCAAAGTGATATTTGGAAGCCCATAGAGGGCTATGGTGAAAAAGGAAATATCCTCCGATGAAATCTGGAAAGAAGCTTTCTGAGAAACTGCTTAGTGTTCTCTTAATTCATCTCACAGAGTTACATCTGTATTTCGTGGATACCTTTGCTAGCCTTATTTCTGTGGAATCTGAGAACAGATATTTCGGATCCCTATGATGACAATTGGCCCAAAGGAAATATCCTCCGAAAACAAAGAGAAAGAAGCTTTCTGAGAAACTTCTTTGTGTTCTGTGAAATCATCTCACAGAGTTACAGCTTTCCCCTCAAGAAGCCTTTCGCTAAGACAGTTCTTGTGGAATTGGCAAAGTGATATTTGGAAGCCCATAGAGGGCTATGGTGAAAAAGGAAATATCCTCCGATGAAATCTGGAAAGAAGCTTTCTGAGAAACTGCTTAGTGTTCTCTTAATTCATCTCACAGAGTTACATGTGTATTTCGTGGATCTCTTTGCTAGCCTTATTTCTGTGGAATCTGAGAACAGATATTTCGGATCCCATTGAAGACTATAGGGCCAAAGGAAATATCCTCCGATAACAAAGAGAAAGAAGCTTTCTCAGAAACTACTTTGTGTTCTGTGAAATCATCTCACAGAGTTACAGCTTTCCCCTCAAGAAGCCTTTCGCTAAGACAGTTCTTCTGGAATTGGCAAAGTGATATTTGGAAGCCCATAGAGGGCTATGGTGAAAAAGGAAATATCCTCAGATGAAACCTGGAAAGAAGCTTTCGGAGAAACTGCTTAGTGTTCCGTTAATTCATCTCACAGAGTTACATCTGTATTTCGTGGATCTCTTTGCTAGCCTTATTTCTGTGGAATCTGAGAACAGATATTTCGGAACCCTTTGAAGACTATAGGTCCAAAGGAAATATGATCCGATAACAAAGAGAAAGAAGCTTTCTGAGAAACTTCTTTGTGTTTTGTGAAATCATCTCACTGTGTTACAGCTTTCCCCTCAAGAAGCCTTTCGCTCAGACAGTTCTTGCGGAATTGGCAAAGTGATATTTGGAAGCCCATAGAGGGCTATGGTGAAAAAGGAAATATCCTCCGATGAAATCTGGAAAGAAGCTTACAGAGAAACTGCTTAGTGTTCTGTTAATTCATCTCACAGAGTTACATGTGTATTTCGTGGATCTCTTTGCTAGCCTTATTTCTGTGGAATCTGAGAACAGATATTTCGGATCCCATTGAAGACTATAGGGCCAAAGGAAATATCCTCCGATAACAAAGAGAAAGAAGCTTTCTCAGAAACTACTTTGTGTTCTGTGAAATCATCTCACAGAGTTACAGCTTTCCCCTCAAGAAGCCTTTCGCTAAGACAGTTCTTGTGGAATTGGCAAAGTGATATTTGGAAGCCCATAGAGGGCTATGGTGAAAAAGGAAATATCCTCAGATGAAACCTGGAAAGAAGCTTTCGGAGAAACTGCTTAGTGTTCTGTTAATTCATCTCACAGAGTTACATCTGTATTTCGTGGATCTCTTTGCTAGCCTTATTTCTGTGGAATCTGAGAACAGATATTTCGTATCCCTATGATGAATATAGGGCCAAAGGAAATATCCTCCGATAACAAAGAGAAAGAAGCTTTCTGAGAAACTTCCTTGTGTTCTGTGAAATCATCTCACAGAGTTACAGCTTTCCTATCAAGAAGCCTTTCGCTAAGACAGTTCTTGCGGAATTGGCAAAGTGATATTTGGAAGCCCATAGAGGGCTATGGTGAAAAAGGAAATATCCTCCGATGAAATCTGGAAAGAAGCTTACAGAGAAACTGCTTAGTGTTCTGTTAATTCATCTCACAGAGTTACATCTGTATTTCGTGGATCTCTTTGCTAGCCTTATTTCTGTGGAATCTGAAACAGATATTTCGGATCCCTATGAAGACTATAGGGCCAAAGGAAATATCCTCCGATAACAAAGAGAAAGAAGCTTTCTGAGAAACTTCTTTGTGTTCTGTGATATCATCTCACAGAGTTACAGCTTTCCCCTCAAGAAGCCTTTCGCTAAGACAGTTCTTGTGGAATTGGCAAAGTGATATTTGGTAGCCCATAGAGGGCTATGGTGAACAAGGAAATATCCTCAGATGAAACCTGGAAAGAAGCTTTCTGAGAAACTGCTTAGTGTTCTGTTAATTCATCTCACAGAGTTACATCTGTATTTCGTGGATCTCTTTGCTAGCCTTATTTCTGTGGAATCTGAGAACAGATATTTCGGATCCCTATGAAGACTATAGGGCCAAAGGAAATATCCTCCGAAAACAAAGAGAAAGAAGCTTTCTGAGAAACTTCTTTGTGTTCTGTGAAATCATCTCACAGAGTTACAGCTTTCCCCTCAAGAAGCCTTTCGCTAAGACAGTTCTTGTGGAATTGGCAAAGTGATATTTGGAAGCCCATAGAGGGCTAAGGTGAAAAAGGAAATATCCTCAGATGAAATCTGGAAAAAAGCTTTCTGAGAAACTGCTTAGTGTTATGTTAATTCATCTCCCAGAGTTACATCTGTATTTCGTGGATCTCTTTGCTAGCCTTATTTCTGTGGAATCTGCGAACAGATATTTCGGATCCCTTTGAAGACTATAGGGCCAAAGGAAATATCCTCCGAAAACAAAGAGAAAGAAACTTTCTGAGAAACTTCTTTGTGCTCTGTGAAATTATCTCACAGAGTTACAGCTTTCCCCTAAAGAAGCCTTTCGCTAAGACAGTTCTTGTGGAATTGGCAAAGTGATATTTGGAAGCCCATAGAGGGCTATGGTAAAAAAGGAAATATCCTCCGATGAAATCTGGAAAGAAGCTTTCTGAGAAACTGCTTAGTGTTCTCTTAATTCATCTCACAGAGTTACATCTGTACTTCGTGGATACCTTTGCTAGCCTTATTTCTGTGGAATCTGAGAACAGATATTTCGGATCCCTATGATGACAATTGGCCCAAAGGAAATATCCTCCGAAAACAAAGAGAAAGAAGCTTTCTGAGAAACTTCTTTGTGTTCTGTGAAATCATCTCACAGAGTTACAGCTTTCCCCTCAAGAAGCCTTTCGCTAAGACAGTTCTTCTGGAATTGGCAAAGTGATATTTGGAAGCCCATAGAGGGCTATGGTGAAAAAGGAAATATACTCAGATGAAACCTGGAAAGAAGCTTTCGGAGAAACTGATTAGTGTTCTGTTAATTCATCTCACAGAGTTACATCTGTATTTCGTGGATCTCATTGCTAGCCTTATTTCTGTGGAATCTGAGAACAGATATTTCGGAACCCTTTGAAGACTATAGGGCCAAAGGAAATATCATCCGATAACAAGGGGAAAGAAGCTTTCTGAGAAACTTCTTTGTGTTTTGTGAAATCATCTCACAGAGTTACAGCTTTCCCCTCAAGAAGCATTTCGCTAAGAGAGTTCTTACGGAATTGGCAAAGTGATATTTGGAAGCCCCTAGAGGGCTATGGTGAAAAAGGAAATATCCTCCGATTAAATGTGGAAAGAAGCTTTCTGAGAAACTGCTTAGTGTTCTCCTAATTCATCTCACAGAGTTACATCAGTATTTCGTGGATCTCTTTGCTAGCCTTATTTCTGTGGAATCTGAGAAAAGATATTTCGGATCCCTTTGAAGACTATAGGGCCAAAGGAAATATCCTCCGATAACAAAGAGAAAGAAGCTTTCTGAGAAACTTCTTTGTGTTCTTTGAAATCATCTCACAGAGTTAGAGCTTTCCCTTCAAGAAGCCTTTCGCTAAGACAGTTCTTGTGGAATTGGAAAAGTGATATTTGGAAGCCCATAGAGGGCTATGGTGAAAAAGGAAATATCCTCAGATGAAATTTGGAAAGAAGCTTTCTGAGAAACTGCTTAGTGTTCTGTTCATTCATCTCACAGAGTTACATCTGTATTTCGTGGATCTCTTTGCTAGCCTTATTTCTGTGGAATCTGAGAACAGATATTTCGGATCCCTTTGAAGACTATAGGGCCAAAGGAAATATCCTCCGAAAACAAAGAGAAAGAAGCTTTCTGAGAAACTTCTTTGTGTTCTGTGAAATCATCTCACAGAGTTACAGCTTTCCCCTCAGGAAGCCTTTCACTAAGACAGTTCTTGCGGAATTGGCAAAATGATATTAGGAAGCCCCTAGAGGGCTATGGTGAAAAAGGAAATATCCTCCGATTAAATGTGGAAAGAAGCTTTCTGAGAAACTGCTTTGTGTTCTCTTAATTCATCTCACAGAGTTACATCAGTATTTCGTGGATCTCTTTGCTAGCCTTATTTCTGTGGAATCTGAGAACAGATATTTCGGATCCCATTGAAGACTATAGGATCAAAGGAAATATCCTCCGATAACAAAGAGAAAGAAGCTTTCTCAGAAACTACTTTGTGTTCTGTGAAATCATCTCACAGAGTTACAGCTTTCCCCTCAAGAAGCCTTTCGCTAAGACAGTTCTTCTGGAATTGGCAAAGTGATATTTGGGAGCCCATAGAGGGCTATGGTGAAAAAGGAAATATCCTCAGATGAAACCTGGAAAGAAGCTTTCGGAGAAACTGCTTAGTGTTCTGTTAATTCATCTCACAGAGTTACATCTGTATTTCGTGGATCTCTTTGCTAGCCTTATTTCTGTGGAATCTGAGAACAGATATTTCGGAACCCTTTGAAGACTATAGGGCCAAAGGAAATATGATCCGATAACAAAGAGAAAGAAGCTTTCTGAGAAACTTCTTTGTGTTTTGTGAAATCATCTCACAGTGTTACAGCTTTCCCCTCAAGAAGCCTTTCGCTAAGACAGTTCTTGCGGAATTGGCAAAGTGATATTTGGAAGCCCATAGAGGGCTATGGTGAAAAAGGAAATATCCTCCGATGAAATCTGGAAAGAAGCTTACAGAGAAACTGCTTAGTGTTCTGTTAATTCATCTCACAGAGTTACATCTGTATTTCGTGGATCTCTTTGCTAGCCTTATTTCTGTGGAATCTGAGAACAGATATTTCGGATCCCTATGATGAAAATCGGCCCAAAGGAAATATCCTCCGAAAACAAAGAGAAAGAAGCTTTCTGAGAAACTTCTTTGTCTTCTGCGATATCATCTCACAGAGTTACAGCTTTCCCCTCAAGAAGCCTTTCGCTAAGACAGTTCTTGTGGAATTGGCAAAGTGATATTTGGAAGCCCATAGAGGGCTATGGTCAAAAAGGAAATATCCTCAGATGAAATCTTGAAAAAAGCTTTCTGAGAAACTGCTTAGTGTTCTGTTAATTCATCTCCCAGAGTTACATCTGTATTTCGTGGATCTCTTTGCTAGCCTTATTTCTGTGGAATCTGAGAACAGATATTTCGGATCCCTTTGAAGACTATAGGGCCAAAGGAAATATCCTCCGAAAACAAAGAGAAAGAAACTTTCTGAGAAACTTCTTTGTGCTCTGTGAAATCATCTCACAGAGTTACAGCTTTCCCCTAAAGAAGCCTTTCGCTAAGACAGTTCTTGTGGAATTGGCAAAGTGATATTTGGAAGCCCATAGAGGGCTATGGTGAAAAAGGAAATATCCTCCGATGAAATCTGGAAAGAAGCTTTCTGAGAAACTGCTTAGTGTTCTGTTAATTCATCTCACAGAGTTACATCTGTATTTCGTGGATACCTTTGCTAGCCTTATTTCTGTGGAATCTGAGAACAGATATTTCGGATCCCTATGATGACAATTGGCCCAAAGGAAATATCCTCCGAAAACAAAGAGAAAGAAGCTTTCTGAGAAACTTCTTTGTGTTCTGTGAAATCATCTCACAGAGTTACAGCTTTCCCCTCAAGAAGCCTTTCGCTAAGACAGTTCTTGTGGAATTGGCAAAGTGATATTTGGAAGCCCATAGAGGGCTATGGTGAAAAAGGAAATATCCTCAGATGAAATCTGGAAAGAAGCTTTCTGAGAAACTGCTTAGTGTTCTCTTAATTCATCTCACAGAGTTACATGTGTATTTCGTGGATCTCTTTGCTAGCCTTATTTCTGTGGAATCTGAGAACAGATATTTCGGATCCCATTGAAGAGTATAGGGCCAAAGGAAATATCCTCCTATAACAAAGAGAAAGAAGCTTTCTCAGAAACTACTTTGTGTTCTGTGAAATCATCTCACAGAGTTACAGCTTTCCCCTCAAGAAGCCTTTCGCTAAGACAGTTCTTCTGGAATTGGCAAAGTGATATTTGGAAGCCCATAGAGGGCTATGGTGAAAAAGGAAATATCCTCAGATGAAACCTGGAAAGAAGCTTTCGGAGAAACTGCTTAGTGTTCCGTTAATTCATCTCACAGAGTTACATCTGTATTTCGTGGATCTCTTTGCTAGCCTTATTTCTGTGGAATCTGAGAACAGATATTTCGGAACCCTTTGAAGACTATAGGTCCAAAGGAAATATGATCCGATAACAAAGAGAAAGAAGCTTTCTGAGAAACTTCTTTGTGTTTTGTGAAATCATCTCACAGTGTTACAGCTTTCCCCTCAAGAAGCCTTTCGCTCAGACAGTTCTTGCGGAATTGGCAAAGTGATATTTGGAAGCCCATAGAGGGCTATGGTGAAAAAGGAAATATCCTCCGATGAAATCTGGAAAGAAGCTTACAGAGAAACTGCTTAGTGTTCTGTTAATTCATCTCACAGAGTTACATCTGTATTTCGTGGATCTCTTTGCTAGCCTTATTTCTGTGGAATCTGAGAACAGATATTTCGGATCCCTATGATGAAAATTGGCCCAAAGGAAATATCCTCCGAAAACAAAGAGAAAGAAGCTTTCTGAGAACCTTCTTTGTCTTCTGCGATATCATCTCACAGAGTTACAGCTTTCCCCTCAAGAAGCCTTTCGCTAAGACAGTTCTTGTGGAATTGGCAAAGTGATATTTGGAAGCCCCTAGAGGGCTATGGTGAAAAAGGAAATATCCTCAGAAGAAATCTGGAAAGAAGCTTTCTGAGAAACTGCTTAGTGTTCTGTTAATTCATCTCACAGAGTTACATCTGTATTTCGTGGATTTCTTTGCTAGCCTTATTTCTGTGGAATCTGAAACAGATATTTCGGATCCCTATGAAGACTATAGGGCCAAAGGAAATATCCTCCGATAACAAAGAGAAAGAAGCTTTCTGAGAAACTTCTTTGTGTTCTGTGAAATCATCTCACAGAGTTACAGCTTTCCCCTCAAGAAGCCTTTCGCTAAGACAGTTCTTGTGGAATTGGCAAAGTGATATTTGGTAGCCCATAGAGGGCTATGGTGAACAAGGAAATATCCTCAGATGAAACCTGGAAAGAAGCTTTCTGAGAAACTGCTTAGTGTTCTGTTAATTCATCTCACAGAGTTACATCTGTATTTCGTGGATCTCTTTGCTAGCCTTATTTCTGTGGAATCTGAGAACAGATATTTCGGATCCCTATGAAGACTATAGGGCCAAAGGAAATATCCTCCGAAAACAAAGAGAAAGAAGCTTTCTGAGAAACTTCTTTGTGTTCTGTGAAATCATCTCACAGAGTTACAGCTTTCCCCTCAAGAAGCCTTTCGCTAAGACAGTTCTTATGGAATTGGCAAAGTGATATTTGGAAGCCCATAGAGGGCTAAGGTGAAAAAGGAAATATCCTCAGATGAAATCTGGAAAAAAGCTTTCTGAGAAACTGCTTAGTGTTATGTTAATTCATCTCCCAGAGTTACATCTGTATTTCGTGGATCTCTTTGCTAGCCTTATTTCTGTGGAATCTGAGAACAGATATTTCGGATCCCTTTGAAGACTATAGGGCCAAAGGAAATATCCTCCGAAAACAAAGAGAAAGAAACTTTCTGAGAAACTTCTTTGTGCTCTGTGAAATTATCTAACAGAGTTACAGCTTTCCCCTAAAGAAGCCTTTCGCTAAGACAGTTCTTGTGGAATTGGCAAAGTGATATTTGGAAGCCCATAGAGGGCTATGGTGAAAAAGGAAATATCCTCCGATGAAATCTGGAAAGAAGCTTTCTGAGAAACTGCTTAGTGTTCTCTTAATTCATCTCACAGAGTTACATCTGTACTTCGTGGATACCTTTGCTAGCCTTATTTCTGTGGAATCTGAGAACAGATATTTCGGATCCCTATGATGACAATTGGCCCAAAGGAAATATCCTCCGAAAACAAAGAGAAAGAAGCTTTCTGAGAAACTTCTTTGTGTTCTGTGAAATCATCTCACAGAGTTACAGCTTTCCCCTCAAGAAGCCTTTCGCTAAGACAGTTCTTCTGGAATTGGCAAAGTGATATTTGGAAGCCCATAGAGGGCTATGGTGAAAAAGGAAATATCCTCAGATGAAACCTGTAAAGAAGCTTTCGGAGAAACTGATTAGTGTTCTGTTAATTCATCTCACAGAGTTACATGTGTATTTCGTGGATCTCTTTGCTAGCCTTATTTCTGTGGAATCTGAGAACAGATATTTCGGAACCCTTTGAAGACTATAGGGCCAAAGGAAATATGATCTGATAACAAAGAGAAAGAAGCTTTCTGAGAAACTTCTTTGTGTTTTGTGAAATCATCTCACAGAGTTACAGCTTTCCCCTCAAGAAGCATTTCGCTAAGAGAGTTCTTACGGAATTGGCAAAGTGATATTTGGAAGCCCATAGAGGGCTATGGTGAAAAAGGAAATATCCTCCGATGAAATCTGGAAAGAAGCTTACAGAGAAACTGCTTAGTGTTCTGTTAATTCATCTCACAGAGTTACATCTGTATTTCGTGGATCTCTTTGCTAGCCTTATTTCTGTGGAATCTGAGAACAGATATTTGGGATCCCTATGATGAAAATTGGCCCAAAGGAAATATCCTCCGAAAAAAAAGAGAAAGAAGCTTTCTGAGAAACTTCTTTGCCTTCTGCGATATCATCTCACAGAGTTACAGCTTTCCCCTCAAGAAGCCTTTCGCTAAGACAGTTCTTGTGGAATTGGCAAAGTGATATTTGGAAGCCCATAGAGGGCTATGGTGAACAAGGAAATATCCTCAGATGAAACCTGGAAAGAAGCTTTCTGAGAAACTGCTTAGTGTTCTGTTAATTCATCTCACAGAGTTACATCTGTATTTCGTGGATCTCTTTGCTAGCCTTATTTCTGTGGAATCTGAGAACAGATATTTCGGATCCCTATGAAGACTATAGGGCCAAAGGAAATATCCTCCGAAAACAAAGAGAAAGAAGCTTTCTGAGAAACTTCTTTGTGTTCTGTGAAATCATCTCACAGAGTTACAGCTTTCCCCTCAAGAAGACTTTCGCTAAGACAGTTCTTGTGGAATTGGCAAAGTGATATTTGGAAGCCCATAGAGGGCTATGGTGAAAAAGGAAATATCCTCAGATGAAATCTTGAAAAAAGCTTTCTGAGAAACTGCTTAGTGTTCTGTTAATTCATCTCCCAGAGTTACATCTGTATTTCGTGGATCTCTTTGCTAGCCTTATTTCTGTGGAATCTGAGAAGAGATATTTCGTATCCCTTTGAAGACTATAGGGCCAAAGGAAATATCCTCCGAAAACAAAGAGAAAGAAACTTTCTGAGAAACTTCTTTGTGCTCTGTGAAATCATCTCACAGAGTTACAGCTTTCCCCTAAAGAAGCCTTTCGCTAAGACAGTTCTTGTGGAATTGGCAAAGTGATATTTGGAAGCCCTTAGAGGGCTATGGTGAAAAAGGAAATATCCTCCGATGAAATCTGGAAAGAAGCTTTCTGAGAAACTGCTTAGTGTTCTCTTAATTCATCTCACAGAGTTACATCTGTATTTCGTGGATACCTTTGCTAGCCTTATTTCTGTGGAATCTGAGAACAGATATTTCGGATCCCTATGATGACAATTGGCCCAAAGGAAATATCCTCCGAAAACAAAGAGAAAGAAGCTTTCTGAGAAACTTCTTTGTGTTCTGTGAAATCATCTCACAGAGTTACAGCTTTCCCCTCAAGAAGCCTTTCGCTAAGACAGTTCTTGTGGAATTGGCAAAGTGATATTTAGAAGCCCATAGAGGGCTATGGTGAAAAAGGAAATATCCTCAGATGAAACCTGGAAAGAAGCTTTCGGAGAAACTGCTTAGTGTTCTGTTAATTCATCTCACAGAGTTACATCTGTATTTCGTGGATCTCTTTGCTAGCCTTATTTCTGTGGAATCTGAGAACAGATATTTCGGAACCCTTTGAAGACTACAGGGCCAAAGGAAATATGATCCGATAACAAAGAGAAAGAAGCTTTCTGAGAAACTTCTTTGTGTTTTGTGAAATCATCTCACAGTGTTACAGCTTTCCCCTCAAGAAGCCTTTCGCTAAGACAGTTCTTGCGGAATTGGCAAAGTGATATTTGGAAGCCCATAGAGGGCTATGGTGAAAAAGGAAATATCCTCCGATGAAATCTGGAAAGAAGCTTACAGAGAAACTGCTTAGTGTTCTGTTAATTCATCTCACAGAGTTACATCTGTATTTCGTGGATACCTTTGCTAGCCTTATTTCTGTGGAATCTGAGAACAGATATTTCAGATCCCTATGATGACAATTGGCCCAAAGGAAATATCCTCGGAAAACAAAGAGAAAGAAGCTTTCTGAGAAACTTCTTTGTGTTCTGTGAAATCATCTCACAGAGTTACAGCTTTCCCCTCAAGAAGCCTTTCGCTAAGACAGTTCTTGTGGAATTGGCAAAGTGATATTTGGAAGCCCATAGAGGGCTATGGTGAAAAAGGAAATATCCTCAGATGAAATCTGGAAAGAAGCTTTCTGAGAAACTGCTTAGTGTTCTCTTAATTCATCTCACAGAATTACATGTGTATTTCGTGGATCTCTTTGCTAGCCTTATTTCTGTGGAATCTGAGAACAGATATTTCGGATCCCATTGAAGACTATAGGGCCAAAGGAAATATCCTCCGAAAACAAAGAGAAAGAAGCTTTCTGAGAACCTTCTTTGTCTTCTGCGATATCATCTCACAGAGTTACAGCTTTCCCCTCAAGAAGCCTTTCGCTAAGACAGTTCTTGTGGAATTGGCAAAGTGATATTTGGAAGCCCATAGAGGGCTATGGTGAAAAAGGAAATATCCTCAGATGAAATCTGGAAAGAAGCTTTCTGAGAAACTGCTTAGTGTTCTGTTAATTCATCTCCCAGAGTTACATCTGTATTTCGTGGATCTCTTTGCTAGCCTTATTTCTGTGGAATCTGAGAACAGATATTTCGTATCCCTATGATGAATATAGGGCCAAAGGAAATATCCTCCGATAACAAAGAGAAAGAAGCTTTCTTAGAAACTTCCTTGTGTTCTGTGAAATCATCTCACAGAGTTACAGCTTTCCTATCAAGAAGCCTTTCGCTAAGACAGTTCTTGCGGAATTGGCAAAGTGATATTTGGAAGGCCATAGAGGGCTATGGTGAAAAAGGAAATATCCTCAGATGAAATCTGGAAAGAAGCTTTCTGAGAAACTGCTTAGTGTTCTGTTAATTCATCTCCCAGAGTTACATCTGTATTTCGTGGATCTCTTTGCTAGCCTTATTTCTGTGGAATCTGAGAACAGATATTTCGTATCCCTATGATGAATATAGGGCCAAAGGAAATATCCTCCGATAACAAAGAGAAAGAAGCTTTCTGAGAAACTTCTTTGTGTTCTGTGAAATCATCTCACAGAGTTACAGCTTTCCCCTCAAGAAGCCTTTCGCTAAGACAGTTCTTGTGGAATTGGCAAAGTGATATTTGGTAGCCCATAGAGGGCTATGGTGAACAAGGAAATATCCTCAGATGAAACCTGGAAAGAAGCTTTCGGAGAAACTGCTTAGTGTTCTGTTAATTCATCTCACAGAGTTACATCTGTATTTCGTGGATCTCTTTGCTAGCCTTATTTCTGTGGAATCTGAGAACAGATATTTCGGATCCCTTTGAAGACTATAGGGCCAAAGGAAATATCCTCCGAAAACAAAGAGAAAGAAGCTTTCTGAGAAACTTCTTTGTGTTCTGTGAAATCATCTCACAGAGTTACAGCTTTCCCCTCAAGAAGCCTTTCGCTAAGACAGTTCTTGTGGAATTGGCAAAGTGATATTTGGAAGCCCATAGAGGGCTATGGTGAAAAAGGAAATATCCTCCGATGAAATCTGGAAAGAAGCTTTCTGAGAAACTGCTTAGTGTTCTCTTAATTCATCTCACAGAGTTACATCAGTATTTCGTGGATCTCTTTGCTAGCCTTATTTCTGTGGAATCTGAGAACAGATATTTCGGATCCCTTTGAAGACTATAGGGCCAAAGGAAATATCCTCCGATAACAAAGAGAAAGAAGCTTTCTGAGAAACTTCTTTGTGTTCTTTGAAATCATCTCACAGAGTTAGAGCTTTCCCTTCAAGAAGCCTTTCGCTAAGACAGTTCTTGTGGAATTGGAAAAGTGATATTTGGAAGCCCATAGAGGGCTATGGTGAAAAAGGAAATATCCTCAGATGAAATTTGGAAAGAAGCTTTCTGAGAAACTGCTTAGTGTTCTGTTAATTCATCTCCCAGAGTTACATCTGTATTTCGTGGATCTCTTTGCTAGCCTTATTTCTGTGGAATCTGAGAACAGATATTTCGGATCCCTTTGAAGACTATAGGGCCAAAGGAAATATCCTCGAAAACAAAGAGAAAGAAGCTTTCTGAGAAACTTCTTTGTGTTCTGTGAAATCATCTCACAGAGTTACAGCTTTCCCCTCAGGAAGCCTTTCACTAAGACAGTTCTTGCGGAATTGGCAAAATGATATTAGGAAGCCCCTAGAGGGCTATGGTGAAAAAGGAAATATCCTCCGATTAAATGTGGAAAGAAGCTTTCTGAGAAACTGCTTTGTGTTCTCTTAATTCATCTCACAGAGTTACATCAGTATTTCGTGGATCTCTTTGCTAGCCTTATTTCTGTGGAATCTGAGAACAGATATTTCGGATCCCATTGAAGACTATAGGATCAAAGGAAATATCCTCCGATAACAAAGAGAAAGAAGCTTTCTCAGAAACTACTTTGTGTTCTGTGAAATCATCTCACAGAGTTACAGCTTTCCCCTCAAGAAGCCTTTCGCTAAGACAGTTCTTCTGGAATTGGCAAAGTGATATTTGGGAGCCCATAGAGGGCTATGGTGAAAAAGGAAATATCCTCAGATGAAACCTGGAAAGAAGCTTTCGGAGAAACTGCTTAGTGTTCTGTTAATTCATCTCACAGAGTTACATCTGTATTTCGTGGATCTCTTTGCTAGCCTTATTTCTGTGGAATCTGAGAACAGATATTTCGGAACCCTTTGAAGACTATAGGGCCAAAGGAAATATGATCCGATAACAAAGAGAAAGAAGCTTTCTGAGAAACTTCTTTGTGTTTTGTGAAATCATCTCACAGTGTTACAGCTTTCCCCTCAAGAAGCCTTTCGCTAAGACAGTTCTTGCGGAATTGGCAAAGTGATATTTGGAAGCCCATAGAGGGCTATGGTGAAAAAGGAAATATCCTCCGATGAAATCTGGAAAGAAGCTTACAGAGAAACTGCTTAGTGTTCTGTTAATTCATCTCCCAGAGTTACATCTGTATTTCGTGGATCTCTTTGCTAGCCTTATTTCTGTGGAATCTGAGAACAGATATTTCGGATCCCTTTGAAGACTATAGGGCCAAAGGAAATATCCTCCGAAAACAAAGAGAAAGAAACTTTCTGAGAAACTTCTTTGTGCTCTGTGAAATCATCTCACAGAGTTACAGCTTTCCCCTAAAGAAGCCTTTCGCTAAGACAGTTCTTGTGGAATTGGCAAAGTGATATTTGGAAGCCCATAGAGGGCTATGGTGAAAAAGGAAATATCCTCCGATGAAATCTGGAAAGAAGCTTTCTGAGAAACTGCTTAGTGTTCTGTTAATTCATCTCACAGAGTTACATCTGTATTTCGTGGATACCTTTGCTAGCCTTATTTCTGTGGAATCTGAGAACAGATATTTCGGATCCCTATGATGACAATTGGCCCAAAGGAAATATCCTCCGAAAACAAAGAGAAAGAAGCTTTCTGAGAAACTTCTTTGTGTTCTGTGAAATCATCTCACAGAGTTACAGCTTTCCCCTCAAGAAGCCTTTCGCTAAGACAGTTCTTGTGGAATTGGCAAAGTGATATTTGGAAGCCCATAGAGGGCTATGGTGAAAAAGGAAATATCCTCAGATGAAATCTGGAAAGAAGCTTTCTGAGAAACTGCTTAGTGTTCTCTTAATTCATCTCACAGAGTTACATGTGTATTTCGTGGATCTCTTTGCTAGCCTTATTTCTGTGGAATCTGAGAACAGATATTTCGGATCCCATTGAAGAGTATAGGGCCAAAGGAAATATCCTCCTATAACAAAGAGAAAGAAGCTTTCTCAGAAACTACTTTGTGTTCTGTGAAATCATCTCACAGAGTTACAGCTTTCCCCTCAAGAAGCCTTTCGCTAAGACAGTTCTTCTGGAATTGGCAAAGTGATATTTGGAAGCCCATAGAGGGCTATGGTGAAAAAGGAAATATCCTCAGATGAAACCTGGAAAGAAGCTTTCGGAGAAACTGCTTAGTGTTCCGTTAATTCATCTCACAGAGTTACATCTGTATTTCGTGGATCTCTTTGCTAGCCTTATTTCTGTGGAATCTGAGAACAGATATTTCGGAACCCTTTGAAGACTATAGGTCCAAAGGAAATATGATCCGATAACAAAGAGAAAGAAGCTTTCTGAGAAACTTCTTTGTGTTTTGTGAAATCATCTCACAGTGTTACAGCTTTCCCCTCAAGAAGCCTTTCGCTCA
This sequence comes from Macaca fascicularis, assembly GCF_037993035.2. Classification (NCBI taxonomy): domain Eukaryota; kingdom Metazoa; phylum Chordata; class Mammalia; order Primates; family Cercopithecidae; genus Macaca; species Macaca fascicularis. The sequence goes on from NC_088378.1 coordinate 52,105,337, forward strand.
GACAGTTCTTGCGGAATTGGCAAAGTGATATTTGGAAGCCCATAGAGGGCTATGGTGAAAAAGGAAATATCCTCCGATGAAATCTGGAAAGAAGCTTACAGAGAAACTGCTTAGTGTTCTGTTAATTCATCTCACAGAGTTACATCTGTATTTCGTGGATCTCTTTGCTAGCCTTATTTCTGTGGAATCTGAGAACAGATATTTCGGATCCCTATGATGAAAATTGGCCCAAAGGAAATATCCTCCGAAAACAAAGAGAAAGAAGCTTTCTGAGAACCTTCTTTGTCTTCTGCGATATCATCTCACAGAGTTACAGCTTTCCCCTCAAGAAGCCTTTCGCTAAGACAGTTCTTGTGGAATTGGCAAAGTGATATTTGGAAGCCCCTAGAGGGCTATGGTGAAAAAGGAAATATCCTCAGAAGAAATCTGGAAAGAAGCTTTCTGAGAAACTGCTTAGTGTTCTGTTAATTCATCTCACAGAGTTACATCTGTATTTCGTGGATTTCTTTGCTAGCCTTATTTCTGTGGAATCTGAAACAGATATTTCGGATCCCTATGAAGACTATAGGGCCAAAGGAAATATCCTCCGATAACAAAGAGAAAGAAGCTTTCTGAGAAACTTCTTTGTGTTCTGTGAAATCATCTCACAGAGTTACAGCTTTCCCCTCAAGAAGCCTTTCGCTAAGACAGTTCTTGTGGAATTGGCAAAGTGATATTTGGTAGCCCATAGAGGGCTATGGTGAACAAGGAAATATCCTCAGATGAAACCTGGAAAGAAGCTTTCTGAGAAACTGCTTAGTGTTCTGTTAATTCATCTCACAGAGTTACATCTGTATTTCGTGGATCTCTTTGCTAGCCTTATTTCTGTGGAATCTGAGAACAGATATTTCGGATCCCTATGAAGACTATAGGGCCAAAGGAAATATCCTCCGAAAACAAAGAGAAAGAAGCTTTCTGAGAAACTTCTTTGTGTTCTGTGAAATCATCTCACAGAGTTACAGCTTTCCCCTCAAGAAGCCTTTCGCTAAGACAGTTCTTATGGAATTGGCAAAGTGATATTTGGAAGCCCATAGAGGGCTAAGGTGAAAAAGGAAATATCCTCAGATGAAATCTGGAAAAAAGCTTTCTGAGAAACTGCTTAGTGTTATGTTAATTCATCTCCCAGAGTTACATCTGTATTTCGTGGATCTCTTTGCTAGCCTTATTTCTGTGGAATCTGAGAACAGATATTTCGGATCCCTTTGAAGACTATAGGGCCAAAGGAAATATCCTCCGAAAACAAAGAGAAAGAAACTTTCTGAGAAACTTCTTTGTGCTCTGTGAAATTATCTAACAGAGTTACAGCTTTCCCCTAAAGAAGCCTTTCGCTAAGACAGTTCTTGTGGAATTGGCAAAGTGATATTTGGAAGCCCATAGAGGGCTATGGTGAAAAAGGAAATATCCTCCGATGAAATCTGGAAAGAAGCTTTCTGAGAAACTGCTTAGTGTTCTCTTAATTCATCTCACAGAGTTACATCTGTACTTCGTGGATACCTTTGCTAGCCTTATTTCTGTGGAATCTGAGAACAGATATTTCGGATCCCTATGATGACAATTGGCCCAAAGGAAATATCCTCCGAAAACAAAGAGAAAGAAGCTTTCTGAGAAACTTCTTTGTGTTCTGTGAAATCATCTCACAGAGTTACAGCTTTCCCCTCAAGAAGCCTTTCGCTAAGACAGTTCTTCTGGAATTGGCAAAGTGATATTTGGAAGCCCATAGAGGGCTATGGTGAAAAAGGAAATATCCTCAGATGAAACCTGGAAAGAAGCTTTCGGAGAAACTGATTAGTGTTCTGTTAATTCATCTCACAGAGTTACATGTGTATTTCGTGGATCTCTTTGCTAGCCTTATTTCTGTGGAATCTGAGAACAGATATTTCGGAACCCTTTGAAGACTATAGGGCCAAAGGAAATATGATCTGATAACAAAGAGAAAGAAGCTTTCTGAGAAACTTCTTTGTGTTTTGTGAAATCATCTCACAGAGTTACAGCTTTCCCCTCAAGAAGCATTTCGCTAAGAGAGTTCTTACGGAATTGGCAAAGTGATATTTGGAAGCCCATAGAGGGCTATGGTGAAAAAGGAAATATCCTCCGATGAAATCTGGAAAGAAGCTTACAGAGAAACTGCTTAGTGTTCTGTTAATTCATCTCACAGAGTTACATCTGTATTTCGTGGATCTCTTTGCTAGCCTTATTTCTGTGGAATCTGAGAACAGATATTTGGGATCCCTATGATGAAAATTGGCCCAAAGGAAATATCCTCCGAAAAAAAAGAGAAAGAAGCTTTCTGAGAAACTTCTTTGCCTTCTGCGATATCATCTCACAGAGTTACAGCTTTCCCCTCAAGAAGCCTTTCGCTAAGACAGTTCTTGTGGAATTGGCAAAGTGATATTTGGAAGCCCATAGAGGGCTATGGTGAACAAGGAAATATCCTCAGATGAAACCTGGAAAGAAGCTTTCTGAGAAACTGCTTAGTGTTCTGTTAATTCATCTCACAGAGTTACATCTGTATTTCGTGGATCTCTTTGCTAGCCTTATTTCTGTGGAATCTGAGAACAGATATTTCGGATCCCTATGAAGACTATAGGGCCAAAGGAAATATCCTCCGAAAACAAAGAGAAAGAAGCTTTCTGAGAAACTTCTTTGTGTTCTGTGAAATCATCTCACAGAGTTACAGCTTTCCCCTCAAGAAGACTTTCGCTAAGACAGTTCTTGTGGAATTGGCAAAGTGATATTTGGAAGCCCATAGAGGGCTATGGTGAAAAAGGAAATATCCTCAGATGAAATCTTGAAAAAAGCTTTCTGAGAAACTGCTTAGTGTTCTGTTAATTCATCTCCCAGAGTTACATCTGTATTTCGTGGATCTCTTTGCTAGCCTTATTTCTGTGGAATCTGAGAAGAGATATTTCGTATCCCTTTGAAGACTATAGGGCCAAAGGAAATATCCTCCGAAAACAAAGAGAAAGAAACTTTCTGAGAAACTTCTTTGTGCTCTGTGAAATCATCTCACAGAGTTACAGCTTTCCCCTAAAGAAGCCTTTCGCTAAGACAGTTCTTGTGGAATTGGCAAAGTGATATTTGGAAGCCCTTAGAGGGCTATGGTGAAAAAGGAAATATCCTCCGATGAAATCTGGAAAGAAGCTTTCTGAGAAACTGCTTAGTGTTCTCTTAATTCATCTCACAGAGTTACATCTGTATTTCGTGGATACCTTTGCTAGCCTTATTTCTGTGGAATCTGAGAACAGATATTTCGGATCCCTATGATGACAATTGGCCCAAAGGAAATATCCTCCGAAAACAAAGAGAAAGAAGCTTTCTGAGAAACTTCTTTGTGTTCTGTGAAATCATCTCACAGAGTTACAGCTTTCCCCTCAAGAAGCCTTTCGCTAAGACAGTTCTTGTGGAATTGGCAAAGTGATATTTAGAAGCCCATAGAGGGCTATGGTGAAAAAGGAAATATCCTCAGATGAAACCTGGAAAGAAGCTTTCGGAGAAACTGCTTAGTGTTCTGTTAATTCATCTCACAGAGTTACATCTGTATTTCGTGGATCTCTTTGCTAGCCTTATTTCTGTGGAATCTGAGAACAGATATTTCGGAACCCTTTGAAGACTACAGGGCCAAAGGAAATATGATCCGATAACAAAGAGAAAGAAGCTTTCTGAGAAACTTCTTTGTGTTTTGTGAAATCATCTCACAGTGTTACAGCTTTCCCCTCAAGAAGCCTTTCGCTAAGACAGTTCTTGCGGAATTGGCAAAGTGATATTTGGAAGCCCATAGAGGGCTATGGTGAAAAAGGAAATATCCTCCGATGAAATCTGGAAAGAAGCTTACAGAGAAACTGCTTAGTGTTCTGTTAATTCATCTCACAGAGTTACATCTGTATTTCGTGGATACCTTTGCTAGCCTTATTTCTGTGGAATCTGAGAACAGATATTTCAGATCCCTATGATGACAATTGGCCCAAAGGAAATATCCTCGGAAAACAAAGAGAAAGAAGCTTTCTGAGAAACTTCTTTGTGTTCTGTGAAATCATCTCACAGAGTTACAGCTTTCCCCTCAAGAAGCCTTTCGCTAAGACAGTTCTTGTGGAATTGGCAAAGTGATATTTGGAAGCCCATAGAGGGCTATGGTGAAAAAGGAAATATCCTCAGATGAAATCTGGAAAGAAGCTTTCTGAGAAACTGCTTAGTGTTCTCTTAATTCATCTCACAGAGTTACATGTGTATTTCGTGGATCTCTTTGCTAGCCTTATTTCTGTGGAATCTGAGAACAGATATTTCGGAACCCTTTGAAGACTATAGGGCCAAAGGAAATATGATCTGATAACAAAGAGAAAGAAGCTTTCTGAGAAACTTCTTTGTGTTTTGTGAAATCATCTCACAGAGTTACAGCTTTCCCCTCAAGAAGCATTTCGCTAAGAGAGTTCTTACGGAATTGGCAAAGTGATATTTGGAAGCCCATAGAGGGCTATGGTGAAAAAGGAAATATCCTCCGATGAAATCTGGAAAGAAGCTTACAGAGAAACTGCTTAGTGTTCTGTTAATTCATCTCACAGAGTTACATCTGTATTTCGTGGATCTCTTTGCTAGCCTTATTTCTGTGGAATCTGAGAACAGATATTTGGGATCCCTATGATGAAAATTGGCCCAAAGGAAATATCCTCCGAAAAAAAAGAGAAAGAAGCTTTCTGAGAAACTTCTTTGCCTTCTGCGATATCATCTCACAGAGTTACAGCTTTCCCCTCAAGAAGCCTTTCGCTAAGACAGTTCTTGTGGAATTGGCAAAGTGATATTTGGAAGCCCATAGAGGGCTATGGTGAACAAGGAAATATCCTCAGATGAAACCTGGAAAGAAGCTTTCTGAGAAACTGCTTAGTGTTCTGTTAATTCATCTCACAGAGTTACATCTGTATTTCGTGGATCTCTTTGCTAGCCTTATTTCTGTGGAATCTGAGAACAGATATTTCGGATCCCTATGAAGACTATAGGGCCAAAGGAAATATCCTCCGAAAACAAAGAGAAAGAAGCTTTCTGAGAAACTTCTTTGTGTTCTGTGAAATCATCTCACAGAGTTACAGCTTTCCCCTCAAGAAGACTTTCGCTAAGACAGTTCTTGTGGAATTGGCAAAGTGATATTTGGAAGCCCATAGAGGGCTATGGTGAAAAAGGAAATATCCTCAGATGAAATCTTGAAAAAAGCTTTCTGAGAAACTGCTTAGTGTTCTGTTAATTCATCTCCCAGAGTTACATCTGTATTTCGTGGATCTCTTTGCTAGCCTTATTTCTGTGGAATCTGAGAAGAGATATTTCGTATCCCTTTGAAGACTATAGGGCCAAAGGAAATATCCTCCGAAAACAAAGAGAAAGAAACTTTCTGAGAAACTTCTTTGTGCTCTGTGAAATCATCTCACAGAGTTACAGCTTTCCCCTAAAGAAGCCTTTCGCTAAGACAGTTCTTGTGGAATTGGCAAAGTGATATTTGGAAGCCCTTAGAGGGCTATGGTGAAAAAGGAAATATCCTCCGATGAAATCTGGAAAGAAGCTTTCTGAGAAACTGCTTAGTGTTCTCTTAATTCATCTCACAGAGTTACATCTGTATTTCGTGGATACCTTTGCTAGCCTTATTTCTGTGGAATCTGAGAACAGATATTTCGGATCCCTATGATGACAATTGGCCCAAAGGAAATATCCTCCGAAAACAAAGAGAAAGAAGCTTTCTGAGAAACTTCTTTGTGTTCTGTGAAATCATCTCACAGAGTTACAGCTTTCCCCTCAAGAAGCCTTTCGCTAAGACAGTTCTTGTGGAATTGGCAAAGTGATATTTAGAAGCCCATAGAGGGCTATGGTGAAAAAGGAAATATCCTCAGATGAAACCTGGAAAGAAGCTTTCGGAGAAACTGCTTAGTGTTCTGTTAATTCATCTCACAGAGTTACATCTGTATTTCGTGGATCTCTTTGCTAGCCTTATTTCTGTGGAATCTGAGAACAGATATTTCGGAACCCTTTGAAGACTACAGGGCCAAAGGAAATATGATCCGATAACAAAGAGAAAGAAGCTTTCTGAGAAACTTCTTTGTGTTTTGTGAAATCATCTCACAGTGTTACAGCTTTCCCCTCAAGAAGCCTTTCGCTAAGACAGTTCTTGCGGAATTGGCAAAGTGATATTTGGAAGCCCATAGAGGGCTATGGTGAAAAAGGAAATATCCTCCGATGAAATCTGGAAAGAAGCTTACAGAGAAACTGCTTAGTGTTCTGTTAATTCATCTCACAGAGTTACATCTGTATTTCGTGGATACCTTTGCTAGCCTTATTTCTGTGGAATCTGAGAACAGATATTTCAGATCCCTATGATGACAATTGGCCCAAAGGAAATATCCTCGGAAAACAAAGAGAAAGAAGCTTTCTGAGAAACTTCTTTGTGTTCTGTGAAATCATCTCACAGAGTTACAGCTTTCCCCTCAAGAAGCCTTTCGCTAAGACAGTTCTTGTGGAATTGGCAAAGTGATATTTGGAAGCCCATAGAGGGCTATGGTGAAAAAGGAAATATCCTCAGATGAAATCTGGAAAGAAGCTTTCTGAGAAACTGCTTAGTGTTCTCTTAATTCATCTCACAGAATTACATGTGTATTTCGTGGATCTCTTTGCTAGCCTTATTTCTGTGGAATCTGAGAACAGATATTTCGGATCCCATTGAAGACTATAGGGCCAAAGGAAATATCCTCCGAAAACAAAGAGAAAGAAGCTTTCTGAGAACCTTCTTTGTCTTCTGCGATATCATCTCACAGAGTTACAGCTTTCCCCTCAAGAAGCCTTTCGCTAAGACAGTTCTTGTGGAATTGGCAAAGTGATATTTGGAAGCCCATAGAGGGCTATGGTGAAAAAGGAAATATCCTCAGATGAAATCTGGAAAGAAGCTTTCTGAGAAACTGCTTAGTGTTCTGTTAATTCATCTCCCAGAGTTACATCTGTATTTCGTGGATCTCTTTGCTAGCCTTATTTCTGTGGAATCTGAGAACAGATATTTCGTATCCCTATGATGAATATAGGGCCAAAGGAAATATCCTCCGATAACAAAGAGAAAGAAGCTTTCTTAGAAACTTCCTTGTGTTCTGTGAAATCATCTCACAGAGTTACAGCTTTCCTATCAAGAAGCCTTTCGCTAAGACAGTTCTTGCGGAATTGGCAAAGTGATATTTGGAAGGCCATAGAGGGCTATGGTGAAAAAGGAAATATCCTCAGATGAAATCTGGAAAGAAGCTTTCTGAGAAACTGCTTAGTGTTCTGTTAATTCATCTCCCAGAGTTACATCTGTATTTCGTGGATCTCTTTGCTAGCCTTATTTCTGTGGAATCTGAGAACAGATATTTCGTATCCCTATGATGAATATAGGGCCAAAGGAAATATCCTCCGATAACAAAGAGAAAGAAGCTTTCTGAGAAACTTCTTTGTGTTCTGTGAAATCATCTCACAGAGTTACAGCTTTCCCCTCAAGAAGCCTTTCGCTAAGACAGTTCTTGTGGAATTGGCAAAGTGATATTTGGTAGCCCATAGAGGGCTATGGTGAACAAGGAAATATCCTCAGATGAAACCTGGAAAGAAGCTTTCGGAGAAACTGCTTAGTGTTCTGTTAATTCATCTCACAGAGTTACATCTGTATTTCGTGGATCTCTTTGCTAGCCTTATTTCTGTGGAATCTGAGAACAGATATTTCGGATCCCTTTGAAGACTATAGGGCCAAAGGAAATATCCTCCGAAAACAAAGAGAAAGAAGCTTTCTGAGAAACTTCTTTGTGTTCTGTGAAATCATCTCACAGAGTTACAGCTTTCCCCTCAAGAAGCCTTTCGCTAAGACAGTTCTTGTGGAATTGGCAAAGTGATATTTGGAAGCCCATAGAGGGCTATGGTGAAAAAGGAAATATCCTCCGATGAAATCTGGAAAGAAGCTTTCTGAGAAACTGCTTAGTGTTCTCTTAATTCATCTCACAGAGTTACATCAGTATTTCGTGGATCTCTTTGCTAGCCTTATTTCTGTGGAATCTGAGAACAGATATTTCGGATCCCTTTGAAGACTATAGGGCCAAAGGAAATATCCTCCGATAACAAAGAGAAAGAAGCTTTCTGAGAAACTTCTTTGTGTTCTTTGAAATCATCTCACAGAGTTAGAGCTTTCCCTTCAAGAAGCCTTTCGCTAAGACAGTTCTTGTGGAATTGGAAAAGTGATATTTGGAAGCCCATAGAGGGCTATGGTGAAAAAGGAAATATCCTCAGATGAAATTTGGAAAGAAGCTTTCTGAGAAACTGCTTAGTGTTCTGTTAATTCATCTCCCAGAGTTACATCTGTATTTCGTGGATCTCTTTGCTAGCCTTATTTCTGTGGAATCTGAGAACAGATATTTCGGATCCCTTTGAAGACTATAGGGCCAAAGGAAATATCCTCGAAAACAAAGAGAAAGAAGCTTTCTGAGAAACTTCTTTGTGTTCTGTGAAATCATCTCACAGAGTTACAGCTTTCCCCTCAGGAAGCCTTTCACTAAGACAGTTCTTGCGGAATTGGCAAAATGATATTAGGAAGCCCCTAGAGGGCTATGGTGAAAAAGGAAATATCCTCCGATTAAATGTGGAAAGAAGCTTTCTGAGAAACTGCTTTGTGTTCTCTTAATTCATCTCACAGAGTTACATCAGTATTTCGTGGATCTCTTTGCTAGCCTTATTTCTGTGGAATCTGAGAACAGATATTTCGGATCCCATTGAAGACTATAGGATCAAAGGAAATATCCTCCGATAACAAAGAGAAAGAAGCTTTCTCAGAAACTACTTTGTGTTCTGTGAAATCATCTCACAGAGTTACAGCTTTCCCCTCAAGAAGCCTTTCGCTAAGACAGTTCTTCTGGAATTGGCAAAGTGATATTTGGGAGCCCATAGAGGGCTATGGTGAAAAAGGAAATATCCTCAGATGAAACCTGGAAAGAAGCTTTCGGAGAAACTGCTTAGTGTTCTGTTAATTCATCTCACAGAGTTACATCTGTATTTCGTGGATCTCTTTGCTAGCCTTATTTCTGTGGAATCTGAGAACAGATATTTCGGAACCCTTTGAAGACTATAGGGCCAAAGGAAATATGATCCGATAACAAAGAGAAAGAAGCTTTCTGAGAAACTTCTTTGTGTTTTGTGAAATCATCTCACAGTGTTACAGCTTTCCCCTCAAGAAGCCTTTCGCTAAGACAGTTCTTGCGGAATTGGCAAAGTGATATTTGGAAGCCCATAGAGGGCTATGGTGAAAAAGGAAATATCCTCCGATGAAATCTGGAAAGAAGCTTACAGAGAAACTGCTTAGTGTTCTGTTAATTCATCTCACAGAGTTACATCTGTATTTCGTGGATCTCTTTGCTAGCCTTATTTCTGTGGAATCTGAGAACAGATATTTCGGATCCCTATGATGAAAATCGGCCCAAAGGAAATATCCTCCGAAAACAAAGAGAAAGAAGCTTTCTGAGAAACTTATTTGTCTTCTGCGATATCATCTCACAGAGTTACAGCTTTCCCCTCAAGAAGCCTTTCGCTAAGACAGTTCTTGTGGAATTGGCAAAGTGATATTTGGAAGCCCATAGAGGGCTATGGTCAAAAAGGAAATATCCTCAGATGAAATCTTGAAAAAAGCTTTCTGAGAAACTGCTTAGTGTTCTGTTAATTCATCTCCCAGAGTTACATCTGTATTTCGTGGATCTCTTTGCTAGCCTTATTTCTGTGGAATCTGAGAACAGATATTTCGGATCCCTTTGAAGACTATAGGGCCAAAGGAAATATCCTCCGAAAACAAAGAGAAAGAAACTTTCTGAGAAACTTCTTTGTGCTCTGTGAAATCATCTCACAGAGTTACAGCTTTCCCCTAAAGAAGCCTTTCGCTAAGACAGTTCTTGTGGAATTGGCAAAGTGATATTTGGAAGCCCATAGAGGGCTATGGTGAAAAAGGAAATATCCTCCGATGAAATCTGGAAAGAAGCTTTCTGAGAAACTGCTTAGTGTTCTGTTAATTCATCTCACAGGGTTACATCTGTATTTCGTGGATACCTTTGCTAGCCTTATTTCTGTGGAATCTGAGAACAGATATTTCGGATCCCTATGATGACAATTGGCCCAAAGGAAATATCCTCCGAAAACAAAGAGAAAGAAGCTTTCTGAGAAACTTCTTTGTGTTCTGTGAAATCATCTCACAGAGTTACAGCTTTCCCCTCAAGAAGCCTTTCGCTAAGACAGTTCTTGTGGAATTGGCAAAGTGATATTTGGAAGCCCATAGAGGGCTATGGTGAAAAAGGAAATATCCTCAGATGAAATCTGGAAAGAAGCTTTCTGAGAAACTGCTTAGTGTTCTGTTAATTCATCTCACAGTGTTACATCTGTATTTCGTGGATCTCTTTGCTAGCCTTATTTCTGTGGAATCTGAGAACAGATATTTCGGATCCCTATGAAGACTATAGGGCCAAAGGAAATATCCTCCGAAAACAAAGAGAAAGAAACTTTCTGAGAAACTTCTTTGTGCTCTGTGAAATTATCTCACAGAGTTACAGCTTTCCCCTAAAGAAGCCTTTCGCTAAGACAGTTCTTGTGGAATTGGCAAAGTGATATTTGGAAGCCCATAGAGGGCTATGGTGAAAAAGGAAATATCCTCCGATGAAATCTGGAAAGCAGCTTTCTGAGAAACTGCTTAGTGTTCTCTTAATTCATCTCACAGAGTTACATCTGTACTTCGTGGATACCTTTGCTAGCCTTATTTCTGTGGAATCTGAGAACAGATATTTCGGATCCCTATGATGACAATTGGCCCAAAGGAAATATCCTCCGAAAACAAAGAGAAAGAAGCTTTCTGAGAAACTTCTTTGTGTTCTGTGAAATCATCTCACAGAGTTACAGCTTTCCCCTCAAGAAGCCTTTCGCTAAGACAGTTCTTCTGGAATTGGCAAAGTGATATTTGGAAGCCCATAGAGGGCTATGGTGAAAAAGGAAATATCCTCAGATGAAACCTGGAAAGAAGCTTTCGGAGAAACTGATTAGTGTTCTGTTAATTCATCTCACAGAGTTACATGTGTATTTCGTGGATCTCTTTGCTAGCCTTATTTCTGTGGAATCTGAGAACAGATATTTCGGAACCCTTTGAAGACTATAGGGCCAAAGGAAATATGATCCGATAACAAAGAGAAAGAAGCTTTCTGAGAAACTTCTTTGTGTTTTGTGAAATCATCTCACAGAGTTACAGCTTTCCCCTCAAGAAGCATTTCGCTAAGAGAGTTCTTACGGAATTGGCAAAGTGATACTTGGAAGCCCATAGAGGGCTATGGTGAAAAAGGAAATATCCTCCGATGAAATCTGGAAAGAAGCTTACAGAGAAACTGCTTAGTGTTCTGTTAATTCATCTCACAGAGTTACATCTGTATTTCGTGGATCTCTTTGCTAGCCTTATTTCTGTGGAATCTGAGAACAGATATTTGGGATCCCTATGATGAAAATTGGCCCAAAGGAAATATCCTCCGAAAAAAAAGAGAAAGAAGCTTTCTGAGAAACTTCTTTGCCTTCTGCGATATCATCTCACAGAGTTACAGCTTTCCCCTCAAGAAGCCTTTCGCTAAGACAGTTCTTGTGGAATTGGCAAAGTGATATTTGGAAGCCCATAGAGGGCTATGGTGAACAAGGAAATATCCTCAGATGAAACCTGGAAAGAAGCTTTCTGAGAAACTGCTTAGTGTTCTGTTAATTCATCTCACAGAGTTACATCTGTATTTCGTGGATCTCTTTGCTAGCCTTATTTCTGTGGAATCTGAGAACAGATATTTCGGATCCCTATGAAGACTATAGGGCCAAAGGAAATATCCTCCGAAAACAAAGAGAAAGAAGCTTTCTGAGAAACTTCTTTGTGTTCTGTGAAATCATCTCACAGAGTTACAGCTTTCCCCTCAAGAAGACTTTCGCTAAGACAGTTCTTGTGGAATTGGCAAAGTGATATTTGGAAGCCCATAGAGGGCTATGGTGAAAAAGGAAATATCCTCAGATGAAATCTTGAAAAAAGCTTTCTGAGAAACTGCTTAGTGTTCTGTTAATTCATCTCCCAGAGTTACATCTGTATTTCGTGGATCTCTTTGCTAGCCTTATTTCTGTGGAATCTGAGAAGAGATATTTCGTATCCCTTTGAAGACTATAGGGCCAAAGGAAATATCCTCCGAAAACAAAGAGAAAGAAACTTTCTGAGAAACTTCTTTGTGCTCTGTGAAATCATCTCACAGAGTTACAGCTTTCCCCTAAAGAAGCCTTTCGCTAAGACAGTTCTTGTGGAATTGGCAAAGTGATATTTGGAAGCCCTTAGAGGGCTATGGTGAAAAAGGAAATATCCTCCGATGAAATCTGGAAAGAAGCTTTCTGAGAAACTGCTTAGTGTTCTCTTAATTCATCTCACAGAGTTACATCTGTATTTCGTGGATACCTTTGCTAGCCTTATTTCTGTGGAATCTGAGAACAGATATTTCGGATCCCTATGATGACAATTGGCCCAAAGGAAATATCCTCCGAAAACAAAGAGAAAGAAGCTTTCTGAGAAACTTCTTTGTGTTCTGTGAAATCATCTCACAGAGTTACAGCTTTCCCCTCAAGAAGCCTTTCGCTAAGACAGTTCTTGTGGAATTGGCAAAGTGATATTTAGAAGCCCATAGAGGGCTATGGTGAAAAAGGAAATATCCTCAGATGAAACCTGGAAAGAAGCTTTCGGAGAAACTGCTTAGTGTTCTGTTAATTCATCTCACAGAGTTACATCTGTATTTCGTGGATCTCTTTGCTAGCCTTATTTCTGTGGAATCTGAGAACAGATATTTCGGAACCCTTTGAAGACTACAGGGCCAAAGGAAATATGATCCGATAACAAAGAGAAAGAAGCTTTCTGAGAAACTTCTTTGTGTTTTGTGAAATCATCTCACAGTGTTACAGCTTTCCCCTCAAGAAGCCTTTCGCTAAGACAGTTCTTGCGGAATTGGCAAAGTGATATTTGGAAGCCCATAGAGGGCTATGGTGAAAAAGGAAATATCCTCCGATGAAATCTGGAAAGAAGCTTACAGAGAAACTGCTTAGTGTTCTGTTAATTCATCTCACAGAGTTACATCTGTATTTCGTGGATACCTTTGCTAGCCTTATTTCTGTGGAATCTGAGAACAGATATTTCAGATCCCTATGATGACAATTGGCCCAAAGGAAATATCCTCGGAAAACAAAGAGAAAGAAGCTTTCTGAGAAACTTCTTTGTGTTCTGTGAAATCATCTCACAGAGTTACAGCTTTCCCCTCAAGAAGCCTTTCGCTAAGACAGTTCTTGTGGAATTGGCAAAGTGATATTTGGAAGCCCATAGAGGGCTATGGTGAAAAAGGAAATATCCTCAGATGAAATCTGGAAAGAAGCTTTCTGAGAAACTGCTTAGTGTTCTCTTAATTCATCTCACAGAATTACATGTGTATTTCGTGGATCTCTTTGCTAGCCTTATTTCTGTGGAATCTGAGAACAGATATTTCGGATCCCATTGAAGACTATAGGGCCAAAGGAAATATCCTCCGAAAACAAAGAGAAAGAAGCTTTCTGAGAACCTTCTTTGTCTTCTGCGATATCATCTCACAGAGTTACAGCTTTCCCCTCAAGAAGCCTTTCGCTAAGACAGTTCTTGTGGAATTGGCAAAGTGATATTTGGAAGCCCATAGAGGGCTATGGTGAAAAAGGAAATATCCTCAGATGAAATCTGGAAAGAAGCTTTCTGAGAAACTGCTTAGTGTTCTGTTAATTCATCTCCCAGAGTTACATCTGTATTTCGTGGATCTCTTTGCTAGCCTTATTTCTGTGGAATCTGAGAACAGATATTTCGTATCCCTATGATGAATATAGGGCCAAAGGAAATATCCTCCGATAACAAAGAGAAAGAAGCTTTCTTAGAAACTTCCTTGTGTTCTGTGAAATCATCTCACAGAGTTACAGCTTTCCTATCAAGAAGCCTTTCGCTAAGACAGTTCTTGCGGAATTGGCAAAGTGATATTTGGAAGGCCATAGAGGGCTATGGTGAAAAAGGAAATATCCTCAGATGAAATCTGGAAAGAAGCTTTCTGAGAAACTGCTTAGTGTTCTGTTAATTCATCTCCCAGAGTTACATCTGTATTTCGTGGATCTCTTTGCTAGCCTTATTTCTGTGGAATCTGAGAACAGATATTTCGTATCCCTATGATGAATATAGGGCCAAAGGAAATATCCTCCGATAACAAAGAGAAAGAAGCTTTCTGAGAAACTTCTTTGTGTTCTGTGAAATCATCTCACAGAGTTACAGCTTTCCCCTCAAGAAGCCTTTCGCTAAGACAGTTCTTGTGGAATTGGCAAAGTGATATTTGGTAGCCCATAGAGGGCTATGGTGAACAAGGAAATATCCTCAGATGAAACCTGGAAAGAAGCTTTCGGAGAAACTGCTTAGTGTTCTGTTAATTCATCTCACAGAGTTACATCTGTATTTCGTGGATCTCTTTGCTAGCCTTATTTCTGTGGAATCTGAGAACAGATATTTCGGATCCCTTTGAAGACTATAGGGCCAAAGGAAATATCCTCCGAAAACAAAGAGAAAGAAGCTTTCTGAGAAACTTCTTTGTGTTCTGTGAAATCATCTCACAGAGTTACAGCTTTCCCCTCAAGAAGCCTTTCGCTAAGACAGTTCTTGTGGAATTGGCAAAGTGATATTTGGAAGCCCATAGAGGGCTATGGTGAAAAAGGAAATATCCTCCGATGAAATCTGGAAAGAAGCTTTCTGAGAAACTGCTTAGTGTTCTCTTAATTCATCTCACAGAGTTACATCAGTATTTCGTGGATCTCTTTGCTAGCCTTATTTCTGTGGAATCTGAGAACAGATATTTCGGATCCCTTTGAAGACTATAGGGCCAAAGGAAATATCCTCCGATAACAAAGAGAAAGAAGCTTTCTGAGAAACTTCTTTGTGTTCTTTGAAATCATCTCACAGAGTTAGAGCTTTCCCTTCAAGAAGCCTTTCGCTAAGACAGTTCTTGTGGAATTGGAAAAGTGATATTTGGAAGCCCATAGAGGGCTATGGTGAAAAAGGAAATATCCTCAGATGAAATTTGGAAAGAAGCTTTCTGAGAAACTGCTTAGTGTTCTGTTAATTCATCTCCCAGAGTTACATCTGTATTTCGTGGATCTCTTTGCTAGCCTTATTTCTGTGGAATCTGAGAACAGATATTTCGGATCCCTTTGAAGACTATAGGGCCAAAGGAAATATCCTCGAAAACAAAGAGAAAGAAGCTTTCTGAGAAACTTCTTTGTGTTCTGTGAAATCATCTCACAGAGTTACAGCTTTCCCCTCAGGAAGCCTTTCACTAAGACAGTTCTTGCGGAATTGGCAAAATGATATTAGGAAGCCCCTAGAGGGCTATGGTGAAAAAGGAAATATCCTCCGATTAAATGTGGAAAGAAGCTTTCTGAGAAACTGCTTTGTGTTCTCTTAATTCATCTCACAGAGTTACATCAGTATTTCGTGGATCTCTTTGCTAGCCTTATTTCTGTGGAATCTGAGAACAGATATTTCGGATCCCATTGAAGACTATAGGATCAAAGGAAATATCCTCCGATAACAAAGAGAAAGAAGCTTTCTCAGAAACTACTTTGTGTTCTGTGAAATCATCTCACAGAGTTACAGCTTTCCCCTCAAGAAGCCTTTCGCTAAGACAGTTCTTCTGGAATTGGCAAAGTGATATTTGGGAGCCCATAGAGGGCTATGGTGAAAAAGGAAATATCCTCAGATGAAACCTGGAAAGAAGCTTTCGGAGAAACTGCTTAGTGTTCTGTTAATTCATCTCACAGAGTTACATCTGTATTTCGTGGATCTCTTTGCTAGCCTTATTTCTGTGGAATCTGAGAACAGATATTTCGGAACCCTTTGAAGACTATAGGGCCAAAGGAAATATGATCCGATAACAAAGAGAAAGAAGCTTTCTGAGAAACTTCTTTGTGTTTTGTGAAATCATCTCACAGTGTTACAGCTTTCCCCTCAAGAAGCCTTTCGCTAAGACAGTTCTTGCGGAATTGGCAAAGTGATATTTGGAAGCCCATAGAGGGCTATGGTGAAAAAGGAAATATCCTCCGATGAAATCTGGAAAGAAGCTTACAGAGAAACTGCTTAGTGTTCTGTTAATTCATCTCACAGAGTTACATCTGTATTTCGTGGATCTCTTTGCTAGCCTTATTTCTGTGGAATCTGAGAACAGATATTTCGGATCCCTATGATGAAAATCGGCCCAAAGGAAATATCCTCCGAAAACAAAGAGAAAGAAGCTTTCTGAGAAACTTATTTGTCTTCTGCGATATCATCTCACAGAGTTACAGCTTTCCCCTCAAGAAGCCTTTCGCTAAGACAGTTCTTGTGGAATTGGCAAAGTGATATTTGGAAGCCCATAGAGGGCTATGGTCAAAAAGGAAATATCCTCAGATGAAATCTTGAAAAAAGCTTTCTGAGAAACTGCTTAGTGTTCTGTTAATTCATCTCCCAGAGTTACATCTGTATTTCGTGGATCTCTTTGCTAGCCTTATTTCTGTGGAATCTGAGAACAGATATTTCGGATCCCTTTGAAGACTATAGGGCCAAAGGAAATATCCTCCGAAAACAAAGAGAAAGAAACTTTCTGAGAAACTTCTTTGTGCTCTGTGAAATCATCTCACAGAGTTACAGCTTTCCCCTAAAGAAGCCTTTCGCTAAGACAGTTCTTGTGGAATTGGCAAAGTGATATTTGGAAGCCCATAGAGGGCTATGGTGAAAAAGGAAATATCCTCCGATGAAATCTGGAAAGAAGCTTTCTGAGAAACTGCTTAGTGTTCTGTTAATTCATCTCACAGGGTTACATCTGTATTTCGTGGATACCTTTGCTAGCCTTATTTCTGTGGAATCTGAGAACAGATATTTCGGATCCCTATGATGACAATTGGCCCAAAGGAAATATCCTCCGAAAACAAAGAGAAAGAAGCTTTCTGAGAAACTTCTTTGTGTTCTGTGAAATCATCTCACAGAGTTACAGCTTTCCCCTCAAGAAGCCTTTCGCTAAGACAGTTCTTGTGGAATTGGCAAAGTGATATTTGGAAGCCCATAGAGGGCTATGGTGAAAAAGGAAATATCCTCAGATGAAATCTGGAAAGAAGCTTTCTGAGAAACTGCTTAGTGTTCTGTTAATTCATCTCACAGTGTTACATCTGTATTTCGTGGATCTCTTTGCTAGCCTTATTTCTGTGGAATCTGAGAACAGATATTTCGGATCCCTATGAAGACTATAGGGCCAAAGGAAATATCCTCCGAAAACAAAGAGAAAGAAACTTTCTGAGAAACTTCTTTGTGCTCTGTGAAATTATCTCACAGAGTTACAGCTTTCCCCTAAAGAAGCCTTTCGCTAAGACAGTTCTTGTGGAATTGGCAAAGTGATATTTGGAAGCCCATAGAGGGCTATGGTGAAAAAGGAAATATCCTCCGATGAAATCTGGAAAGCAGCTTTCTGAGAAACTGCTTAGTGTTCTCTTAATTCATCTCACAGAGTTACATCTGTACTTCGTGGATACCTTTGCTAGCCTTATTTCTGTGGAATCTGAGAACAGATATTTCGGATCCCTATGATGACAATTGGCCCAAAGGAAATATCCTCCGAAAACAAAGAGAAAGAAGCTTTCTGAGAAACTTCTTTGTGTTCTGTGAAATCATCTCACAGAGTTACAGCTTTCCCCTCAAGAAGCCTTTCGCTAAGACAGTTCTTCTGGAATTGGCAAAGTGATATTTGGAAGCCCATAGAGGGCTATGGTGAAAAAGGAAATATCCTCAGATGAAACCTGGAAAGAAGCTTTCGGAGAAACTGATTAGTGTTCTGTTAATTCATCTCACAGAGTTACATGTGTATTTCGTGGATCTCTTTGCTAGCCTTATTTCTGTGGAATCTGAGAACAGATATTTCGGAACCCTTTGAAGACTATAGGGCCAAAGGAAATATGATCCGATAACAAAGAGAAAGAAGCTTTCTGAGAAACTTCTTTGTGTTTTGTGAAATCATCTCACAGAGTTACAGCTTTCCCCTCAAGAAGCATTTCGCTAAGAGAGTTCTTACGGAATTGGCAAAGTGATACTTGGAAGCCCATAGAGGGCTATGGTGAAAAAGGAAATATCCTCCGATGAAATCTGGAAAGAAGCTTACAGAGAAACTGCTTAGTGTTCTGTTAATTCATCTCACAGAGTTACATCTGTATTTCGTGGATCTCTTTGCTAGCCTTATTTCTGTGGAATCTGAGAACAGATATTTGGGATCCCTATGATGAAAATTGGCCCAAAGGAAATATCCTCCGAAAAAAAAGAGAAAGAAGCTTTCTGAGAAACTTCTTTGCCTTCTGCGATATCATCTCACAGAGTTACAGCTTTCCCCTCAAGAAGCCTTTCGCTAAGACAGTTCTTGTGGAATTGGCAAAGTGATATTTGGAAGCCCATAGAGGGCTATGGTGAACAAGGAAATATCCTCAGATGAAACCTGGAAAGAAGCTTTCTGAGAAACTGCTTAGTGTTCTGTTAATTCATCTCACAGAGTTACATCTGTATTTCGTGGATCTCTTTGCTAGCCTTATTTCTGTGGAATCTGAGAACAGATATTTCGGATCCCTATGAAGACTATTGGGCCAAAGGAAATATCCTCCGAAAACAAAGAGAAAGAAGCTTTCTGAGAAACTTCTTTGTGTTCTGTGAAATCATCTCACAGAGTTACAGCTTTCCCCTCAAGAAGACTTTCGCTAAGACAGTTCTTGTGGAATTGGCAAAGTGATATTTGGAAGCCCATAGAGGGCTATGGTGAAAAAGGAAATATCCTCAGATGAAATCTTGAAAAAAGCTTTCTGAGAAACTGCTTAGTGTTCTGTTAATTCATCTCCCAGAGTTACATCTGTATTTCGTGGATCTCTTTGCTAGCCTTATTTCTGTGGAATCTGAGAAGAGATATTTCGGATCCCTTTGAAGACTATAGGGCCAAAGGAAATATCCTCCGAAAACAAAGAGAAAGAAACTTTCTGAGAAACTTCTTTGTGCTCTGTGAAATCATCTCACAGAGTTACAGCTTTCCCCTAAAGAAGCCTTTCGCTAAGACAGTTCTTGTGGAATTGGCAAAGTGATATTTGGAAGCCCTTAGAGGGCTATGGTGAAAAAGGAAATATCCTCCGATGAAATCTGGAAAGAAGCTTTCTGAGAAACTGCTTAGTGTTCTCTTAATTCATCTCACAGAGTTACATCTGTATTTCGTGGATCTCTTTGCTAGCCTTATTTCTGTGGAATCTGAGAACAGATATTTCGGAACCCTTTGAAGACTACAGGGCCAAAGGAAATATGATCCGATAACAAAGAGAAAGAAGCTTTCTGAGAAACTTCTTTGTGTTTTGTGAAATCATCTCACAGTGTTACAGCTTTCCCCTCAAGAAGCCTTTCGCTAAGACAGTTCTTGCGGAATTGGCAAAGTGATATTTGGAAGCCCATAGAGGGCTATGGTGAAAAAGGAAATATCCTCCGATGAAATCTGGAAAGAAGCTTACAGAGAAACTGCTTAGTGTTCTGTTAATTCATCTCACAGAGTTACATCTGTATTTCGTGGATACCTTTGCTAGCCTTATTTCTGTGGAATCTGAGAACAGATATTTCAGATCCCTATGATGACAATTGGCCCAAAGGAAATATCCTCGGAAAACAAAGAGAAAGAAGCTTTCTGAGAAACTTCTTTGTGTTCTGTGAAATCATCTCACAGAGTTACAGCTTTCCCCTCAAGAAGCCTTTCGCTAAGACAGTTCTTGTGGAATTGGCAAAGTGATATTTGGAAGCCCATAGAGGGCTATGGTGAAAAAGGAAATATCCTCAGATGAAATCTGGAAAGAAGCTTTCTGAGAAACTGCTTAGTGTTCTCTTAATTCATCTCACAGAGTTACATGTGTATTTCGTGGATCTCTTTGCTAGCCTTATTTCTGTGGAATCTGAGAACAGATATTTCGGATCCCATTGAAGACTATAGGGCCAAAGGAAATATCCTCCGAAAACAAAGAGAAAGAAGCTTTCTGAGAACCTTCTTTGTCTTCTGCGATATCATCTCACAGAGTTACAGCTTTCCCCTCAAGAAGCCTTTCGCTAAGACAGTTCTTGTGGAATTGGCAAAGTGATATTTGGAAGCCCATAGAGGGCTATGGTGAAAAAGGAAATATCCTCAGATGAAATCTGGAAAGAAGCTTTCTGAGAAACTGCTTAGTGTTCTGTTAATTCATCTCCCAGAGTTACATCTGTATTTCGTGGATCTCTTTGCTAGCCTTATTTCTGTGGAATCTGAGAACAGATATTTCGTATCCCTATGATGAATATAGGGCCAAAGGAAATATCCTCCGATAACAAAGAGAAAGAAGCTTTCTTAGAAACTTCCTTGTGTTCTGTGAAATCATCTCACAGAGTTACAGCTTTCCTATCAAGAAGCCTTTCGCTAAGACAGTTCTTGCGGAATTGGCAAAGTGATATTTGGAAGGCCATAGAGGGCTATGGTGAAAAAGGAAATATCCTCAGATGAAATCTGGAAAGAAGCTTTCTGAGAAACTGCTTAGTGTTCTGTTAATTCATCTCCCAGAGTTACATCTGTATTTCGTGGATCTCTTTGCTAGCCTTATTTCTGTGGAATCTGAGAACAGATATTTCGTATCCCTATGATGAATATAGGGCCAAAGGAAATATCCTCCGATAACAAAGAGAAAGAAGCTTTCTGAGAAACTTCTTTGTGTTCTGTGAAATCATCTCACAGAGTTACAGCTTTCCCCTCAAGAAGCCTTTCGCTAAGACAGTTCTTGTGGAATTGGCAAAGTGATATTTGGTAGCCCATAGAGGGCTATGGTGAACAAGGAAATATCCTCAGATGAAACCTGGAAAGAAGCTTTCGGAGAAACTGCTTAGTGTTCTGTTAATTCATCTCACAGAGTTACATCTGTATTTCGTGGATCTCTTTGCTAGCCTTATTTCTGTGGAATCTGAGAACAGATATTTCGGATCCCTTTGAAGACTATAGGGCCAAAGGAAATATCCTCCGAAAACAAAGAGAAAGAAGCTTTCTGAGAAACTTCTTTGTGTTCTGTGAAATCATCTCACAGAGTTACAGCTTTCCCCTCAAGAAGCCTTTCGCTAAGACAGTTCTTGTGGAATTGGCAAAGTGATATTTGGAAGCCCATAGAGGGCTATGGTGAAAAAGGAAATATCCTCCGATGAAATCTGGAAAGAAGCTTTCTGAGAAACTGCTTAGTGTTCTCTTAATTCATCTCACAGAGTTACATCTGTATTTCGTGGATACCTTTGCTAGCCTTATTTCTGTGGAATCTGAGAACAGATATTTCAGATCCCTATGATGACAATTGGCCCAAAGGAAATATTCTCCGAAAACAAAGAGAAAGAAGCTTTCTGAGAAACTTCTTTGTGTTCTGTGAAATCATCTCACAGAGTTACAGCTTTCCCCTCAAGAAGCCTTTCGCTAAGACAGTTCTTGTGGAATTGGCAAAGTGATATTTGGAAGCCCATAGAGGACTATGGTGAAAAAGGAAATATCCTCAGATGAAATCTGGAAAGAAGCTTTCTGAGAAACTGCTTAGTGTTCTCTTAATTCATCTCACAGAGTTACATGTGTATTTCGTGGATCTCTTTGCTAGCCTTATTTCTGTGGAATCTGAGAACAGATATTTCGGATCCCATTGAAGACTATAGGGCCAAAGGAAATATCCTCCGATAACAAAGAGAAAGAAGCTTTCTCAGAAACTACTTTGTGTTCTGTGAAATCATCTCACAGAGTTACAGCTTTCCCCTCAAGAAGCCTTTCGCTAAGACAGTTCTTCTGGAATTGGCAAAGTGATATTTGGAAGCCCATAGAGGGCTATGGTGAAAAAGGAAATATCCTCAGATGAAACCTGGAAAGAAGCTTTCGGAGAAACTGCTTAGTGTTCTGTTAATTCATCTCACAGAGTTACATCTGTATTTCGTGGATCTCTTTGCTAGCCTTATTTCTGTGGAATCTGAGAACAGATATTTCGGAACCCTTTGAAGACTATAGGGCCAAAGGAAATATGATCCGATAACAAAGAGAAAGAAGCTTTCTGAGAAACTTCTTTGTGTTTTGTGAAATCATCTCACAGTGTTACAGCTTTCCCCTCAAGAAGCCTTTCGCTAAGACAGTTCTTGCGGAATTGGCAAAGTGATATTTGGAAGCCCGTAGAGGGCTATGGTGAAAAAGGAAATATCCTCAGATGAAATCTGGTAAGAAGCTTACAGAGAAACTGCTTAGTGTTCTGTTAATTCATCTCACAGAGTTACAGCTGTATTTCGTGGATCTCTTTGCTAGCCTTATTTCTGTGGAACCTGAGAACAGATATTTCGGATCCCTATGATGAAAATTGGCCCAAAGGAAATATCCTCCGAAAACAAAGAGAAAGAAGCTTTCTGAGAAACTTCTTTGTCTTCTGCGATATCATCTCACAGAGTTACAGCTTTCCCCTCAAGAAGCCTTTCGCTAAGACAGTTCTTGTGGAATTGGCAAAGTGATATTTGGAAGCCCATAGAGGGCTATGGTGAAAAAGGAAATATCCTCAGATGAAATCTGGAAAGAAGCTTTCTGAGAAACTGCTTAGTGTTCTGTTAATTCATCTCCCAGAGTTACATCTGTATTTCGTGGATCTCTTTGCTAGCCTTATTTCTGTGGAATCTGAGAACAGATATTTCGTATCCCTATGATGAATATAGGGCCAAAGGAAATATCCTCCGATAACAAAGAGAAAGAAGCTTTCTGAGAAACTTCCTTGTGTTCTGTGAAATCATCTCACAGAGTTACAGCTTTCCTATCAAGAAGCCTTTCGCTAAGACAGTTCTTGCGGAATTGGCAAAGTGATATTTGGAAGCCCATAGAGGGCTATGGTGAAAAAGGAAATATCCTCCGATGAAATCTGGAAAGAAGCTTACAGAGAAACTGCTTAGTGTTCTGTTAATTCATCTCACAGAGTTACATCTGTATTTCGTGGATCTCTTTGCTAGCCTTATTTCTGTGGAATCTGAGAACAGATATTTCGGATCCCTATGAAGACTATAGGGCCAAAGGAAATATCCTCCGATAATAAAGAGAAAGAAGCTTTCTGAGACACTTCTTTGTGTTCTGTGAAATCATCTCACAGAGTTACAGCTTTCCCCTCAAGAAGCCTTTCGCTAAGACAGTTCTTGTGGAATTGGCAAAGTGATATTTGGTAGCCCATGGAGGGCTATGGTGAACAAGGAAATATCCTCCGATGAAACCTGGAAAGAAGCTTTCGGAGAAACTGCTTAGTGTTCTGTTAATTCATCTCACAGAGTTACATCTGTATTTCGTGGATCTCTTTGCTAGCCTTATTTCTGTGGAATCTGAGAACAGATATTTCGGATCCCTATGATGAAAATTGGCCCAAAGGAAATATCCTCCGAAAAAAAAGAGAAAGAAGCTTTCTGAGAAACTTCTTTGTCTTCTGCGATATCATCTCACAGAGTTACAGCTTTCCCCTCAAGAAGCCTTTCGCTAAGACAGTTCTTGTGGAATTGGCAAAGTGATATTTGGAAGCCCATAGAGGGCTATGGTGAAAAAGGAAATATCCTCAGATGAAATCTGGAAAGAAGCTTTCTGAGAAACTGCTTAGTGTTCTGTTAATTCATCTCCCAGAGTTACATCTGTATTTCGTGGATCTCTTTGCTAGCCTTATTTCTGTGGAATCTGAGAACAGATATTTCGTATCCCTATGATGAATATAGGGCCAAAGGAAATATCCTCCGATAACAAAGAGAAAGAAGCTTTCTGAGAAACTTCCTTGTGTTCTGTGAAATCATCTCACAGAGTTACAGCTTTCCTATCAAGAAGCCTTTCGCTAAGACAGTTCTTGCGGAATTGGCAAAGTGATATTTGGAAGCCCATAGAGGGCTATGGTGAAAAAGGAAATATCCTCCGATGAAATCTGGAAAGAAGCTTACAGAGAAACTGCTTAGTGTTCTGTTAATTCATCTCACAGAGTTACATCTGTATTTCGTGGATCTCTTTGCTAGCCTTATTTCTGTGGAATCTGAGAACGGATATTTCGGATCCCTATGAAGACTATAGGGCCAAAGGAAATATCCTCCGATAACAAAGAGAAAGAAGCTTTCTGAGAAACTTCTTTGTGTTCTGTGAAATCATCTCACAGAGTTACAGCTTTCCCCTCAAGAAGCCTTTCGCTAAGACAGTTCTTGTGGAATTGGCAAAGTGATATTTGGAAGCCCATAGAGGGCTATGGTGAAAAAGGAAATATCCTCAGATGAAATCTGGAAAGAAGCTTTCTGAGAAACTGCTTAGTGTTCTCTTAATTCATCTCACAGAGTTACATGTGTATTTCGTGCATCTCTTTGCTAGCCTTATTTCTGTGGAATCTGAGAACAGATATTTCGGATCCCTTTGAAGACTATAGGGCCAAAGGAAATATCCTCCGATAAGAAAGAGAAAGAAGCTTTCTCAGAAACTACTTTGTGTTCTGTGAAATCATCTCACAGAGTTACAGCTTTCCCCTCAAGAAGCCTTTCGCTAAGACAGTTCTTCTGGAATTGGCAAAGTGATATTTGGAAGCCCATAGAGGGCTATGGTGAAAAAGGAAATATCCTCAGATGAAACCTGGAAAGAAGCTTTCGGAGAAACTGCTTAGTGTTCTGTTAATTCATCTCACAGAGTTACATCTGTATTTCGTGGATCTCTTTGCTAGCCTTATTTCTGTGGAATCTGAGAACAGATATTTCGGAACCCTTTGAAGACTATAGGGCCAAAGGAAATATGATCCGATAACAAAGAGAAAGAAGCTTTCTGAGAAACTTCTTTGTGTTCTGTGAAATCATCTCACAGAGTTACAGCTTTCCCCTCAAGAAGCCTTTCGCTAAGACAGTTCTTGTGGAATTGGCAAAGTGATATTTGGAAGCCCATAGAGGGCTATGGTGAAAAAGGAAATATCCTCAGATGAAATCTGGAAAGAAACTTTCTGAGAAACTGCTTAGTGTTCTGTTAATTCATCTCCCAGAGTTACATCTGTATTTCGTGGATCTCTTTGCTAGCCTTATTTCTGTGGAATCTGAGAACAGATATTTCGTATCCCTATGATGAATATAGGGCCAAAGGAAATATCCTCCGATAACAAAGAGAAAGAAGCTTTCTGAGAAACTTCCTTGTGTTCTGTGAAATCATCTCACAGAGTTACAGCTTTCCTATCAAGAAGCCTTTCGCTAAGACAGTTCTTGTGGAATTGGCAAAGTGATATTTGGAAGCCCATAGAGGGCTATGGTGAAAAAGGAAATATCCTCCGATGAAATCTGGAAAGAAGCTTACAGAGAAACTGCTTAGTGTTCTGTTAATTCATCTCACAGAGTTACATCTGTATTTCGTGGATCTCTTTGCTAGCCTTATTTCTGTGGAATCTGAGAACAGATATTTCGGATAACTAAGAAGGCTATAGGGCCAAAGGAAATATCCTCCGATAACAAAGAGAAAGAAGCTTTCTGAGAAACTTCTTTGTGTTCTGTGAAATCATCTCACAGAGTTACAGCTTTCCCCTCAAGAAGCCTTTCGCTAAGACAGTTCTTGTGGAATTGGCAAAGAGATATTTGGAGCCCATAGAGGGCTATGGTGAAAAAGGAAATATCCTCCGATGAAATCTGGAAAGAAGCTTTCTGAGAAACTGCTTAGTGTTCTCTTAATTCATCTCACAGAGTTACATCTGTATTTCGTGGATACCTTTGCTAGCCTTATTTCTGTGGAATCTGAGAACAGATATTTCAGATCCCTATGATGACAATTGGCCCAAAGGAAATATCCTCCGAAAACAAAGAGAAAGAAGCTTTCTGAGAAACTTCTTTGTGTTCTGTGAAATCATCTCACAGAGTTACAGCTTTCCCCTCAAGAAGCCTTTCGCTAAGACAGTTCTTGTGGAATTGGCAAAGTGATATTTGGAAGCCCATAGAGGACTATGGTGAAAAAGGAAATATCCTCAGATGAAATCTGGAAAGAAGCTTTCTGAGAAACTGCTTAGTGTTCTCTTAATTCATCTCACAGAGTTACATGTGTATTTCGTGGATCTCTTTGCTAGCCTTATTTCTGTGGAATCTGAGAACAGATATTTCGGATCCCATTGAAGTCTATAGGGCCAAAGGAAATATCCTCCGATAACAAAGAGAAAGAAGCTTTCTCAGAAACTACTTTGTGTTCTGTGAAATCATCTCACAGAGTTACAGCTTTCCCCTCAAGAAGCCTTTCGCTAAGACAGTTCTTCTGGAATTGGCAAAGTGATATTTGGAAGCCCATAGAGGGCTATGGTGAAAAAGGAAATATCCTCAGATGAAACCTGGAAAGAAGCTTTCGGAGAAACTGCTTAGTGTTCTGTTAATTCATCTCACAGAGTTACATCTGTATTTCGTGGATCTCTTTGCTAGCCTTATTTCTGTGGAATCTGAGAACAGATATTTCGGAACCCTTTGAAGAATATAGGGCCAAAGGAAATATGATCCGATAACAAAGAGAAAGAAGCTTTCTGAGAAACTTCCTTGTGTTCTGTGAAATCATCTCACAGAGTTAAAGCTTTCCTATCAAGAAGCCTTTCGCTAAGACAGTTCTTCTGGAATTGGCAAAGTGATATTTGGAAGCCCATAGAGGGCTATGGTGAAAAAGGAAATATCCTCAGATGAAACCTGGAAAGAAGCTTTCGGAGAAACTGCTTAGTGTTCTGTTAATTCATCTCACAGAGTTACATCTGTATTTCGTGGATCTCTTTGCTAGCCTTATTTCTGTGGAATCTGAGAACAGATATTTCGGAAACCTTTGAAGACTATAGGGCCAAAGGAAATATGATCCGATAACAAAGAGAAAGAAGCTTTCTGAGAAACTTCTTTGTGTTTTGTGATATCATCTCACAGTGTTACAGCTTTCCCCTCAAGAAGCCTTTCGCTAAGACAGTTCTTGTGGAATTGGCAAAGTGATATTTGGTAGCCCATAGAGGGCTATGGTGAACAAGGAAATATCCTCAGATGAAACCTGGAAAGAAGCTTTCGGAGAAACTGCTTAGTGTTCTGTTAATTCATCTCACAGAGTTATATCTGTATTTCGTGGATCTCTTTGCTAGCCTTATTTCTGTGGAATCTGAGAACAGATATTTCGGATCCCTATGATGAAAATTGGCCCAAAGGAAATATCCTCCGAAAAAAAAGAGAAAGAAGCTTTCTGAGAAACTTCTTTGTCTTCTGCGATATCATCTCACAGAGTTACAGCTTTCCCCTCAAGAAGCCTTTCGCTAAGACAGTTCTTGTGGAATTGGCAAAGTGATATTTGGAAGCCCATAGAGGGCTATGGTGAAAAAGGAAATATCCTCAGATGAAATCTGGAAAGAAGCTTTCTGAGAAACTGCTTAGTGTTCTGTTAATTCATCTCCCAGAGTTACATCTGTATTTCGTGGATCTCTTTGCTAGCCTTATTTCTGTGGAATCTGAGAACAGATATTTCGTATCCCTATGATGAATATAGGGCCAAAGGAAATATCCTCCGATAACAAAGAGAAAGAAGCTTTCTGAGAAACTTCCTTGTGTTCTGTGAAATCATCTCACAGAGTTACAGCTTTCCTATCAAGAAGCCTTTCGCTAAGACAGTTCTTGCGGAATTGGCAAAGTGATATTTGGAAGCCCATAGAGGGCTATGGTGAAAAAGGAAATATCCTCAGATGAAATCTGGAAAGAAGCTTACAGAGAAACTGCTTAGTGTTCTGTTAATTCATCTCACAGAGTTACATCTGTATTTCGTGGATCTCTTTGCTAGCCTTATTTCTGTGGAATCTGAGAACGGATATTTCGGATCCCTATGAAGACTATAGGGCCAAAGGAAATATCCTCCGATAACAAAGAGAAAGAAGCTTTCTGAGAAACTTCTTTGTGTTCTGTGAAATCATCTCACAGAGTTACAGCTTTCCCCTCAAGAAGCCTTTCGCTAAGACAGTTCTTGTGGAATTGGCAAAGTGATATTTGGAAGCCCATAGAGGGGTAAGGTGAAAAAGGAAATATCCTCAGATGAAATCTGGAAAAAAGCTTTCTGAGAAACTGCTTAGTGTTCTCTTAATTCATCTCCCAGAGTTACATCTGTATTTCGTGGATCTCTTTGCTAGCCTTATTTCTGTGGTATCTGAGAACAGATATTTCGGATCCCTTTGAAGACTATAGGGCCAAAGGAAATATCCTCCGAAAACAAAGAGAAAGAAACTTTCTGAGAAACTTCTTTGTGCTCTGTGAAATCATCTCACAGAGTTACAGCTTTCCCCTCAAGAAGCCTTTCGCTAAGACAGTTCTTGTGGAATTGGCAAAGTGATATTTGGAAGCCCATAGAGGGCTATGGTGAAAAAGGAAATATCCTCCGATGAAATCTGGAAAGAAGTTTTCTGAGAAACTGCTTAGTGTTCTCTTAATTCATCTCACAGAGTTACATCTGTACTTCGTGGATACCTTTGCTAGCCTTATTTCTGTGGAATCTGAGAACAGATATTTCGGAACCCTATGATGACAATTGGCCCAAAGGAAATATCCTCCGAAAACAAAGTGAAAGAAGCTTTCTGAGAAACTTCTTTGTGTTCTGTGAAATCATCTCACAGAGTTACAGCTTTCCAATCAAGAAGCCTTTCGCTAAGACAGTTCTTCTGGAATTGGCAAAGTGATATTTGGAAGCCCATAGAGGGCTATGGTGAAAAAGGAAATAACCTCAGATGAAACCTGGAAAGAAGCTTTCGGAGAAACTGCTTAGTGTTCTCTTAATTCATCTCACAGAGTTACATCTGTATTTCGTGGATACCTTTGCTAGCCTTATTTCTGTGGAATCTGAGAACAGATATTTCGGATCCCTATGATGACAATTGGCCCAAAGGAAATATCCTCCGAAAACAAAGAGAAAGAAGCTTTCTGAGAAACTTGTTTCTGTTCTGTGAAATCATCTCACAGAGTTACAGCTTTCCCCTCAAGAAGCCTTTCGCTAAGACAGTTCTTGTGGAATTGGCAAAGTGATATTTGGAAGCCCCTAGAGGGCTATGGTGAAAAAGGAAATATCCTCCAATGAAATCTGAAAAGAAGCTTACAGAGAAACTGCTTAGTGTTCTTTTAATTCATCTCACAGAGTTACATCTGTATGTCGTGGATCTCTTTGCTAGCCTTATTTCTGTGGAATCTGAGAACAGATATTTCGGATAACTAAGAAGACTATAGGGCAAAAGGAAATATCCTCCGATAACAAAGAGAAAGAAGCTTTCTGAGAAACTTCTTTGTGTTCTGTGAAATCATCTCACAGAGTTACAGCTTTCCCCTCAAGAAGTCTTTCGCTAAGACAGTTCTTGTGGAATTGGCAAAGTGATATTTGGAAGCCCATAGAGGGCTATGGTGAAAAAGGAAATATCCTCAGATGAAATCTGGAAAAAAGCTTTCTGAGAAACTGCTTAGTGTTCTGTTAATTCATCTCCCAGAGTTACATCTGTATTTCGTGGATCTCTTTGCTAGCCTTATTTCTGTGGAATCTGAGAACAGATATTTCGGATCCCTTTGAAGACTATAGGGCCAAAGGAAATATCCTCCGAAAACAAAGAGAAAGAAACTTTCTGAGAAACTTCTTTGTGCTCTGTGAAATCATCTCACAGAGTTACAGCTTTCCCCTCAAGAAGCCTTTCGCTAAGACAGTTCTTGTGGAATTGGCAAAGTGATATTTGGAAGCCCATAGAGGGCTATGGTGAAAAAGGAAATATCCTCCGATGAAATCTGGAAAGAAGCTTTCTGAGAAACTGCTTAGTGTTCTCTTAATTCATCTCACAGAGTTACATCTGTATTTCGTGGATACCTTTGCTAGCCTTATTTCTGTGGAATCTGAGAACAGATATTTCAGATCCCTATGATGACAATTGGCCCAAAGGAAATATCCTCCGAAAACAAAGAGAAAGAAGCTTTCTGAGAAACTTCTTTGTGTTCTGTGAAATCATCTCACAGAGTTACAGCTTTCCCCTCAAGAAGCCTTTCGCTAAGACAGTTCTTGTGGAATTGGCAAAGTGATATTTGGAAGCCCATAGAGGGCTATGGTGAAAAAGGAAATATCCTCAGATGAAATCTGGAAAGAAGCTTTCTGAGAAACTGCTTAGTGTTCTCTTAATTCATCTCACAGAGTTACATGTGTATTTCGTGCATCTCTTTGCTAGCCTTATTTCTGTGGAATCTGAGAACAGATATTTCGGATCCCATTGAAGACTATAGGGCCAAAGGAAATATCCTCCGATAAGAAAGAGAAAGAAGCTTTCTCAGAAACTACTTTGTGTTCTGTGAAATCATCTCACAGAGTTACAGCTTTCCCCTCAAGAAGCCTTTCGCTAAGACAGTTCTTGCGGAATTGGCAAAGTGATATTTGGAAGCCCATAGAGGGCTATGGTGAACAAGGAAATATCCTCAGATGAAACCTGGAAAGAAGCTTTCTGAGAAACTGCTTAGTGTTCTGTTAATTCATCTCACAGAGTTACATCTGTATTTCGTGGATCTCATTGCTAGCCTTATTTCTGTGGAATCTGAGAACAGATATTTCGGATCCCTATGAAGACTATAGGGCCAAAGGAAATATCCTCCGAAAACAAAGAGAAAGAAGCTTTCTGAGAAACTTCTTTGTGTTCTGTGAAATCATCTCACAGAGTTACAGCTTTCCCCTCAAGAAGCCTTTCGCTCAGACAGTTCTTGTGGAATTGGCAAAGTGATATTTGGAAGCCCATAGAGGGCTATGGTGAAAAAGGAAATATCCTCAGATGAAATCTGGAAAAAAGCTTTCTGAGAAACTGCTTAGTGTTCTGTTAATTCATCTCCCAGAGTTACATCTGTATTTCGTGGATCTCTTTGCTAGCCTTATTTCTGTGGAATCTGAGAACAGATATTTCGTATCCCTATGATGAATATAGGGCCAAAGGAAATATACTCCGATAACAAAGAGAAAGAAGCTTTCTGAGAAACTTCCTTGTGTTCTGTGAAATCATCTCACAGAGTTACAGCTTTCCCCTCAAGAATCCTTTCGCTAAGACAGTTCTTGCGGAATTGGCAAAGTGATATTTGGAAGCCCATAGAGGGCTATGGTGAAAAAGGAAATATCCTCAGATGAAATCTGGAAAGAAGCTTTCTGGGAAACTGCTTAGTGTTCTGTTAATTCATCTCCCAGAGTTACATCTGTATTTCGTGGATCTCTTTGCTAGCCTTATTTCTGTGGAATCTGAGAATAGATATTTCGGATCCCTATGATGAATATAGGGCCAAAGGAAATATCCTCCGATAACAGAGAGAAAGAAGCTTTCTGAGAAACTTCCTTGTGTTCTGTGAAATCATCTCACAGAGTTACAGCTTTCCTATCAAGAAGCCTTTCGCTAAGACAGTTCTTGTGGAATTGGCAAAGTGATATTTGGAAGCCCATAGAGGGCTATGGTGAACAAGGAAATATCCTCAGATGAAACCTGGAAAGAAGCTTTCTGAGAAACTGCTTAGTGTTCTGTTAATTCATCTCACAGAGTTACATCTGTATTTCGTGGATCTCTTTGCTAGCCTTATTTCTGTGGAATCTGAGAACAGATATTTCGGATCCCTATGATGAAAATTGGCCCAAAGGAAATATCCTCCGAAAACAAAGAGAAAGAAGCTTTCTGAGAAACTTCTTTGTCTTCTGCGATATCATCTCACAGAGTTACAGCTTTCCCCTCAAGAAGCCTTTCGCTAAGACAGTTCTTGTGGAATTGGCAAAGTGATATTTGGAAGCCCATAGAGGGCTATGGTGAAAAAGGAAATATCCTCAGATGAAATCTGGAAAGAAGCTTTCTGAGAAACTGCTTAGTGTTCTGTTAATTCATCTCCCAGAGTTACATCTGTATTTCGTGTATCTCTTTGCTAGCCTTATTTCTGTGGAATCTGAGAACAGATATTTCGTATCCCTATGATGAATATAGGGCCAAAGGAAATATCCTCCGATAACAAAGAGAAAGAAGCTTTCTGAGAAACTTCCTTGTGTTCTGTGAAATCATCTCACAGAGTTACAGCTTTCCTATCAAGAAGCCTTTCGCTGAGACAGTTCTTGCGGAATTGGCAAAGTGATATTTGGAAGCCCATAGAGGGCTATGGTGAAAAAGGAAATATCCTCAGATGAAATCTGGAAAAAAGCTTTCTGAGAAACTGCTTAGCGTTCTGTTAATTCATCTCCCAGAGTTACATTTGTATTTCGTGGATCTCTTTGCTAGCCTTATTTCTGTGCAATCTGAGAACAGATATTTCGGATCCCTTTGAAGACTATAGGGCCAAAGGAAATATCCTCCGAAAACAAAGAGAAAGAAACTTTCTGAGAAACTTCTTTGTGCTCTGTGAAATCATCTCACAGAGTTACAGCTTTCCCCTAAAGAAGCCTTTCGCTAAGACAGTTCTTGTGGAATTGGCAAAGTGATATTTGGAAGCCCATAGAGGGCTATGGTGAAAAAGGAAATATCCTCCGATGAAATCTGGAAAGAAGCTTTCTGAGAAACTGCTTAGTGTTCTCTTAATTCATCTCACAGAGTTACATTTGTATTTCGTGGATACCTTTGCTAGCCTTATTTCTGTGGAATCTGAGAACAGATATTTCGGTTCCCTATGATGACAATTGGCCCAAAGGTAATATCCTCCGAAAACAAAGAGAAAGAAGCTTTCTGAGAAACTTCTTTGTGTTCTGTGAAATCATCTCACAGAGTTACAGCGTTCCCCTCAAGAAGCCTTTCGCTAAGACAGTACTTGTGGAATTGGCAAAGTGATATTTGGAAGCCCATAGAGGGCTATGGTGAAAAAGGAAATATCCTCAGATGAAATCTGGAAAGAAGCTTTCTGAGAAACTGCTTAGTGTTCTCTTAATTCATCTCACAGAGTTACATGTGTATTTCGTGGATCTCTTTGCTAGCCTTATTTCTGTGGAATCTGAGAACAGATATTTCGGATCCCATTGAAGACTATAGGGCCAAAGGAAATATCCTCCGATAACAAAGAGAAAGAAGCTTTCTCAGAAACTACTTTGTGTTCTGTGAAATCATCTCACAGAGTTACAGCTTTCCCCTCAAGAAGCCTTTCGCTAAGACAGTTCTTGCGGAATTGGCAAAGTGATATTTGGAAGCCCATAGAGGGCTATGGTGAAAAAGGAAATATCCTCCGATGAAATCTGGAAAGAAGCTTACAGAGAAACTGCTTAGTGTTCTGTTAATTCATCTCACAGAGTTACATCTGTATTTCGTGGATCTCTTTGCTAGCCTTATTTCTGTGGAATCTGAGAACAGATATTTCGGATCCCTATGATGAAAATTGGCCCAAAGGAAATATCCTCCGAAAACAAAGAGAAAGAAGCTTTCTGAGAAACTTCTTTGTCTTCTGCGATATCATCTCACAGAGTTACAGCTTTCCCCTCAAGAAGCCTTTCGCTAAGACAGTTCTTGTGGAATTGGCAAAGTGATATTTGGAAGCCCATAGAGGGCTATGGTGAACAAGGAAATATCCTTAGATGAAATCTGGAAAGAAGCTTTCTGAGAAACTGCTTAGTGTTCTGTTAATTCATCTCCCAGAGTTACATCTGTATTTCGTGGATCTCTTTGCTAGCCTTATTTCTGTGGAATCTGAGAACAGATATTTCGTATCCCTATGATGAATATAGGGCCAAAGGAAATATCCTCCGATAACAAAGAGAAAGAAGCTTTCTGAGAAACTTCCTTGTGTTCTGTGAAATCATCTCACAGAGTTACAGCTTTCCTATCAAGAAGCCTTTCGCTAAGACAGTTCTTGCGGAATTGGCAAAGTGATATTTGGAAGCCCATAGAGGGCTATGGTGAACAAGGAAATATCCTCAGATGAAACCTGGAAAGAAGCTTTCTGAGAAACTGCTTAGTGTTCTGTTAATTCATCTCACAGAGTTACATCTGTATTTCGTGGATCTCTTTGCTAGCCTTATTTCTGTGGAATCTGAGAACAGATATTTCGGATCCGTATGAAGACTATACGGCCAAAGGAAATATCCTCCGAAAACAAAGAGAAAGAAGCTTTCTGAGAAACTTCTTTGTGTTCTGTGAAATCATCTCACAGAGTTACAGCTTTCCCCTCAAGAAGCCTTTCGCTAAGACAGTTCTTGTGGAATTGGCAAAGTGATATTTGGAAGCCCATAGAGGGCTATGGTGAAAAAGGAAATATCCTCAGATGAAATCTGGAAAAAAGCTTTCTGAGAAACTGCTTAGTGTTCTGTTAATTCATCTCCCAGAGTTACATCTGTATTTCGTGGATCTCTTTGCTAGCCTTATTTCTGTGGAATCTGAGAACAGATATTTCGGATCCCTTTGAAGACTACAGGGCCAAAGGAAATATCCTCCGAAAACAAAGAGAAAGAAACTTTCTGAGAAACTTCTTTGTGCTCTGTGAAATCATCTCACAGAGTTACAGCTTTCCCCTAAAGAAGCCTTTCGCTAAGACAGTTCTTGTGGAATTGGCAAAGTGATATTTGGAAGCCCGTAGAGGGCTATGGTGAAAAAGGAAATATCCTCCGATGAAATCTGGAAAGAAGCTTTCTGAGAAACTGCTTAGTGTTCTCTTAATTCATCTCACAGAGTTACATCTGTATTTCGTGGATACCTTTGCTAGCCTTATTTCTGTGGAATCTGAGAACAGATATTTCGGATCCCTATGATGAAAATTGGCCCAAAGGAAATATCCTCCGAAAACAAAGAGAAAGAAGCTTTCTCAGAAACTACTTTGTGTTCTGTGAAATCATCTCACAGAGTTACAGCTTTCCCCTCAAGAAGCCTTTCGCTAAGACAGTTCTTGCGGAATTGGCAAAGTGATATTTGGAAGCCCATAGAGGGCTATGGTGAAAAAGGAAATATCCTCCGATGAAATCTGGAAAGAAGCTTACAGAGAAACTGCTTAGTGTTCTGTTAATTCATCTCCCAGAGTTACATCTGTATTTCGTGGATCTCTTTGCTAGCCTTATTTCTGTGGAATCTGAGAACAGATATTTCGGATCCCTTTGAAGACTATAGGGCCAAAGGAAATATCCTCCGAAAACAAAGAGAAAGAAACTTTCTGAGAAACTTCTTTGTGCTCTGTGAAATCATCTCACAGAGTTACAGCTTTCCCCTAAAGAAGCCTTTCGCTAAGACAGTTCTTGTGGAATTGGCAAAGTGATATTTGGAAGCCCATAGAGGGCTATGGTGAAAAAGGAAATATCCTCCGATGAAATCTGGAAAGAAGCTTTCTGAGAAACTGCTTAGTGTTCTGTTAATTCATCTCACAGAGTTACATCTGTATTTCGTGGATACCTTTGCTAGCCTTATTTCTGTGGAATCTGAGAACAGATATTTCGGATCCCTATGATGACAATTGGCCCAAAGGAAATATCCTCCGAAAACAAAGAGAAAGAAGCTTTCTGAGAAACTTCTTTGTGTTCTGTGAAATCATCTCACAGAGTTACAGCTTTCCCCTCAAGAAGCCTTTCGCTAAGACAGTTCTTGTGGAATTGGCAAAGTGATATTTGGAAGCCCATAGAGGGCTATGGTGAAAAAGGAAATATCCTCAGATGAAATCTGGAAAGAAGCTTTCTGAGAAACTGCTTAGTGTTCTCTTAATTCATCTCACAGAGTTACATGTGTATTTCGTGGATCTCTTTGCTAGCCTTATTTCTGTGGAATCTGAGAACAGATATTTCGGATCCCATTGAAGAGTATAGGGCCAAAGGAAATATCCTCCTATAACAAAGAGAAAGAAGCTTTCTCAGAAACTACTTTGTGTTCTGTGAAATCATCTCACAGAGTTACAGCTTTCCCCTCAAGAAGCCTTTCGCTAAGACAGTTCTTCTGGAATTGGCAAAGTGATATTTGGAAGCCCATAGAGGGCTATGGTGAAAAAGGAAATATCCTCAGATGAAACCTGGAAAGAAGCTTTCGGAGAAACTGCTTAGTGTTCCGTTAATTCATCTCACAGAGTTACATCTGTATTTCGTGGATCTCTTTGCTAGCCTTATTTCTGTGGAATCTGAGAACAGATATTTCGGAACCCTTTGAAGACTATAGGTCCAAAGGAAATATGATCCGATAACAAAGAGAAAGAAGCTTTCTGAGAAACTTCTTTGTGTTTTGTGAAATCATCTCACAGTGTTACAGCTTTCCCCTCAAGAAGCCTTTCGCTCAGACAGTTCTTGCGGAATTGGCAAAGTGATATTTGGAAGCCCATAGAGGGCTATGGTGAAAAAGGAAATATCCTCCGATGAAATCTGGAAAGAAGCTTACAGAGAAACTGCTTAGTGTTCTGTTAATTCATCTCACAGAGTTACATCTGTATTTCGTGGATCTCTTTGCTAGCCTTATTTCTGTGGAATCTGAGAACAGATATTTCGGATCCCTATGATGAAAATTGGCCCAAAGGAAATATCCTCCGAAAACAAAGAGAAAGAAGCTTTCTGAGAACCTTCTTTGTCTTCTGCGATATCATCTCACAGAGTTACAGCTTTCCCCTCAAGAAGCCTTTCGCTAAGACAGTTCTTGTGGAATTGGCAAAGTGATATTTGGAAGCCCCTAGAGGGCTATGGTGAAAAAGGAAATATCCTCAGAAGAAATCTGGAAAGAAGCTTTCTGAGAAACTGCTTAGTGTTCTGTTAATTCATCTCACAGAGTTACATCTGTATTTCGTGGATTTCTTTGCTAGCCTTATTTCTGTGGAATCTGAAACAGATATTTCGGATCCCTATGAAGACTATAGGGCCAAAGGAAATATCCTCCGATAACAAAGAGAAAGAAGCTTTCTGAGAAACTTCTTTGTGTTCTGTGAAATCATCTCACAGAGTTACAGCTTTCCCCTCAAGAAGCCTTTCGCTAAGACAGTTCTTGTGGAATTGGCAAAGTGATATTTGGTAGCCCATAGAGGGCTATGGTGAACAAGGAAATATCCTCAGATGAAACCTGGAAAGAAGCTTTCTGAGAAACTGCTTAGTGTTCTGTTAATTCATCTCACAGAGTTACATCTGTATTTCGTGGATCTCTTTGCTAGCCTTATTTCTGTGGAATCTGAGAACAGATATTTCGGATCCCTATGAAGACTATAGGGCCAAAGGAAATATCCTCCGAAAACAAAGAGAAAGAAGCTTTCTGAGAAACTTCTTTGTGTTCTGTGAAATCATCTCACAGAGTTACAGCTTTCCCCTCAAGAAGCCTTTCGCTAAGACAGTTCTTATGGAATTGGCAAAGTGATATTTGGAAGCCCATAGAGGGCTAAGGTGAAAAAGGAAATATCCTCAGATGAAATCTGGAAAAAAGCTTTCTGAGAAACTGCTTAGTGTTATGTTAATTCATCTCCCAGAGTTACATCTGTATTTCGTGGATCTCTTTGCTAGCCTTATTTCTGTGGAATCTGAGAACAGATATTTCGGATCCCTTTGAAGACTATAGGGCCAAAGGAAATATCCTCCGAAAACAAAGAGAAAGAAACTTTCTGAGAAACTTCTTTGTGCTCTGTGAAATTATCTAACAGAGTTACAGCTTTCCCCTAAAGAAGCCTTTCGCTAAGACAGTTCTTGTGGAATTGGCAAAGTGATATTTGGAAGCCCATAGAGGGCTATGGTGAAAAAGGAAATATCCTCCGATGAAATCTGGAAAGAAGCTTTCTGAGAAACTGCTTAGTGTTCTCTTAATTCATCTCACAGAGTTACATCTGTACTTCGTGGATACCTTTGCTAGCCTTATTTCTGTGGAATCTGAGAACAGATATTTCGGATCCCTATGATGACAATTGGCCCAAAGGAAATATCCTCCGAAAACAAAGAGAAAGAAGCTTTCTGAGAAACTTCTTTGTGTTCTGTGAAATCATCTCACAGAGTTACAGCTTTCCCCTCAAGAAGCCTTTCGCTAAGACAGTTCTTCTGGAATTGGCAAAGTGATATTTGGAAGCCCATAGAGGGCTATGGTGAAAAAGGAAATATCCTCAGATGAAACCTGGAAAGAAGCTTTCGGAGAAACTGATTAGTGTTCTGTTAATTCATCTCACAGAGTTACATGTGTATTTCGTGGATCTCTTTGCTAGCCTTATTTCTGTGGAATCTGAGAACAGATATTTCGGAACCCTTTGAAGACTATAGGGCCAAAGGAAATATGATCTGATAACAAAGAGAAAGAAGCTTTCTGAGAAACTTCTTTGTGTTTTGTGAAATCATCTCACAGAGTTACAGCTTTCCCCTCAAGAAGCATTTCGCTAAGAGAGTTCTTACGGAATTGGCAAAGTGATATTTGGAAGCCCATAGAGGGCTATGGTGAAAAAGGAAATATCCTCCGATGAAATCTGGAAAGAAGCTTACAGAGAAACTGCTTAGTGTTCTGTTAATTCATCTCACAGAGTTACATCTGTATTTCGTGGATCTCTTTGCTAGCCTTATTTCTGTGGAATCTGAGAACAGATATTTGGGATCCCTATGATGAAAATTGGCCCAAAGGAAATATCCTCCGAAAAAAAAGAGAAAGAAGCTTTCTGAGAAACTTCTTTGCCTTCTGCGATATCATCTCACAGAGTTACAGCTTTCCCCTCAAGAAGCCTTTCGCTAAGACAGTTCTTGTGGAATTGGCAAAGTGATATTTGGAAGCCCATAGAGGGCTATGGTGAACAAGGAAATATCCTCAGATGAAACCTGGAAAGAAGCTTTCTGAGAAACTGCTTAGTGTTCTGTTAATTCATCTCACAGAGTTACATCTGTATTTCGTGGATCTCTTTGCTAGCCTTATTTCTGTGGAATCTGAGAACAGATATTTCGGATCCCTATGAAGACTATAGGGCCAAAGGAAATATCCTCCGAAAACAAAGAGAAAGAAGCTTTCTGAGAAACTTCTTTGTGTTCTGTGAAATCATCTCACAGAGTTACAGCTTTCCCCTCAAGAAGACTTTCGCTAAGACAGTTCTTGTGGAATTGGCAAAGTGATATTTGGAAGCCCATAGAGGGCTATGGTGAAAAAGGAAATATCCTCAGATGAAATCTTGAAAAAAGCTTTCTGAGAAACTGCTTAGTGTTCTGTTAATTCATCTCCCAGAGTTACATCTGTATTTCGTGGATCTCTTTGCTAGCCTTATTTCTGTGGAATCTGAGAAGAGATATTTCGTATCCCTTTGAAGACTATAGGGCCAAAGGAAATATCCTCCGAAAACAAAGAGAAAGAAACTTTCTGAGAAACTTCTTTGTGCTCTGTGAAATCATCTCACAGAGTTACAGCTTTCCCCTAAAGAAGCCTTTCGCTAAGACAGTTCTTGTGGAATTGGCAAAGTGATATTTGGAAGCCCTTAGAGGGCTATGGTGAAAAAGGAAATATCCTCCGATGAAATCTGGAAAGAAGCTTTCTGAGAAACTGCTTAGTGTTCTCTTAATTCATCTCACAGAGTTACATCTGTATTTCGTGGATACCTTTGCTAGCCTTATTTCTGTGGAATCTGAGAACAGATATTTCGGATCCCTATGATGACAATTGGCCCAAAGGAAATATCCTCCGAAAACAAAGAGAAAGAAGCTTTCTGAGAAACTTCTTTGTGTTCTGTGAAATCATCTCACAGAGTTACAGCTTTCCCCTCAAGAAGCCTTTCGCTAAGACAGTTCTTGTGGAATTGGCAAAGTGATATTTAGAAGCCCATAGAGGGCTATGGTGAAAAAGGAAATATCCTCAGATGAAACCTGGAAAGAAGCTTTCGGAGAAACTGCTTAGTGTTCTGTTAATTCATCTCACAGAGTTACATCTGTATTTCGTGGATCTCTTTGCTAGCCTTATTTCTGTGGAATCTGAGAACAGATATTTCGGAACCCTTTGAAGACTACAGGGCCAAAGGAAATATGATCCGATAACAAAGAGAAAGAAGCTTTCTGAGAAACTTCTTTGTGTTTTGTGAAATCATCTCACAGTGTTACAGCTTTCCCCTCAAGAAGCCTTTCGCTAAGACAGTTCTTGCGGAATTGGCAAAGTGATATTTGGAAGCCCATAGAGGGCTATGGTGAAAAAGGAAATATCCTCCGATGAAATCTGGAAAGAAGCTTACAGAGAAACTGCTTAGTGTTCTGTTAATTCATCTCACAGAGTTACATCTGTATTTCGTGGATACCTTTGCTAGCCTTATTTCTGTGGAATCTGAGAACAGATATTTCAGATCCCTATGATGACAATTGGCCCAAAGGAAATATCCTCGGAAAACAAAGAGAAAGAAGCTTTCTGAGAAACTTCTTTGTGTTCTGTGAAATCATCTCACAGAGTTACAGCTTTCCCCTCAAGAAGCCTTTCGCTAAGACAGTTCTTGTGGAATTGGCAAAGTGATATTTGGAAGCCCATAGAGGGCTATGGTGAAAAAGGAAATATCCTCAGATGAAATCTGGAAAGAAGCTTTCTGAGAAACTGCTTAGTGTTCTCTTAATTCATCTCACAGAATTACATGTGTATTTCGTGGATCTCTTTGCTAGCCTTATTTCTGTGGAATCTGAGAACAGATATTTCGGATCCCATTGAAGACTATAGGGCCAAAGGAAATATCCTCCGAAAACAAAGAGAAAGAAGCTTTCTGAGAACCTTCTTTGTCTTCTGCGATATCATCTCACAGAGTTACAGCTTTCCCCTCAAGAAGCCTTTCGCTAAGACAGTTCTTGTGGAATTGGCAAAGTGATATTTGGAAGCCCATAGAGGGCTATGGTGAAAAAGGAAATATCCTCAGATGAAATCTGGAAAGAAGCTTTCTGAGAAACTGCTTAGTGTTCTGTTAATTCATCTCCCAGAGTTACATCTGTATTTCGTGGATCTCTTTGCTAGCCTTATTTCTGTGGAATCTGAGAACAGATATTTCGTATCCCTATGATGAATATAGGGCCAAAGGAAATATCCTCCGATAACAAAGAGAAAGAAGCTTTCTTAGAAACTTCCTTGTGTTCTGTGAAATCATCTCACAGAGTTACAGCTTTCCTATCAAGAAGCCTTTCGCTAAGACAGTTCTTGCGGAATTGGCAAAGTGATATTTGGAAGGCCATAGAGGGCTATGGTGAAAAAGGAAATATCCTCAGATGAAATCTGGAAAGAAGCTTTCTGAGAAACTGCTTAGTGTTCTGTTAATTCATCTCCCAGAGTTACATCTGTATTTCGTGGATCTCTTTGCTAGCCTTATTTCTGTGGAATCTGAGAACAGATATTTCGTATCCCTATGATGAATATAGGGCCAAAGGAAATATCCTCCGATAACAAAGAGAAAGAAGCTTTCTGAGAAACTTCTTTGTGTTCTGTGAAATCATCTCACAGAGTTACAGCTTTCCCCTCAAGAAGCCTTTCGCTAAGACAGTTCTTGTGGAATTGGCAAAGTGATATTTGGTAGCCCATAGAGGGCTATGGTGAACAAGGAAATATCCTCAGATGAAACCTGGAAAGAAGCTTTCGGAGAAACTGCTTAGTGTTCTGTTAATTCATCTCACAGAGTTACATCTGTATTTCGTGGATCTCTTTGCTAGCCTTATTTCTGTGGAATCTGAGAACAGATATTTCGGATCCCTTTGAAGACTATAGGGCCAAAGGAAATATCCTCCGAAAACAAAGAGAAAGAAGCTTTCTGAGAAACTTCTTTGTGTTCTGTGAAATCATCTCACAGAGTTACAGCTTTCCCCTCAAGAAGCCTTTCGCTAAGACAGTTCTTGTGGAATTGGCAAAGTGATATTTGGAAGCCCATAGAGGGCTATGGTGAAAAAGGAAATATCCTCCGATGAAATCTGGAAAGAAGCTTTCTGAGAAACTGCTTAGTGTTCTCTTAATTCATCTCACAGAGTTACATCAGTATTTCGTGGATCTCTTTGCTAGCCTTATTTCTGTGGAATCTGAGAACAGATATTTCGGATCCCTTTGAAGACTATAGGGCCAAAGGAAATATCCTCCGATAACAAAGAGAAAGAAGCTTTCTGAGAAACTTCTTTGTGTTCTTTGAAATCATCTCACAGAGTTAGAGCTTTCCCTTCAAGAAGCCTTTCGCTAAGACAGTTCTTGTGGAATTGGAAAAGTGATATTTGGAAGCCCATAGAGGGCTATGGTGAAAAAGGAAATATCCTCAGATGAAATTTGGAAAGAAGCTTTCTGAGAAACTGCTTAGTGTTCTGTTAATTCATCTCCCAGAGTTACATCTGTATTTCGTGGATCTCTTTGCTAGCCTTATTTCTGTGGAATCTGAGAACAGATATTTCGGATCCCTTTGAAGACTATAGGGCCAAAGGAAATATCCTCGAAAACAAAGAGAAAGAAGCTTTCTGAGAAACTTCTTTGTGTTCTGTGAAATCATCTCACAGAGTTACAGCTTTCCCCTCAGGAAGCCTTTCACTAAGACAGTTCTTGCGGAATTGGCAAAATGATATTAGGAAGCCCCTAGAGGGCTATGGTGAAAAAGGAAATATCCTCCGATTAAATGTGGAAAGAAGCTTTCTGAGAAACTGCTTTGTGTTCTCTTAATTCATCTCACAGAGTTACATCAGTATTTCGTGGATCTCTTTGCTAGCCTTATTTCTGTGGAATCTGAGAACAGATATTTCGGATCCCATTGAAGACTATAGGATCAAAGGAAATATCCTCCGATAACAAAGAGAAAGAAGCTTTCTCAGAAACTACTTTGTGTTCTGTGAAATCATCTCACAGAGTTACAGCTTTCCCCTCAAGAAGCCTTTCGCTAAGACAGTTCTTCTGGAATTGGCAAAGTGATATTTGGGAGCCCATAGAGGGCTATGGTGAAAAAGGAAATATCCTCAGATGAAACCTGGAAAGAAGCTTTCGGAGAAACTGCTTAGTGTTCTGTTAATTCATCTCACAGAGTTACATCTGTATTTCGTGGATCTCTTTGCTAGCCTTATTTCTGTGGAATCTGAGAACAGATATTTCGGAACCCTTTGAAGACTATAGGGCCAAAGGAAATATGATCCGATAACAAAGAGAAAGAAGCTTTCTGAGAAACTTCTTTGTGTTTTGTGAAATCATCTCACAGTGTTACAGCTTTCCCCTCAAGAAGCCTTTCGCTAAGACAGTTCTTGCGGAATTGGCAAAGTGATATTTGGAAGCCCATAGAGGGCTATGGTGAAAAAGGAAATATCCTCCGATGAAATCTGGAAAGAAGCTTACAGAGAAACTGCTTAGTGTTCTGTTAATTCATCTCACAGAGTTACATCTGTATTTCGTGGATCTCTTTGCTAGCCTTATTTCTGTGGAATCTGAGAACAGATATTTCGGATCCCTATGATGAAAATCGGCCCAAAGGAAATATCCTCCGAAAACAAAGAGAAAGAAGCTTTCTGAGAAACTTATTTGTCTTCTGCGATATCATCTCACAGAGTTACAGCTTTCCCCTCAAGAAGCCTTTCGCTAAGACAGTTCTTGTGGAATTGGCAAAGTGATATTTGGAAGCCCATAGAGGGCTATGGTCAAAAAGGAAATATCCTCAGATGAAATCTTGAAAAAAGCTTTCTGAGAAACTGCTTAGTGTTCTGTTAATTCATCTCCCAGAGTTACATCTGTATTTCGTGGATCTCTTTGCTAGCCTTATTTCTGTGGAATCTGAGAACAGATATTTCGGATCCCTTTGAAGACTATAGGGCCAAAGGAAATATCCTCCGAAAACAAAGAGAAAGAAACTTTCTGAGAAACTTCTTTGTGCTCTGTGAAATCATCTCACAGAGTTACAGCTTTCCCCTAAAGAAGCCTTTCGCTAAGACAGTTCTTGTGGAATTGGCAAAGTGATATTTGGAAGCC